>NC_142876.1:110840645-111145483 GCF_051225735.1 Oryctolagus cuniculus
ACAACGGGAGATCAGCAGACCACAGATGACCCCCGAGGAGGGTCCCCAAGGTGTGGGACAGCTCTCAATCTGTGGGCCTGGCAAGCCCTTGAGTCCAGCCCATCAGACAGGTGCACCCACCTCCACCTGTCCTCATGCAGACGGGGCCCTGCACACCCTGGTGCGATCCGTCACGCCAGGAGCTCACCCCCAGAGGGGCCTCAGAGCCCTCACTTGTGTGGCTCACAGCCACTGCCTCAGATCCTTTGCAGAAAACTTGCCAGTGCTACAGAGACTTCTAGATTTCTTGGATGCAGACCGGGAACGGAATGGGGCGGGGGAGGTAAGAACTGTGGAGGAAGTGACACAGGACTGCCGACTTTGCCAAGTGTGTACGCTACAAGAAACTAAATCAAATGTGTAGAAGCAGGAGGCTGCCTTCCGAGAACGCCACGCCAGCCGTGGCAGGAACACGGCCTGATGTGGCTGTGCGTCGTGCCTGCCACAAGTCCCACTGTGTCACACACGGGCCCTCGCCCCTAAGTCTTCCAAGGAAGACAGCGTCATGGTGAGCCTAAGCCCCATCTTACAGATCAGGAGACAGGGAGCAACCGACCCAGAGGTTGGGACTGGGACCCTGGCGTCTGTCTTGAGCTCCACCCGCTCACTGCCACACGGTGGCACCTGCTTGAAGATCCCGGGCCGTCATTCCCAGAAGACAAAGCTCCCGCAAGTCACTGCTTAGCCCCACGACGGCATCAGGCAATGACGGGGGACATCTGCGGGTGTGGCTGGCGTGGGTGGGCGTGTTGCTAAGAATCCTACAATGCACCTCCCCCATCCCACCTCCCTCTGCATGACAAAGAATTATCCAGGGACTCCAGGAGATAGCTGCACACCGTGTTCACGGCAGGATAATTCGCAGCAGTCGGAAGGTGGAAGCCACCTGAGCACCCGGCAGCTGATAACCAGGGAAGCCCTGGTGCACGACTCGGCCCAGAAAAGGGAGGAGATGCTGACCCGTGCTACAGCCTGGGTGGACCGCGAGAGCATGAAGCCGAGGGAAGAGAGCTGGGGGCCAGCCTTGGGCACGGCAGGCTAAGCGGCCACCAGCAATGCCCACACCCTGGATCAGAGCACTGGTTTGAGTCCTGGCTGCTCCGCTTCTAATCCGCCTCCCTACTGATGCTCCTGGGAGAGAGCTGGACGCTGGCCCAGGTGCTTGGGCCCCTGCCACCCACAAGGGAGATCCAGTGGGAGTTTCTGGCTTCAGCCTGGCCCAGCCCTGCCTGTGGCAGTCATCGGGGAAGTGATCCAGTGGATGGAAGATCTCTCTCTCTCTCTCCCCTTCTCCCTCCAAATAGAGTAAGCAAATTCTTTTTAAAAAGAAAAAACTGACACCCCATATGGGCGCCGGTTCAAGTTCCGGCTGTTCCTCTTCTGATCCAGCTCTTTGCTATGACCTAGCAAAGCAGTGGAGGATGGCCCAAGTCCTTGGGCCCTGCACCCATGTGGGAGACCCAGAAGCAGCTCCTGGCTCCTGGCTCCTGGCTTTGGCCTGGCCCAGCCCTGGCCGTTGTGGCCATTTGGGGAGTGAGCCAGCCGATGGAAGACCTTTCTCTCTGTCTCTCCCTCTCTGTCTGTAACTCTGCCTCTCAAGTAAATTAAAGAAGAAGAAACTGGCCTGGCCCGTGTCAGCAGTGGCAAGGCTTAGAAACCCTGGCTATGGGGCAGCAGGGGCGGGGGGCGGGACCTGGTAAGGGAGGCAACCTCTCCGATGTCCATGAGTGCAGACTTGGCTGGGACAGCTGGTCTACTTGCTGCCTCCTTCCTTGCAGGTTTTGACTGAATGAGCCTTATTTTACTCACACCCGCTAACTCAAATCCGTTTTGGAAAACTTGAAGTGTAAATTCGTGTTGTGGGGAGATTCCCAGATTTCTTGGCTCCAGAGTGGGGAAAGAAGTGGGGGGAGGCGACCCAGGACTGCCAGCTCCGTCCTGTACACTGGGAGACATGACACCGACGTTTTCAAAACAGGCTTTCTGTGATCACCATCATTCCTAAGACAAGGGACGGGGGCCGGCACTGTGGCACAAGGGGCTACGCCACCACCTGCAATGCGGGCATCACATGGGCGCCGGTTCACGTCCCAGCAGCCCCACTTCTGACCCAGCTCCCTGCTAATGGACCGGGAAAACAGTGGAAGAAGGCCCAAGGGCTCGAGCCCCTGAACCCATATGAGAGAAACAGAACTGGATGGAGTTCCAGGCTTCAGCCTGGCCAGCCCTGGTCGTTGCGGCCATTTAGGGAATGAACCAGCAGACAGACAATACCTCTGTCTCTCTCTCTCTCTCTCTGCCTTACAAATAAATAAAACAATCTTGAAAAAAAGGCAAAGGACAACATGAGTATGCAGAAGAACACAGTCTCCGGGGGCCCTAACACACACACAGAGACTCTGCTGCTGCCCCTGTGCCACGGTCACCTGGCCACTGCATTGCCCTTGACCTTCACTTCCCCCACTGGCCCCTTTGCAGAGGTGCTGCCACCTCTCCTTCAAGGCTGCCTCGTTCTCACTCCCCACCCCACATTCCACCTGCAGCCCCATTCCTCCCTGAGCCCCAGGCCTCCCCCCACCCCGGGCATCCGGGAGCCTGATGTTGGCCCAAGGTGACAGCTCAGGTGACCAGGGCTATCCCTCTTGACCCTGGGAGCCCAGGCCAAGGGTTCGCTAGTACAGACACGGTGCATGGCCAAAGATGTGTCAACCACATGGGCGTCACCCCCCCCCCCCCGCTATTTTTGTTTTTCCTGCACTGGCTGGGCCTTCTGCCCCCCGGGAGTGTCACACGGCTGCCACCTGCTCGTCATTTGGTCCTGAACACTCAGCAGACAGCTTCCCTGCCCACTCTGTGGGGGCGGCCCCTGTCCCACGGCACCCTGCTCCGTGTTCTGTGTCACAGGCACACTCAGAGTGATGCTACAGGACACGGCCGTCTGCTCGGGCCTGGGCACAGTGGCTCCTGTGCCTCCTGTGCCTCCTCCCTGCTCCTGGGCAGGGAGGGTCTTGGTGGGCCTGCTCTGAGCACCGTCTCCAGATGGAAGTATGGGGCTCAGAGAGGTTGAGCCACTTGCCCCAGGTCACCCAGCTGAGAACATGGCGGGGCCAGGTCACGCCCAGCTGACGCTGCTCCAGAGTCTGAGGTCTCGGCTCCTACAGGGCCATCTCTGAAGGAAGTGACTGCCCCTAGCTACGGCCCAGAGCCCCGGGCTCCATCCCCCACTCCAGGTTTAACTGACTGTGCCAAGAGATGCAACACACGCCACTTACAGTCTCCACCAGCATCATGTGTGCATGAAGCACACTCAGGGTTGTGCAAACATCACCACCACCCATCTCCAGAATTTCTCATCTCCCCACACTAACGCTGTCGCAGCCCAGCCCCTCACCCCAGCCCCTGGCGCTGCCATTCTCCTCTCCGTGTCAAGAACAACTCCGCGGACCTCATACAATGGAATCGGCATTCATCCTTTGGAGTCTGACTTAATTCACTCAAGGGTCATCAGCGCTGGAACACAGCCAGGTCAGAATTTCCTCCCTGTTTAGGCTGATACTGCATTGTGAATATTAATTAGTTAATTGGATTAGTATTAAAATGTCCATACATGCCGCATTTTCTCAGCCACTGACCGGCCCGTGGGCCCTGGGCTTCTTTCATCCACCGTGGCTAACGAGGTGATGTACAAACAGCTGCACAAACACCTCTGTGAGAGCCTGGAGAAGCGGTCGGCAGTTCCACCTCTGACCACGTGGGGGCGCCTGCCCACTGGTCTCCACCGTGGCTGCACGGGTCCCCTTTTCTCCCCTGCATCCTCACCCAGGCTGCCTTCCAGAAGGCCCAGGCTTCTTTGGCCATCATTGCCAGGGGCAAGGGGGCTGCTGCAGCCGCAAACAGCTGCACAGGGTCCAGCATCCGCACCCTCGCAGGGCAGGGCCAGGAGGGGGCCGTGGAACGCTGAGACCCTGCCTGCCACCCCTTGCCCAGCTGACGGCTCCGCCTCCTCCCGGGACTTGTGCCCAGCCCTGCTGCGCCCCAGACCCGTGTGCTCACCAGCCGGTGCCTGGCGGCCTCCCGGATCCAGCGGATGTTATCCAGGTACTGCAGCTTCACGGACGCCTTCACTGCAGGGAGCGGGGAGAAGAGGGTCAGGTGCACCTGCAGCCCCCACCAGGAGCGCCGGACCCTCCCCGGTGCTGGCTGCTCCGCACAGGCACCTGGGGCCAGGACCCGGGCCCAGGGACCCACCCCAGTCCTCCCGACTTTGGGAACTGGCAGCGCCGACAACCACGTGAATTAAGGCATGGACACACACAGCCCCACTGCCTGATGTGTGCCTTCCCTCACCAGGAGCTGCTCCTGGACACAGACACCGTGCCAGGCCCAGGATCGGTCACCACCACAGCCATGGGTTAGCGGGACCTGCCCGAGACGGGAACAAGCTGCGTTCTCAGTGCTCAGAGGAAGCTCCGAGGGCACAGAGTGGTAGGCAGAGACAGCAAGTGCGTGGGACCTGGGAGGCAGGAGCAGGCTTGGAAGACAAGGCAGTCAGGCCTCGGGATGGAGGTGTGTGGAGGCAGGGTGCCCGGGAGCTAGCCCCAGGGCCAGCAGTTGTAACAGAAATCAGTAATATTTTAATTAAATTAACTCATGCACTGTAAACACACATTAAAAAAAAACAAAGGAGGTATCAAAGCCTATCGCCCCCAAGGACTCTGCTGCACTTCCTGTGACCTGTGCTCCCAGGGATATCTGTCTGGTGGCAGTGTCACAGGATGGTGGGCACTGCTCCCAGGGCGGCCCGGTCACAGGCACAGGGCCACCTCGGCCATGCCGGCAGTGTTTACACCAGGGATGGGGATAGCTACAGGAGCTGGGGATCTCCTGGGCGGGCCGCTGGTTAAACACACAGCAGTCGGCCTGCTGTCGGTGGGGCCGTCGTCCTACACCAGAGAAGCCTGCAGGGGCCTCTGCACTGGTTTCCCAAGAGATGCCCGCGGCAGCCCCTTTTCCTGGCCCGGCTCTGCCCACACAGGTGGCCCACTGGACCCTCAGCCTGGCCCGCCAGCCCTGGAGCTGCGTGACCCCAACTCCTGCCCTCGCTCAGTGAACCTGCGGTTGGCAGCAAGGTCAAGACAGGCCCTAGGCACGCAAAGCAAACGGCAAAGGCCACAGGCCCCACTCAGAGGAGGGCACCCTGGGCCTGAGGAAAACCTGCAGAGAAGCGAGCAGCGAGGGCTCCGGCAATGGAGGGAGTTCCGTAGAATCACTGCCTTCTTTTCTCCATGGGATAAACATGGCCAAAGGCACGCAGCAGAGGCACTTTTAAAGGGCAGGGACAGGTGGACGCAGAGCACAGCCGTCTCAGTCAAAAAGGCGGAGGGAGGGGACGGGAGTCTGGCACTGCAGGGAAGACCCCAGTGAAGATGCTCACGCCCACTTTCCAGCTCCTGGGGTCTTCCGGCCCCAGCTTCCTGCCAGGGCAGACCGTGGACGGCAGCACACAGCGGCTGAAGTGCGTGGGACCCATGGGGGAGACCTGGATTTCGTTCCTGGCTCCCAGCTTCAGCCCAGCCCAGCCCTGGCTGTCGTGGGCATGTGGGGAATGAACCAATGAATGGGAGGTTGCTCTCTATCTCTTAAATACATACATACTTTTTTTTTTTTTTAAATAAAAAGCAAAGGTAGGAGCTACACTCTGCATTGGCCAAACCCCAGATGAACTTGAACTTGACAGAGACCCTGACATAAGGAAAACCTTCATGGGCCTGGTGGAGGTAGAAGGCCATAGAGCCCAGTGCAGCTAAACCTGGGGCACAGGCGCAGGTGCCCTCACCAGGGCTGCGGCCATGCAGGCGAGAAGCTGCATGGGACAGGGACCGTGGGATGTCCAGGGCAGCCCAGCCAGCCCCAGCTGGGACTGTCCCATTTCCAGAGCCCGGGAGCCCTTTCTGCATCAACCCCTTGGAGTGGCTGTCATTGGCAGCCAGCGTGTCCTGGCCAGCAGAGCTGAGGTCCACACTGGGTGGGGCAGAGTCTCAGTGGCCACACGGCACCTGTGTTTCCAAGGCTCAGCATGACATTCGGGGTCCAGGATCTACCTGGCTGGCCTCAAGATCCTTTGAATCCCCAAAAAACTCAAAAAAGCCATTGGGATCTGGGGTCCCAGGCAGAACCCGGGCAGGCACCTGTGCCTACAGAGGCAGGAGCTCTGGGGACCACCCAGCCCCCGTGAGTACCCCCTGCATCACCTCCGGCAGCAATGGCGCTCTCCAGCACAGACGTGGCCAGCTGGTCTGTGACAGCCAGGTCCTGGGGGTCCCCCGACGTGCACACCCAGCGGAAAGGCCCGAATCCCTGGGAGAATATGTCCCTGCAAGACAGTGCCCCTCAGTCAGGGCTTCCCGGCCAAATGCACCCACGGGCTGGGCCATGTGGGCAGGCCTGGGACAATCTCATCATCTGGCACAGGGGCTGAAAACCCTAAGCCCTGGGCTGGACAGAGAGTTTCAGGGGATTCCCTGCCTGCTGTGCCCCCATTCTGCCCCTCCCACGCAAACTAGGCTTCCCAGGTGACAAGCTCCTGAGGCTGGGTGACCCTGAGTGTTGGGGTACAGAGGTCAGGGGCACTCTCGGGGCTCCTGCACCTGCCAGGCCCAGCTGGGTGCATGTCGCCGGGCCCATCCCCCCTCTGCCATGCTCAGAGGAGCCCAGCTGCCCTTTGGACCCTTGTTGGTGACCCAGCCCACCGCTGGCTCTGCCTCGGCACCCCACAGTGAACCTGACAGGTGCCGTCTGCCTGCTCGCCTCCCCCGCTGTCTGGTCCCTGCTGGGCACGCTGCGGCCAGTGAGCGTTGAAGCCCAGACGAGGCCTCCAGCCTTGGCCTCAGAAGCCCCCTGCCTTGTCCTGCGATGCAACAGGCAGGGGAGGAGGTTGATTTCACGTCAACCCGCCGGCCGGCCACTCAGGGCCGCAGCTCTGGCATAAACGGCTCCTGGGACACACCTCCTGGTGTGCAGAAATCCTGTGTCCGGCACTCAGATCCCTTGGGCCAGGAGCAGGTCTCAGAGCATGGCCTTGGTGGTGGTCAGAAGTTAAGGCTTTTTCCTCCTTAAAGCCCAGGCCTCAGGCCCTGACAGGGGAGAGGGGTGGCACTGGGCACCCCAGAACCAGCAGCTGCTCCGGTACTCACCCCATAATGTGCTGGACGTACGAGGGGTAGCGGAATTCCGTCTTATTGGCGCCTTTCTTCTCCACGTCCGCTCCTGCGGGCAGAATCGGCTGCCCAAGGTGAGGACCCACACGGCCGTTCCGGGAGCCCAGCACGAGGTGGGAGAGGGAGGGGCTTGCCCAGCAGCACCCGGGAGCCCAGCACAGCGGCAGGCCCGAGCTGCCCAGGCCCAGCCTCCCTGTCCCCTGACCCACCTGCTCGCTGGGCCTCCAGGAGGAAGGCGTTGCCGTAGTCCCAGAAGAAGAAGCGCTCCCGGGCCAGCCGGTTGATGGCTGAGACCTGCCTCCTCAGGCTGCAATAGGCAAAGTTAGCTCCACCCTTGAGGGTGGGCCCATCGTTCCGCCCCGCCCACCACCCAGCCCCCACCCACAGCGGGTCAGCTCCACCCACCAGGGAGGGAGCCACAAACAGGCCCCACCTACAGCAGGGTCAGCCACACCCACCAGGGAGGTAGCCACAAACAGGCCCCACCTACAGTGGGGTCAGCCACACCCACCTCCTGGCCCCGCCCCCCAGGGTCAGCTCCACCCACCAGGGTGGGCCCACCACCCCGCCCACTGTAGGAGGCAGCAAGCGCTGGGAGAGATCCGGCCCAGGGTCCACAGCCGGCCACTGGAGGGCCACAAGTGCAGAGGGCACCAGGTGGGCAGCCCCGAGCCTGCCCTCACCTCTCCTGCACCAGGCCCTTGAACGCAGCCGGGTCGGAGGCCATGAGGCTCTGGGCCTCTGAGAAGCTGAGCTGCACAGGGTAGTAGCCGCCGTTGAACGGGTTGTGGCAGGACGTCTGGTCCGACCCCAGGTCCACCAGGAGCTCCCCCGTCGTGTCCAGCTCATGGACCAGGCGCTCCCTGGGGAAGCCAGGTGGGAGGCCAGGCATGGCAGCATGAACCCAGCTGCCAGGGCCGGCTTCCCCCCAACACAGCCCAGGCAGGGAGGCTGTGGGCCGGTCGCAGTGGGGACAGAGCACAGCTGGGGGCGCTGTGTCCCAGGAGCACCAGGTCAGCTCTGGGGCCTCTGCTGGCTGGGCTGTGGCCTGGGGTCCCCAAGGCTGCCACCTCCCACCTGCCACTCACCAAAGGTCCACCACGTTGCCGTGGTAACCAAGGCTGAGCACTTCCTTCTTTCTCCTGGCTTCCCTGCAAGGACACAGAGCAGGAAGACCCACGTGGACCCTGGCCCACCTCTCCAAGACACCCCAGAGGATGTCAAATGGGGGAAATGCTGTCCCCGACCCCAGACAGCCCCATCGCACAGTGAGGCGCCATAGATGCACCTGCAGAGCCCACTCCACGGCTCGCCTCCCCCACAGGTGAGCAGGGGTGCAGGTGAGACAATGCAGGGAGAACCTCAAGCCACACTCTTCCCCACTCGGCGGCTGAGCGTAGGAACACCAAGCACGGACCCGAAACCCATGAGCCATGTGTCTGAGCACCAAGGACATCGCCCCGGGGACTTCCCCAGTGACAAGGAGGTCTGAGGATCTCTTATCGCGACGTTGGTGCGCTGTGACCTCTGGGTGTGCTGCCCACGCGGGCCCGCTCTCAGGCCTTGAACAAGCCCCCCGCAGAGCAGCCCAGCCTCCGGCACCGCCCCCACCTCCAGGTCTCCCCACACGCGACAGCTCACGTGTCCGGGGCTCTGAGTTGCGTGTGGAGCTGTACCTGAGTCTCTCGATGCAGCGGTCCAAGCTGTCGGTCACCTCCATCAGCCAACCTTGCTTGTGGCGCTTCTCGAGGGCTGCTTTATCCACCTGGGGCCACAGGGCACAGACCACACAGTGACGGACGGCCCCTGGGTGCAGCACCCCAAACAGGAGAGCTCTCCTCCGTGCAGGACACCGATCTTTGCAACAGTCCTGGGGCAGACGCTGAGCTACCCTCCCCCCGCCCCTCCTCCTCCCCTCCATCACTCAGGGTGACAGCACCACACCCCAGCCAATCACAGCAGCCTGTCCACTTTGTCCACCCTCCTGTGGGCGGGGTGAGGGGGACGTCCATCTGGCTCAAGACTGACCAAGAAGATGAAAGAAGGGGTTCCTGAGACATGATTATCCTACTCAAACAGAGTCAGTCATAGCTGCCAACTCCCTTCTCACTTCTTCCTGCCTGGAATGTGGGTGAGATGGCTGGAGCAGCAATTTTCTACCTGCGAGGAAAGCCCAAGAGAATCTACAGACTCTCCGAGCTGCAAAACCTGTGCCAGCATCGTTGGCTGCTACATCACCTTGATGTGAACACCTGCATGCAGGGTTTCAGCCCGGGGCTAGAACACGGGTACGCGTGGGACAGGCTTAATGTCAACCAAGCACAAATCACGCATTCTGCTTCGCCAAAGCGCGCCTCAAAGCTCTCATCTCCTCTGCTTCTGGCTTCCCCCTCACCCTCTCTGTCACCTACCAGGTAAAGAAGTGACAGCCACTCCGAGAGAGCCCCCTGCACACACCTCCACCGCCCGGCAACCTGTCTGCCTTCCCCACCTGGCCGTGAGCCGGGCTGGGGGAGACTGTTCACTGGTTCTCTTCTATCTCTCATCCAAGAACTTGGCAGCAGACAGGGGCACCAGGAGCCGGGCTCGGCAGGGAAGGTGAGGGAGGGGGCAGGGAGGAGAGATAGGTGGGTGCCGCTGTGCGGGACAGGAAGGAGGGGGCAGGCAGGGCTGCAGACAGGAGCCCCCACCGGCTTACCTCTGCAATCACGCCAATGCAACCCACGATGACTGCGGCCTTGGCCTGAGCCCCGCTCATGCCGCCCAGCCCAGAGGTGACAAAGACCTTCCCGGCCAAGTCCTCCGCACCCAGATAGCGCCGGCCGGCATTCAACACGGTGAGCTGCAAGGACAGGACACCGGGCGCTCATCGCCTCCTCCCAGGCCCTGCAGCCGGCAGCCCCCCACCCGCGGCCAGCCCCGCCCCGGCTCTCACCACTGTGCCGTGGACGATGCCCTGGGGACCGATGTAGCAGTAGCTGCCCGCCGTCATCTGGCCGTACCTGACCACAGAGAGTGCAAGCAGGGGCTGAGGCCAGCACCCGCGTTAGAAGGCTCAGCTCGTAACAGTCTATGGCTGCACCAGCCTGAGCGCGGCCAATCTCAGAAGCTAAGCAGGGTCAGGCCTGGTTAGGACTTGGATGGGAGACAGCTTACAGTGAATGGCTAACTATCCTGAAAGGCGTTAATGTGGCTTCCTTAACAGAGAGACAGAGAAGCACACACACACACACACACACACACACGCACACACGGAATACAATAGGATAAGGCTACTGTCCTCATCTGGTTCTCTTCCCCTCCCCCCATCCCAGCCATACTGCTAGAGATTTTGTCCTCTTCAATACGGCTGTGTCCTTGATTTTTTTAATAAAAGTCACGGTGGAGAGTTTCTGGCCACACAGACCACAGCTGAACGCGAGAAGGTTCTAGAAGCGCAGGGGAAGGTGCACTGGACGGGGCGCAGTGGACGATGCCAAGGCAGAGCACGAGCACCACAGGGCCAGACTCCACAGGCACACGACCCCCCGTGGACCGCATGCTGGGGCTGCGGGAGGGGTCGGGGCTGGACACCATCTGAGGGTGGGCGCGCCAGCGCCCAGCTCTGCCAGAAACCCTGGAGCCGCCCGCTTCAGATGCGCGCACGTGGCCTTGCACCGCTGGGCCATGAGCTGGGTGGGGAGGGGTCCACGTAGCTCCTGGGACAACGCGTGATGGCAGCGTTTTCAAGTCAAAGCAAAGCTCTCGTGCGCAGGCACCAGGGAGCTCTCGGGTGAAGCCAGAGCCCGGTCCCTGGCCGAGTTTTGGGTTGCACAAGGAACACAGCTGCTCGGAGCCCATCACACAGGGCGCGTATGACACATGCTTCTTAAGGCCGGCGCTGTGGCGTAGCAGGTTAAGCCGCCGCCTGTGATGCCAGCATGCTATTTGGCCGCCGGTTCGAGTCCCAGCTGCTCCACTTCTGATCTAGCTCCCTGCTAATGGGCCTGGGAAAACAGCAGAGAATGGCCCAAGTCCTAGGGCCCCTGCACCCATAAGGGAGACCCAGAAGAAGCTCAGCCTGGTCCAGCTCTGGCCATTGCAGCCATCTGGGAAGTGAACCAGCAGATGGAAGATCTCTCTCTCTCTCTCTCTCTCTCTCGATCTCTCTCTCTCCCCTTCTCTCTCACGCTGCCTTTCAAACAAAAAAATCTTTTAAAAATCAAGATGTATGAGTCTCACCACATGCAAATTGCACTTTAAGAAAAAACTAAGAAAACACTGAACTCCGTCAGTCCTATTTGCCACTTATTTTGGAGAGAATGAATGAAGGGATAAAGGGACAGACAGACAGACACGTGGCAAGCGAGCATAGCGGTGAGGCTCACTACTACATGTTCTTCAATTTGCTGCAACTTTGAGATTTTTTTTGTTATAAGTTGTGGGGGAAGGGCAGGGTTTAAAATGGTGCTCGCGCGCTGTGTCGCTCACCCGTGTCTAAAAACCACAGGGATTTACATGGAAATGGGGAACCCGCATGGATGAGACTAACAAGAGCTCCACGCTGCAACTGGGTTTTTGAGAAATTACACAGAACTGTGCCATTTTGTTATATGATGAGATGGGGCTAAGGCAGAGAGGCCGCCTAACGAACGGAACAGTAACTTACATGGTGACCCCCAAAGCAAAGAGCCTCTCGTACTCCGCCCGGGAGGAGTAGTTGGGAATGACCTGGGAGAGAGGGAGGGGGCAGGCAGCGGGGCTGGGATGCCTGGGCAGGGCCGGGGGCGCCCCCGCTCCCGGAGCCCAGACCCACCATGCCATTGGTGATGACCAGCCGAGGGGCGCCCGGGCTACTGGGGAAGAGGCCCAGGGGGTGTCCGCTGTACATGACCAGGGTCTGCTCCTCCGTCATCTTCGCCAGGTAGGACATGGTCAGCCAGAACTGGAGGGCAGTCCACGTGCAGGCGCCGTGAGCGGGAGCCCTGTCCCCGCAGTGGTCCAGTCCCTCCAGGTTCCATGGTGCTGCCGTGGCTCCGGGCGTCCCCACTAATACCACCCCTGCCCACCCTTATGACCAGAAGGTCCCCAGATAATCTCCAGGGCCAGTGTCCCGCACGGGAGAGGCCAAGGCCTGGGATTTGTCGGGGGGGGGGGGGCGGGGCCTCACAGCCCCCCTACCTGAGCCCAGTTGCTGAACACCTGCCCGTTTCCTCCATAGGTCACCAGCTCCTGGGGAAACTGTAGGAGAGAGGGCGTCGTCGGAGACAAGGATCTGGGAAGGGCACACAGGGCCATGGATGGGGAGCAGCAGGGCCCCCTGCCCCTGGGCTGGGCCCCACTCAATGGGAAGAAGGGTGAGGCCCAGGGACAGCAGGCCCACGGGGGCATGCACCCATCTGGGACAGGGCTGAGGCCACTCGGAGAACTCAGCCTGGGTCAGAGGCAGGGGCAGACGGGGACCAGGACAGGGGTCAGGGCTGAGGCCAGTTCTCCCTACTGGACAAGCCTCCAGATCCCTGCAGCCCATCCCCCTCCTGGTGCTCAGGACCAGAGCTGGCGCTCTCTCAGTCTGGGAGATGGATCTGCACGTTGGTTCCTGCAGGGGCCTGGGACAGGTCCACATGGCCAGATCCAAGATGGCGACTGAATCCAAGGTGGCAGCCATTGGCCACTGTGTGAAACACCTGCTTGATTTCAAAGACTCAGTATGGGGCTGGTGCTGTGGCACAGTGAGTTAAAGGCCCAGCCTACAGTGCCAGCACCCCATACGGACAGCAGTTCGAGTCCCAACTACTCCACTTCTGATCCAGGTCCCTGCAAAGACTCAGTATGGAAAGAGAAAGCCAACATCTCACCAGCAATGTTCAGACTGATTGCTTGGTAGAGCAGAACTTTCCAGCACTGAGCCTGTTTGCTTGCTTACTTTTCCTTGCCTGTCCGTTACGGTGACACCGACTCATGTGCCAGTTTGGATGCCGAGATATGGAGAGGACACAACCGCCAAGGGAAGCCGGGGGAAGCAGGCGGGGGCCCTCCCGGCCCTAGCTGTGCAGCGTCCCGTGAATCTACAAGTATCTCACGCCCGTCTCAGGCTCCACGTCCCCTGCGTGCTACCGGACCTGACCTTGCCCGGCTGTTACCTGGGCCACGGCGGGGTCCAGGTTGTTCATGATCATGTGCATGATGGCCGCGGCCGCTCGCGTCCGGCAGGGGTACTGCTCG
Organism: Oryctolagus cuniculus; assembly: GCF_051225735.1. Taxonomy (NCBI): domain Eukaryota; kingdom Metazoa; phylum Chordata; class Mammalia; order Lagomorpha; family Leporidae; genus Oryctolagus; species Oryctolagus cuniculus. Next base: position 110,854,106 of record NC_142876.1, read on the forward strand.
ATGGGGTAGGCCCTGCGAGGGGAAGTCCAGCCGCCAGGCGTGAGGGTGCGAGGCACCAGGCTCCCTTCCTACTACGGCAGTGTCCACCCTGCCCACGGCCCGGCGCCTGGCCACGCGGGAAGGGACAGGCGTCCGAGGCCCTGGGACCACCTGAGCCTGCACACTTCCAGGCTCCACCCTCCCCCGGCCTCCCTCCCTCCCTGCCCCTCAGCGAGCCGCATGTGGGCAGAAGCTGACGTCTGCCTTCTGGAAGGTTCTACCTCAGGGCAGCATTGTTTCATGTGTTCTTTCATTCACTCAGCAAACACCCCTGGGCGGCAATGCTGCCACAGGTGCCAGGCCAGGAACAGGAATTGTAGGGGGAGGAACAACCGGGATGATGCAAGGCCGCTCTGGCCTTGGGTTTGCCCAGGTACCAGCTCTCTGAGCGACGCCAGGTGCCGGTCTGATCTGGGAGCCCTCGGAGACTCAAGCCTGAGCCCCGCTGCTGCTGGACGAGGATGCCAGGGTGGGGCCCGGCACCCCCTGCTCCCACAAGGCCCCCCGGGACGCCAGGTGCACTGCGACGGGCAAACCAAGCCCCACCCGGGGACACAGGATGACAAGCCATGCCATTTAAGAAGGGCTTCTGCAACAGGTGTGCTCCAGAGTCACGCGGGCCAGGCGAGGCAGGTCTGAGACACCTGTCAATCAGGCGCCCCATTTTCGGGCCACACTCGGGGCTCCAGACCCAGCAGATGACCACACGCTGTGTCCTGGCTGTGTGCAGGGACCAGATCCGCCCGCTGCTGACCCCTCGGCGTTCTGACTTCCAGCCTGGAGTGTCCTCCTCCCACGGCCCCCCATCCCCTAGATGCTGTGTCCCCCCTGACACTGCCCGCCCCGACGCTGCACCCCGGCCCCAGCACTCACTTCATCTCGAGGTCTGGGTAGAAGCGGTACATGTAGATGTGCCCGTACAGCCGCAGTTCCTGGGCGAACTCGGCGGCCAGCAGCTCCTGCACGTCCACGGGGAAGTAGCGCAGGGCGTTCCTCAGCGCCAGCTGTGGGGGAGAATGGGAGAGACAGCCGGGGCTGGGGGCGGAGGCCTGCATGGGGGGCCCTCCTCTCTCCCTGCTGCATCTCCTTCTGCTCTGCTCAGCAGCAGCCAAATGACCCACCCATGTAGGGCCTGGCTCTCACCCCAAGCCTACCTGCAATGTCACCTCCTGCATGAAGCCCTCCCTGATTGCCCCCACAACCTTGCAGACCATTGGTCCCTCCTTCTGCTTGCTCCTCATGGACCATCTCCGGCCCCAGACACCAGGCCATGGGGCCACAGAGGGACCTGCCTGGGGCTTTCAGCTGTAGTGGAGGATGCAAGCTCTCGGGGAGGCCACGGGCACCATGCACACACACAGAGAAGCGTCCCCAGTCAGGGCCCAGCCTGTGGGCTGCACTCGGGGCTGGGCAGCCTCGGGCAGTGAGACTCCCGCCAGACCTGGGACCAGAGGCCAGGGCCAGGGCCAGGAGGGGTCCCGCTCGGCCGGGGAAGCAGCTCAAACGCGATCCCACCCACTCCTGGGATCTCCCTCTGCCTTCAACCCAGCTCCTCCTGGGCCCCACCCTCCCTCATCTGGGTGCAGAACTTCCTCCTCAGGGGGGTCCTTGATGGCCACTGCCCACTGCCAGCCCCTCTCTGCCTGCTTCCTCACGGGGCTGTCCCAGTTGGATGCCCAGTTGGCTTGAGTCTCCAAGGGTTCCCAGATGAGACCGGCACCTGGCGTCGCTAGGAGAGCTGGTACCTGAGCAAACCCAAGGCCAGAGCGGCCTTGCATCATCCCGGTTGTCCCTCCCCCTACAATTCCTGTTCCTGGCCTGGCACCTGTGGCAGCATTGCTGCCCAGGGGTGTTTGCTGTCCCATCTGCTACTCCACTTACAGCCCCTGTGTGCCTGCCGGGGGGCCACAGGCAGGGCAGCCCACCCGCTACCCACCACCCAGCACCCAGGCTGGAGACCGGAGTGGGAGCAGGTGAGCTGGGGGTAGCTTTGTTTTTTTATTTTTTGGTGTTTTGCTTTTTTTAACAGGCAGAGTTAGAGAGAGAGAGAGAGAGAGAGAGAGAGAGAGAGAGAGAAAGGTCTTCCTTCTGTTGGTTCACCCTCCAAATGGCTGCTACGGCTGGTGCGCTGCACCGATCCGAAGCCAGGAGCCAGGTGCTTCCTCCTGGCCTCCTGTGCAGGTACAGTGCCCAAGCAGTTGAGCCATCCTCCACTGCCTTCCCGGGGCACAGCAGAGAGCTGGACAGGAAGAGGAGCAACCGGGACAGAAGTGGCGCCCCAACCGGGACTAGAACCCGGGGTGCCGGCGCCGCAGGAGGAGGATTAGCCTAATGAGCCGTGGCGCCAGCCATGAGGGTAGCTTTGTAGCTTCCTGTGAACCTCCCCCTCCTCCCAGGAGGCCCAGGTGTCTGGTGGACGGTGAGGCTGCTGTGGGGATGGGTGGGGGGAGAGGTGGCGGTGGGCATGGTGAGCTCCCGCCCTCACTCACTTGAGGAAGGACCTGTAGGCTGCAGGCACAGGAAGCCAGTGGGGGGACAGGTGACAGAAGAGACAAAAGCCAGGGACCGGGCCTTGGGGACACCAGCACTTGACGGGGAGGGGGGGAGGGGTGAGCAGGGGCGATGGTGCCCACAGGGAGCCCTGTGGCAGGGTGCAGCCTGGAGGTCCCCTAAGGCCAGGGTGGCGAGGGCTGCCTCAGTTTCCCTAGCTCTCGGCACTGACGGCTCAGCTGCGCATTCGGAAGGTGCCGGGCCCTGCCCGCTCCAGGTCATCTTTCCAAGGCCTCCAGGCCAGATCCCAGGGGAGCGCTTCCTGACCCCTCCTCTTCCCCGCCCCCCCCCCCCCCCCGCAGCTCGCCTGTTGCAGGGTCTGAGGAGCCACAGGACCCACGGGATGGACAGCAGGGCAGCGGGTGGGAAATTCACACCCGAGCTCTCAGAGTCTCGGTCTACACCTGAGGACGCGGCCCGCAGCGTGAGCACCAGAGAAGTGAGTTCTCCCAGGTGTTAGCTGCGCCCTGTTCATCACAGAACGCAGGCCGCCAGGGAGCTCTTGGGGGTACAGCTGGATGTACTTGAGACATACAGATCACACGGAAGCTCCTGGAGACACAGGCCTAAGCAGCAAACAAGCCCAGTGGCTTAGCGCTGGCCCCTGAGGGCTCTGGACATACGGAGCCATCCACTTCCCAGGCCTGGGGACCCGAGACTGTTGCCTTGCGGGGCAAAAGGGCCCTGCAGATGCCATGGATGAAGGACCCTGGGATGGGCGGCTGTCCGGGATTACCCGAGGGCGCCCCACGTGGTCAGGGGGCCAGGGCTGGGGGAGGAGACAGGGGACAAGAGTTGATGCCATCGGGGCACAGATTTGCAAAGGCTGCGCCTCTGGGTGGAAGAGGGGCCAGGAGCCAAGGAACGCAGTGGCCTCTGGGAGCTGCAGGAGGTGAGGACAGGATCCTCCTCTTGAGCAGGGAGGCGAGTTGGCCACATTCATAAAAAGCGCCTATGTATTTGCTTTCAACTTGAGAGACAGAGCATGTGAGAGAGACAGAGAGACAGAGAGAGACAGAGACAGAGAGACAGGGACAGAGAGACAGAGACAGAGATAGACAGAGACAGAGACAGAGAGAGACAGAGACAGACAGAGACAGACAGAGACAGAGAGACAGAGAGAAAGACAGAGAGACAGAGAGAGACAGAGACAGAGAGAAAGACAGAGAGACAGAGACAGAGACAGAGAGAGACAGAGACAGAGGCAGAGAAAGACAGAGAGACAAAGAGAGACAGAGAGACAGTGACAGAGAAAGACAGAGACAGAGAGAGAGAAAGACAGAGAGACAGAGAGAGAGAGACAGAGAGAGAGAGAGAGAGATCTTCCATCCACTGGTTTGTTCCCAAATGCCCACAACAGCCAGGGCTGGGCCAGGCTGAAGCCGGGAGCCTGGAACTGCACCTGAGCCTCCCACGTGGGCTGCCAGGGCTCAGGTACCCAAGCGTCACCGCTGCCTCCCAGGGTGCACACGAGCAGGAAGCTGGCGTCCGAGGCAGAGCTGGGCCCCGAGTCCAGCAGGTGCGCTGATACAGATGCAGGTGTCCCTGGGAGGCCTGAACCCTGCGCTCAACAGCCAGCCCTCCCCTGCCACTCAGATCTCTGAGCCCCAGAACTGTGAGAGAAGAAACGCCGCTCTCCTCTCCGCCGCGCAGGGCTGCCGGCTTCTAACAGCGGCCGCAGGAAGTGACCCAGCCGCCAGCGGAATCCAGCCTTGGCCTCCGCCTCCGCGCACCTCTGCCGGCAGCCGCCCTGTCCCCCGCGGCGGCCGACCCCAGCCCACAGCTGTGTGTGTGCATCCAGCCCCCAGCTCACCTCTCATCCCAACCTGGTCGCAGCTGGTGGGGCAACAGCTCCCTTTGAAACCTCACTCACCTGGGAGTTGCTGTCACTGTTTTTGCCCAGAAATCATGGTCACGGTCCAGCTGCCCCTGTGCCCTTCGGCCATCACCAGCTCTGGCCTGAATCTGCATTAACAGGCGGGTGCTGGAGGGGCTGGCGCTGTGGCATAGCAGGTAAAGCCGCCAGCTGCGACACCAGCATCCCACATGGGCACCAGTTTGAGTCCCCGCGGCTCCCCTTCCAATCCAGCTCTCTGCTATGGTCTGGGAAAGCAGTAGAAGATGGCCCAAGTCCTTGGGCACCTGCACCCACGTGGGAGACCCAGAAGAAGCTCCTGGCTCCTGGCCTTGGATTGGAGCAGCTCCGGCCATTGCGGCCAACTGGGGAGTGAACCAGTGGATGGAGGACCTCTCTCTCTGTCTCTACTTCTCTCTGTAACACTGTCTTTCAAATAAATAAAATGATTTTAAAAGGGGGTGTGTGTGCAGAGAATGCTTCCACTCGTCTGTTCAAGAGGCACACACGGACATCTTGTGGGTGCGCAGAATGTGTCCAAACAGCTAGGCCAAAAACACTAGCACAGCTGTGTGTGTGCACGCGCGCGCGTGTGTGTGTGTGTGTGTATAGGGGGGAAGTACACGCTTTCAGACCAGCCAACCTGATCTTGTAAAATCACCTCTGAAGTTTTACGTCAAAAGGCAAAGCAACATGTTCCAGACGAGAACAGCAGAAAACAAGCCCAAGTACGAAGCCAGCTGCCCACGGGGCCGCCGCTGGCACCCGGGCTCATATGAAGGCCAGCTGACCCCCTGCCCCTGCTCCTGCCTGCAGTTCAGCTCCCCAGACCCCCGAGGGAGTCACCCCCTCTCCCAGGGCTCTGCCCCTCACCAGCATGCAGGGGGCAGGGCTGAAGGTCAAGGCCCTGGCAGCCAGTAGGAAGGTGACAGCGGAGGAAACATTAACCATCATGCTGCATCATGCTGGCCTGTCCCCTGTGGGCTGCATGGGGGCGGGGCGAGCAGCAGTCCCCCCTGCCATGCCCACCTCCCACGGTCTTGGACTTCTTGAGTCATTCTGAGTGAGGAGGACAGGAGAAAGCTCCCCGAATGGAATCTGTCCCCTTCACCCCCGGGACCCACCGCTGACCCGAATGTCAGCTCCACTCACAAAGGAGAAAGGGCGCCTCCTCCACAGCTCTTGGTGGCACTGACATGGGTTGGGTGGCCAGGCTGTGGCCTCCGTGCTAAGACGAGATCGGATCGGGGATGCCGGCCCCCAGGCTGCCACCAGCATCATCGGGCCCCCAACAGGGTTCGGTCACACACACACCCAGGGTCAGGTGCAAGGTCCCGTGCAAACAAGAGCTGACCTATCGGGGCACGGCGCCCAGAGCCATGGCATCCAGCCAGGGCCGGCCGAGGGTCAAGTTTACTTGGCTGGGAGACCGGAGCACTTCACACCCGCCCGCGGCCCCTTCCCACTGGAGGTGGCTGCAGGGGCACCACTTCCTGTCTGGGTGACCTTGGACCTCAGGCTCCTTACGGGTACGGGCACACCATAAGCCCACAGCCAGAGGTGAGCCCTGGGTGCTCACCCACAGGAGACGGCCAGTGTGGCAGGGTCTGGCACCCACTGCCCCCAGCCCCCGACCCCAGCAGCTCCTGGAGGCCATGGAGGGAGGAAGGTCTATGGGGTGGGGGGTGCAAGGCCCCAGGAGGCACAGGGCTGACTTCCTACCTGCTCCTCTGCAGGGCTGAGGTTGGGGGTCCTGACCGGTGCATGGGGCACCCCGGCCCGGCGTCCGCGGTTCTCCGGGAGAGGCCGCAGGGGCAGGCCGGAGCACAGCGCCTGGAGACTGGACATGCCTGAGACGGAGGTGGAGGTCTACACTGCGGGGATCCCAGGAGGAGACTGAGCGGTCAGGGGCCAGCAGGTCAGGGACCTCCCACCCCGGGGCCACCCCCTCCACTCCCTCATTGGGTCCAGAGTGTGCGGAAAGAGCCACAGGCAGGCCGGAGGGGCAGGTCAGAGCAACACGGCTGATGGGCGTGCGCCTGGGGCAAGGACAGGCTGGGGCTGGGCGGGCACAGTCGCGGAGGGGCCTGGGGCTCCGACTCTGAGGTTTGCTGTGTCGTCCCGCAGGGGTGTTCAGCACACCAGGGTGCAGTGCCGGAACCCAGGTCCATGTGACACAGAGGCTGCCGCAGCCAGTGGGGGCCCCCATCCTCCCTGCCACGTGTGGCGCCTGGGGGACAGTGTGGGGGTAGCCCCTGGACCCTTCGCGGAGCCACATGCACCTGCCCGAGCTCGGCCCTCCCAGGACAGAAGCTCCGCTGTGGGGAGAGCGAGGTCAGGTGTCACACAGCCAGCAAAGGACCACAGTCAAATCCTTGGCCCCTGGGAAGCGACACCTGGGTGTGCCCGAGCTCAGCTCCTGAGGCCTGGGGGTCCCTCGCCACCCTATACAAACAGCAGGACACTCAGCTCTGCCCAGCACCTGAGGCTGTCTGCTTCGCCCTCTCATTGGCCCTGAGGAGGGCACGGTCCCATTTTATGGATGAGGACACTGAGGCCAGGAGAGCCTGTCACAGACGGGGCTGGGACCTGGACCCTCGGGGGCTGAAAGTCGGCTGTAGCCACCCTACGGCCACCACACTCGGCGAGGGTATGGTTCCTGGTGGGACAAGTGCTCCTGGTCAACCTGTGTTATCCTCTAGTTCCATTTTCCAGGGACTTCTCTAAGACCCTCATGTGTCAGTCTCTGCCCCTGGCTCCAGAGACCCACGGGCACAGGTTGCTAGGGGACTTCTGTCCCAAGGTGTGGTCTTTGACCCCGATGCCTGCGTCCCTCAGTCCCCTGGCACCTCCTGGGTAAGAGCAGCACGTTTTGTTCTAGGCAGACGGCCCGTGCCGAGCTCATAGGTAGCGTCAGGGTTGGGGCTGGCTGACCAGACGCCTGGGCACTCAGCCCCACCCCGCACGGCCAGGGCAAGGTGGGGGTGGGAAAGGGGCTGAAGGACAAAGTGACTGCTGACAGCCAATGGCCGTGACTCTCTAGGTCACTGTCAGTGTTGAACTGAACTAAGCGAGAGCACCCCCTCCCAGCTGGGCGTGGCTGGGGAGAAGCCCCCATGTGCCTTTGTGGGGTGAGGAGGAACCACGTCTCTCTCAGCCCGGGAGCTACAGTGTGGCCACTGCCCAGAGCAGGAGGCCGCCCAAGGCCGGGCCCAGGCACCCCCAGCAGGCGGCCACTCCAGCAAGGCCGCCCCAGCTGGTGTCTCCGTGGCTCCGTGGTCACGTGGTATGTCACTCCTGTTTTCTGTGCCCCACCAGGGCAGATGTTGCACCGGTCTCATTCTCGCTCCCACTCCCGGACCCTTAGCAGAGTGGGCTAAGTCTGCCCAATGAGTGAGCCTGTGAGCGGGAAGCAGGACACAGAGGCCTCTCTGCGGAGCCAGGTGTCTCCACCCTCCCACACCCAGACCACCACCTGTTTCCAGGGAGGTAGGTCTCTGGGGAGGAGTCTGAGACGCCATACTCAATTTTGGCCACCAGGTGGCGGCAGACAAGAGGACCAACACTGAGGGACTGAGGGCTCCAGGGGCTGGGACCGTGGACAAGCAGGACAGGTCCGGGGGCCCAAAGAACTCAGGTTTAGATGAGACTTGGGGTGGGGGGCACTGGATGTGGATGATCGGGAATCCTGGGCCCCGGGCCTGGCTGGGACCCTCCCGTCCTACCTGAGAGCTTGGTTTCCCCTTGCCACATCACCATTTAAAGTCACACTTTTCGGCCAGCAGAACTATCATTTGCTTGATATTAAGTGGACCTTTTAATACTTAAATAAATGCAATCGTAAGGAATTTTTAGACTCTCACTGCAAGAGGAACCAGAAGCACTTGCAGGCTGCAACCGTGAGATAATCAGGATACGGGACATTTACCCGTTGCTACTGTCTGTCTCACCGCACCTGCACAGCCCTCTGCGGCTTAGGTGGCCCTGATGTGCAGGGACCTGGCGCACGGGGCGTGAGGCGACCTTCCCCCTCTCACGCTGCCAGTGAGCGGCAGTGCAGGGCTTGGAGCCACAGATTTTTCAGAGTTCTGGAAACAACTCAAGCTCAGTGCACACGCAAGCTAAGCGTTGCCATCCACACACACAGCCACGTTTCCTGCTGGCGGGACTTCCGGGCAGCAAGACCCTGGGGTCTGGAGTGGTCTCTCCCCCTCTTCCCCTCCCACCCCCCGGGCTGGGCAGATGTGTTTATCTTTCTGAGGTGGACTTTGCTCAGCCCTGACCCCAGTGGCCCTCCCAGCCCCCTCTCCCCAAGTCCTGGGTCCTCCCCTGGTGCCGGGGGCAACTGTGGGGGACCTGCCAGGACAACAGCCCCCGATGCCTGGTGGGGGTGTCCCTGAGACCCCCACTCCTCCCCCTCTGTGACCTGGGACTCGGGCAGGACCTGGAGGCGCAGGAGGGAAGCCAGGCGACAGAGTGGCCCTGGAGAATGGTAGGGGTTTCCCTTGGGCCTGGGGACAGGGCCGGGTGAGACAGGGGCTGCACTGCTGGGGGCCGAGGCTCGCCCCAGACCAGTCTGGGGGCCCCTGGAACATAAGGGGGCACTGCCCGGGAGGGGTCTGCTCCCCCAGCCGGCCTCTGTGACCAGCCTTCTTGGCCTTTGGTGGACGACGCACCCAGGGAGCCTCCAGGGGGCAGCGCCTCCCTAGGCACCAGGGCTCCCGCCCCGCCCCTCCCCGCACTGCCTGACCACGCCCCCTCTGTCGGTGTGGGCGTGAGAGGGCCAGGCCCACGGCGGGTGGATTACAGGGATTTGAGGGACTGGGGCCGGCCACCTTGTCTCCACCCCTGTGCCTTGCGCCTTGATAAGAGCTGCCCGCTGGGAGGGACGGAGCGGGAAGAGCCAGCCCCAGGGCGGGTCCTGGGGCCCAGCCCCGCCGCCCCTGGCCAGTCTCCTAGGACTGCACCCCCGCTGGCTGCCCGCACAGCATGGGACGGCGCTGCCCGCGGCGGCGCATGCTGGCGGCCGCGTGCCTGGGCGCCGTGCTCCTGCTCCTGTGCGTGGCACCCCGCGCCCTGCGCCCAGGTGAGTGCTGGCTGAGCCCTGACGGCGGGGACACCTGCTCCTCCTTCTGCGCGGGGACTTCCGGTGGCGCGCGGGGCGCTCACGACCCTTGAGGGCTGTAGATGCCCCAGCCCACCCGCAAGGGTCTGCTCCCCTTCGGCATGTCTCTCAACACAGAGGTGCCCATTCGGGCACCGCGGCCTGGGCCCGACACCAGGGTCGCTTGTGGGTAGCTGGGGCCATTTGGTCAATCGGGAAAGACGGCCTCTCTACCCTCACTATGTGGTTTGCAAGTAGGCGCGAGTGGGAGGGGCGGCTTGAGGCTCCCAGGTCCCCCGCAGGGGGTCCATCTTTGGCACTGCTCGCGGCTTAGTGGACTGCCAGGCCGCCTGCCGGCTCCCGACCCGGTATGCGCTCAGTCTTCACTCTGTCTCTCCTCAGAGCCTCTGCCCTGTCCCATTTTACAGCAGAGGAAACTGAGGCCAGGGCGGGCGAGAGGGTGGTGTGGATGGCTAGGCACTGGCTACACAAGCCCCCTGGGGTGGGCATGCCCAGGCGCCCGCCCTTCCTGTGTGTAAGGGGGCAGGGGGAAGTGACCACTGCCCTCCTCCACCCTCAGGGTGGGCCGAGTCTGACCCCTGCATCCTTAGGGCAGACCGGGTCCTTGCGCCTAAGTAACCACGCCCCGCGGGGTGAGCGGGAGCCCATCTCCAGGGCGGCAGGAGCCCTTGGAGGGATCCAGCAGCGGGCAGGCTGCTGGACGCAGGGCCGCTCGCCCAGCCCTACCTGCTGGGATTTGGCCCCCCTTCCCTGGCCTCGGGGGCCCCTCTACAAGGGCGCTGGATCGAGGACAGCAAGAAATGCCCAGTGCTGAGCGTCCTCATCCCCTGGCTCCCCACCCCCTCTCCCCTCTCTACTCCCCCCTCCCCTCTCACTGCCCACTACGCACTGACTCTGGCCCAGGGTGGGGCCACCACACCTTCCCCTGTGTCTGGTCTCGGTCGGAGCTTCGGAGGGGGCTGGGGTCACTCCTTCCAGCCCCCGCTGACCCCAGCCTGAGCCAGCTGTGAGCAGGTGCTCCTTGTGGCCCAGCTGAGCTATGTCCCCTGGCCCAGTCCCGGGTGTGGCCCTAGTGTCTGCAGCCGGCAGTCTCTGCCCACCCAGTCATTCTGTAGAGGGATGTTTACCCAGTCCCGGGCACAGGGCACAGGGCAGGGCCCCCTGGCTTGTGGGTCTGAGAGAGAGGAGGCGGTGGCTCACTGAGCTGCAAGGAGTGTCTGCAGAGGACCGGGCAGGCTCGGGGGACTGTCCACACACCGTGGGTCTGGCTGTCCCCGCATCGCTGCGGGACACCTCCAGCCACCTCCTCCACCCAGCTTTAAGAGAAGAGAAACAAACCGGGGTGCCGCTCACCCCCCAGCCTTTGTTCCTCTGACCTCCTCCCACCCCCTGTAAAACCTGGGAGAGGAGTCCAGGGGGCTGGGAGACAGGCGATGACACTTATCAACCTCCTGCCCAATTGCTATTGTCAGAAACCCAAATCTCAGCTCTGTACCCTCTGCCCAGCCACAGCCTAGGTGCTCGGGGCTGGAGTTGGGGGCGGGGAAGGGAGCTGTGTGGAGGGGGGAAGGGCCCATTCCCCACAGAGACCACCAGCTCCCTACCTTCCCAGCTGGACTGCTGCCTCCCTTCTCCCCCTGGAAGCCAGCTCCTGTGCAAGGGTGGCCGGCAGGGGTGCAGGGACGCATCCAGGAAGCGCCCTCCCCTCTCTCTCCCTCCTCTGGTCTCCAGCACCACAGCAGCTGTGGATGTCCGTGCGGGCTGAGCACAGGAGCCAGGGGGGGCCCGGCGCCCCTGCAGTGGGCAGAGAGGACAGCGGGGTGGGGGGAGGATCGCGGAAACACCACCAGCTCCGTGGGTATCTCCAGCTTTTCATGAGACACTGGTGTTCTGGCTCCGCATAGAATGAACACAGTGACTCCCGGGGAGCCAGGTGGCCGTGGCCAAGGCACTTGGCCTTGGAGCTGAGAGGTTCCCGGGTAGGCGTGGCGACAGACTCCTCCAGTGCAGAGGCTGGGTTCCTGCCGGCCCGCTGGAGGAGGCCTGAGCCGGGAGACGGCCGCCGGCAGCTGCCCTCTCTCATGCCCCGCGGGCCCTAGCAGCAGGTATCCTCTCTGCCCCCTTGCTCGGCTTGGGCCCGGGCCCTGGGCTGTAAGCCCTGGACTCCTTCCCCGGCCCTGGGCCCGGCTCACTCACCCGCAAGGGAGGGACCGGAACCCGGAGCCATCTCAGCGAGCACAGACCCAGCCTCAGACACGCCGAAGCCAGAAAGGGATATCTGCCTTCAGGCATGGCTGTTTCCAGGGGCTCACGGCCCATCCCTGGCCCTGGGCTTGCGTTCCTCTCTGGTGCTGGTCTCCCAACCATGCCCCAAGCAGCTTCACCTCAGCGACCCCAGCCCAAACAGTGGGCTGCTTTACCGATGCAACCGGAGTCCCAAGGATACAGCTCACTGACCTGGACTGGGTCACGTGGTGCCTGTCGCTGAACCACCTGCTATGGCAGAGAGGGGTGCGGTGCTCTGATGGGGCAGGCCTGGGTCACACGCCCTCTGCCAACGCCCGTACGAGGGCATGTCCATCAGAACCTCACGGACTGAATGGATCTTAGTGCGTTTTGCATTGTCACAGCAAAATCCCCCAGGGGCCGGGTCCTTTATAGAAAGCAAGGCAGACAGGGGCATAAGCGGCACCCATGGAAGAGCTCACACGTGGGAAGGAGGAGACCGGGGAGGGTCAGGCTGGCGCCGCTGCCCCGGGAGCTAAGCCTGTCCTGGAGGGGCCCTCCCGAGGGTGGTGTCGCCGTGATCCCCTGCCCCGCCTCAACACGGCCACCTTACGCCAGCCCCTGCCGCACACACTCAGGCTATACCCGGAGCACAGAGCACAGCTGCACCCACTGCGCCTCTACTGCAGGGAAGCAGACTTGGCAGAAGGGGGCATGGCTGTCGGTGGCCACTCCCACACCGCTGTCCATTCTGGGTCCCGCTGGAGCGCCCAGAGCTCGGAGGCACGGCCAGCCAGTTACAGATGAAGAGGGCAGGCAGGCGGGATGGATGCCCCAGCAGGGGCGGTGCACGCGAGCCCACCTTTGGCGGGAAACTAAGATCAAGAGACAGGACACGTGGGACCAGGATTTGGAGCCCAGGCTAAATGCCAACTCCTTATTCTTTCTACTTTCTAGGACAGGGGCATTTACGGTGGGCTTTAACGGCTGCCTAGGAGCTTTCCCGCAGGGGAAATATGGAAAGGAAATCGCAGGCAGAAGGAACGGCACAGACGGAAGCAGAGAGGGCTGGAATAGGCTAGTGTGTTCCGGAGTATGCTGTGCGTGGAGCTCAGAGTCCTTGGGAGGGAGGGGGAGAGGGAAGTCGGAGACGTGGTATAAGATGGCGCTCCCCCTAGAAGTTGGGGTGCTGTCCCTAGCCCCTTCCGATAGAGCTGACCTCCCAGGCCGTTCGACTCACACACGAGCCACAGCACGGTAGCCAGAGCAAGTGCCATGGGTCAAGGAAAAGCAGAGGCGGGGGGGATCCTGTTTGCAGGTTTGCAGCTGATCCAGGGGCCCTCTCTGCCGGGGGGGGGGGGGGGGCGCTGGAGCTGAGACCTGGCCCCCTCCCCCCGCCTCCCCGCCACTTCCTGGTCCCAGGAGAGCTCCCCAGGCCGAGGGGGCGGCTGGTGCACAGGCCACGAGGGCGGAGCCCGCTCCTTGTGTTCTGTGATTGGCGGGAAAGGCCTCTGGGTCAGTGAGCCAGGACGCGGGGAGGGGCCTGGGGAGGAACCCGGAATTCCTGGGAGCGTGTGCGGAGCCTCGGGAGTCCTGGGCTCCCCTGGGTGGGCCGGGCAGGAACGGGAGACTCAGGGGAAGCTCCTGCGGCTGTCCCGGGATTGCCGATGGGGCCTGCCCAGGGCTGGCTGCGTGGGGGGCAGTGGGAGCGGGGGCCTGACCGTTGTGGGGGCCAAGCTGATGGCAGTGCGCCCAAGAATGACCGGGGCGGACCAGGTTCCATTCCAGATAGCCTGGACTGGTTATTCCTGGTGAAGGGCTTGTCCCCTGTGTTCCTCGTCCCCCAAAGGAACAGCCCTGAGTCGGGGACACACAGGTCACCCCCAGGAGCCCTGTGGGGGCAGGCATGGGGCAGGGCAGACCCTGGCTGGAGGCCCCCCGTGGGATCAGTGTGGTTTCGCCTGCTCTGAGCAGTGGCAACTTATTAACCAGGTGCCGCGTGGCACAGCCTCTGCTCGGCAGAACGTCCCCGCAAGAGGTCACCGTGCCCCGCCCCCCCCCCCCCGAAGAGGACACGAGTCCTTCTGTGGGCGGGAGTGGGCGTGCGGGGACAAGGCCGTCCTCAGCTGGAGGTCCCGTGGGAGGACCCTGCACCCAGGGCCTCGTGTGGCCAGGGGGGCCTCCTCGCACCATAATGGAGACAACCGGCCTGGGGGTGCTGGGGACGGACAGGGGCCGTGCGCAGGACGGCCCAGCCAGGAAGCAGGCACAGGCAGGCCTGCGGCGCCTGGGCTCACATCCCGTTCCAGCACAGCAAATATGCTGTGGGGCCTTGGGCGAGCGGCTCTGCCTCTCTGCCCTCGGTTTCCCTATCTGTGAAATGGGTAGAACAATACTGCCCACCTGACAGCACCACCCATCGGCCTGCCCCCCAAACCCAGAATCCTGAGGGCCACAGACACTTCCTACATCCCCCTTGTTCACCCAGAAGCCTCCAGCCCACACTGCAGTGGGCACCTTGGGGTGTTGGGGTAGCCGTCACACTGGCACCCTGGGCAGGGGACTGTGGCCTGCCTCCGAGGCTGGGGCCGGACCGTGGGCGTGGCTGCCCACCCTCCAGCTCTCCCAAACTGCTGGTGGCTCGTGCCTGCTGCTCTGTGCCCCTTCACCGTGGCTGGCTTGCTGGGGGCTCTCAGAGCCCCTCTGCCTGCTCATCAGGCCTCCCTGGCTCTGCCTCAGTTTCCCTTTCTCTCAGCCACAGCCCCGCCTTGTTCTCTGCCTGGCTGACCGCTCTCTTCAGCCTTCTCTCCCCGGGCCCTGCACATCATGTCTGCTTTGTTCAGGCAGACACTGTGTGGCTCCCCCACAGCCACCCCGAGCTGTCCTGGGCCCAGGAATCTCCAAGGTGGCCTCGTGCTCAGCGCTCCTCCCGCCACGTCTCCCCCTCCAGGGCCAGCCTGCCCACCCCGCAGATCCCAGGGCTCCTCCACCCGTGCAGTGGGCAGGGCGCGGCTGGACAGAGGCGGCCCGGGCCCTGTAATCACTGGCCACAGCTATTCTGGGCCTCTCTGGCGCCCGCTCCCTCTCCCTCTCTGCCCACAGGTCCTGGGGGGAGGGGGTCTGTTTCGGGGCCCACGTTCTTGCAGGCTGCGGTCTGGCCAGGGAAGGAGCAGCCCTCGGCAAGGCGGGTGTTACTGGAAGGCTGGGCGCCTCGGGGTTGTGGTGGGGGCAGCGGCTCTCCCTGGGCCTTGTCCACAGGCACTGGCATTTTCTCAGTCCGCAGCCCTGGCCTGCAGCAGAGCCAGAGAGATGCTTCTCATGGGTGAGAGGGCGGACAGGACGCACTGCTTCCCAGCGTGGACGGCTGCTGTCCTTAGGTGGCGGTGGCCGAGATGGCCCCCAGGCCAGGCCTGTCCTTGCTTTGAGGAACTGCCTGACATGGCAGAGGTCACCTGTCACCTCGCTTCATGACAGCCGTGTTCCTGGGGCTTGTGCAGCTGCCAAGAAGTCAGCCACAGGTCCCGCAGAGACCTCCGGGTCGGGGTCCAGGGGTGGGTTCCAGTGCTGGGATCTTAGGCCCTGTTAGTGCCTTCCCCACTCCATCAACCCCTCGGAGCCAGGCAGTCACAGAAGGCTCGGCCCCAGGAGGTGGCCAAGTCCCCAGCGGCATGCTCCACCCCCGATCCTGCCCTGACACCTCTCTCATCCCCCACAGCATTTGAGAGCAGGCCTCTGGGCTCTGGCTGGCTCAGCGGGAGGAGGAGGAGTCCCTTGCAAATACTGCACGACCTGGACCAGGTAAGTGGACAAGGGACCCCAGGGATGGCCCCACTCCCCCGGCCACGGGAACCAACAGCCCCAGTGCTGACCTGCCGCCGCAGGCCCCATGGGGCTTCCCCAGCTGCAGGCTCTGTCCAGAGAGCAATGCCAAGGGCAAGTCTCAGGGGTGAGGTAAGGGGCCAGGGTCTCCCTCCACCTGCATGCGCATCTGGGCCCAGTCCATGGCAGCGTGAGGCCACACTGTGTAGCACTGTGCCTCGTGTTGCAGTGTGACCGAGTGAACCAGACCCCGTGCCTGCCCTGGGGGAGTCCACAGTCCAGGGCGGGGGCAGCTGTCGCGTTACCTTCCGAATTTCAGTGCGTGCTCCAACAGGAGAAGGTGCAGGGCACCTCCTACCCCCCACCTCCGGATTGCTGGCCCCACACCCAGTGTCTGCTGAGGCCCTGATGGACCCACACACTGCCCCGCCCCCCCCTACACACCCCATACAGACACTCTTCCCGGTACCATGGAAGGATGGCCTGATCACCCATCTATGTTGAAAATATCATTAAGTCAAAAATGCACTTGTCCTGACTGGTGCAGCACACTGGCCACCCCAGCCGCCCTGCACACTGCCTGTGTCTCCTCGTGGCTCAGGGGCTCAGGGGCTCAGGGGCTCAGGGGCTCGGACTGCTCACCACCGGCCTGGGAGAACGCCCAGAATCTGTGCACGGTATCTACTGCAGGAGCGTGGCTCACCTCACAGCATCTACAGCCGGGGGCCAGCTGTGCTCCAACGGGAGCCCCACGCCCTGGGCCCCTGCACACAGGCACTTGTTCAGACAGTGTGTACTGGGCACCTACTGCCTGCGGTCTGCTCAGGCCGAGGAGATCCAGGGGCCACAGATGGGCTGGGTTCCTGCCGTAGGGAGCTGGCAGTCCCTTGTAGTGTGTGTGTGGGCGGAGCCATCGCCCCATCATCGCCTGCATTGCCAGGCCCTGACCCATGCGCTAAAGGGGGACGCACAGGTGTAACAGGAACTGTAGCCAAGAGGGGCCTCGTTTAGATGGGGGATGGGAGACTCTGAGAAAGGTTGAGACCTGAAGGTGAGAGTTTACTAGACAAACAGTAGCGACAGAGCAGGGGGTGCGCCCAAAGGGTCACACCCTTCAGTTGCCAGCCGGGAGGCCATGCCTTGCTGGCTGTGGGCCCCGTAGAGAGCAGAGGGTGCCCGATCAGATGCCTGTTAGTCTCACCGTAGCTGGCTGCCAGGATCAGCCATGGACGCGGGGCGTCAGCTGGCACTTAGAAGAGCCTGTGCCCGCTGGCGGCCCGGCCTCCGAAGCCGGCCCCAGCTCTCCGGCCAAAGCTGTCTTGAGACCAGTTTCAGCCTCTCTTTGGTCAAGCCAAGTTTCCGGGGCAGGGAAGGCTGGCACCCCAGCCGCCAACACAGCCCTCAAGGTCCCGCCCCCTGTCCCCTGTCCCCTGCCGCCCGCAGGGCCCGCGCTCGCCCCTGGCCGAGGCGCACCGCCAGCGGCGCGACCTGCTGCGCCGCGCCTGCAGCCGCCACGCGCGCCGCCAGCGCCTGCTGAGGCCCGAGGACCTGCGCCACGTGCTGGTGGACGACGCGCACGGCCTGCTCTACTGCTACGTGCCCAAGGTGGCCTGCACCAACTGGAAGCGCGTGCTGCTGGCGCTCAGCGGCCGCGCCCACGGGGACCCGCGCGCCATCCCCGCGCACGAGGCGCACGCGCCCGGCCGCCTGCCCTCGCTGGCCGACTTCGGCCCGGCCGAGATCAACCGGCGCCTGCGCACCTACCTGGCCTTCCTGTTCGTGCGCGAGCCCTTCGAGCGCCTGGCGTCCGCCTACCGCAACAAGTTCGCGCGGCCCTACAGCGAGGCCTTCCAGCGCCGCTACGGCACGCGCATCATACGCCGCCTGCGGCCCGGAGCCCAGCCCGAGGCGCTGGCCCGCGGCCACGACGTTCGCTTCGCCGAGTTCCTGGCCTACCTGCTGGACCCGCGCACGCGCCGCGGAGAGCCCTTCAATGAGCACTGGGAGCGCGCGCACGCGCTCTGCCACCCGTGCCGCCTGCGCTACGACGTGGTGGGCAAGTTTGAGACGCTGGCCGAGGACGCGGCCTTCGTGCTGGGCCTGGCCGGGGCGCCGGGCTTGCACTTCCCCGCGCCGCCACGGCCCAGAGCGGCGGCCGCAGCGCGCGACTACGCGGCGCGCCTCTTCCAGGACATTAGTCCCTTCTACCAGCGGCGCCTCTTCGACCTTTACAAGATGGACTTCCTGCTCTTCAACTATTCTGTGCCCGCCTACCTGCGGCTGCACTAGCGGCGCGCGGGGCCGCCTCCCCTCCCCCCAGCCCGCCTGTGCACCTGCGCCCGGGCAGCTGCTTGGAGGTGCATTCCCATCACGACTCAGGAGGCGCCGGTGCTGCCGGTGCTGCCGGTGCTCGGCCCCGCAGAAGCCCTGCACCCACGCTTGGCTGGTTGGCAGCCCACCTGGTCACAGGTCACGCCTGGTTTGGGTGCAACCTGCTTTGGGCAGCCAGCCATACAGCTGTGCGTTTGCCTCTGCCTGTGCCAGCTGATGGGCACCTCCCCTAGGCACTCCAGGGCGGGCAGGTTCTGCGTAAGGAGCTTTTTTTTTTTTTTTTTTTTTAAGGCCCTGAAACGCCACTTTGTGGATCAGCTCTGCTTCTGTGCAGGGAACAGAATGCAGATTTGTGGCCCACCCAGGGCTCCGCCCATCCCCTGCCCCCGCCAGGACAGTCCTGAGCCAGCAGATTGGCCTCTCCTTGGCTGCACGCGGTGCAGGGCCAGTCCTGCAGGCGAGACTCTCCCCTCTTCCCATCCAGGGGCCAGCGTGAGCCTCCTTCCGCGGTGCCAGACAGGACAGGCCCACCTGTCCCCACGTGGCTCGCGCTTGCTGTCTGGCGAGCTGCTGGGCCTCCCTGGTGTCAGCAGAGCCCAGGCCGCTGCGCTGGGCAGGTCTGATAGGATGGGGACAGGCATGTGTTTGAAATAAATGGTTTGTTACTTTCTGATATTGCTGGTGTGTCTCCACTTCCTTGTGCAGTTCTCTTGGTTTGGGGGGCGTGGGGCCGCTGGATCATCGGCAATTCACTGGGTCTCTGAGCCTCATGTCCCCCTACCACCAGATGGTGTAAGCAAGCCAGGTGGGACCCCAGCACAGTGGTGTAGTGGGCTAAGCCTCTGCCTGCAGTGCCAGTATCCCATATGGGCGCTGGTTCGAGTCTAGCTGCTCCTCTTCCGATCCAGCTCTCTGCTAATGGCCTGGGAAAGCAGTAGAAGATGGCCCAAGTGCTTGGGCCTCTGTATCCATGTCAGAGATCCAGAAGAAGCTCCTGACTCCTGGCTCCTGGCTCCTGGCTTCAGATCGGCACAGCTCTGGCAGTTGTGGCCATCTGGGGAGTGAACCAGCAGATGGAAGAACTCTCTCTCTGTCTCTCCCTCCCTCCATTTGTGACTCTGCCTCTTAAATAAATAAATAAAATCTTGAAAAAAAAAGAAAGGTGATTACGAAGAGCAGATATGATCCCAGCCTGGGTTCCCACAGCTCTGAGGGGCTACGTGCAGAGAGGGGGCACTGTGACAACCTGACCCCAGCCAGGGCTTAAAGCCCAAACCAGCTCAGCCAGGCCTGGGCCCTGCTGGGCCTCCCTCTTGGGATGAGGACTTGTGTGCACGTGTGTGGATGTGTGTGTGCACGTGTGTGTATGCTGGGCCAGGAGGTCATGAGTGCCGCCTGACCTGCTGGCTCTGGGGAGATGGCCAGCCCTGGGAGTCTCCAGGGAGGAACTGAATGACCACTTAGTGACTGATGTCAGTTTCCATGGGAAAATGCCAGAATTTTGGTAAGGCTGGAGGTTTTGGAAATCTAGCGCAGTGACGGGCGGCTGGAGGTCATGGAGCGCAGTAGCAGCGAGCCTGTTTCCATCACACACACGTTGGTTCGAAGCCAGCGCCTCGCCCCTGATGGATCACAATTCGATGTTACTCCGCTCTGTTCCCCTCTGTGCCTGGACATTCTGACACTTGTCACACTCGACTCCCCCACTGGGTGGGGCAGCCGCTACACCGTCCCCCCGCCGATGTCCCCCATTCACACTGACACTGCAGGCACCCATGTCGGGTCCTGATGGCTCGCATGTAGCTGTGTCCAACACCACACGGCCCTGTGCCCTCTGTGTGTGGGTAGGGGTGGGGAGGACACTGCTCAGGCCCGCGAGGGCTGCAGGGAGCTTGGGCAGTTCTGGAAGTTTCTTCCTTGTCACCTTGCTGTCCTTAGGGGGTTCTACCTGCTCTGGCTGCCCCCTGACCTGTTTCATCCTCCGCTGGCGTCAGAATGTCAGGGCTTTTATGGATCACAGGCTGACCACCAGAAGTGGGGCCCTTCCCGGTTGGGCCAAGCTGGACAAGGGGGCACCCAGGTGATCGCCTATTCAAACTGTATTCCAATTCCACAGGGACCAAAGCAGGCAGTGAAGTTGCACTTGAAGCTTCGCTTGCCAGTTTCTCGCTGTCTCAGAGCTGCGGCTGCTCACCCGGATCCCAGCACAGGGGCAGCTCTGGTGGCCGGGGCCACAAAGGTCCCTGCTTCTCTGGCTTTCATTGGCAGCAAAATAAATGTTTTTTTTTGTTGTTTGGTTGGCTTTTTTTTTTTTTTTTTGCAGTTATGGGGTGGATTTGTGTTTTTCCTGTGTGGCTTTGCCATCTCCCCAGCTTCCTGGGAGGTTAGACTTGGGCTAACATCGATCCCTGCTTCCAGTCCACAACACCATCTCATGCCTTCGTCAGTTTTAGAGTCTCAGCTGCGTGCATCTGTGTATTTCAGCACCTGGCCGGGTGGCCCAGGGCGAGGGCAAGCCCAGAGCTGCTCCAGTGAAGTATGGGACAAACCAAGAGGTCAGCAGAGCCCCGGACACACGAGCTGGCTGTTCCATCCGCACTAGGACAAAGGCGCACACCTGTGACACAGGCACAACAGCGGTGGCGAGGACAAGGAGCTGCACGGCCTCTCTTAGACGCGCAAACGCACTTAGGTGCTGCGAGACCGCTGCTGACGTCTGCAGAGGAATTGTGCAGGGAGGGGCTTGCTGAATCACCCCTCTGTTGCCAAACGTTTACGCTGGTTCCCCCTTCTCCGCATGGGATTTTGCAACGGGCAGCTTCCTGCAGGGTGTGCGTCCTCCTTCGAGGGTGCTGCACACAGGCGGACACCCCGCCTTTCTAGTCTGCATCAAACGCTCCCGGGAGAGGGATTACTAAGTAAGCACCGCGCACAGGAGACGGGAGTCTCACACAGCATCTTAACTGCTAAGCCAAAGGTCCATCGCGAGAGATTATCTTTAAAGTGGGAGGAGAGGGGTGGTCACAGGAGAGATGCAGGGGTGGGGGAAGGAGCTCTCAGGAGGGTATTGGGTGTGGTCAGGTGCCCACCATGGTCATGCTATAGGCTCAACACGCGTGACTGGTTTTTGCTTCTATCAAATAGTCCCCAGCTTTAAACATTGGCAAAGACCGGAAGACATAACATGGTCCAAACGGAGATAGGTCTGGCTACAACCCAAGAGGGCAGGACTCGGGGGCGGGGGCGGGGGCGGGTCCCTGCTCCCTGCAGGCTCGGGGAGGAGGGGCACTCCAGCCCCTCTGTGTAGACCAGAGTGCAGCACAGGGAGCTGGATCGGAAGAGGAGCAGCTGGCGCAGTGGCTCTGTGGGCTCCACTGGGGTTACGCCAGCCTCGAGGGGTGGCCCTGTTTAATCATGCACTGCTTCCCGTTAGGCACTGGCACTATAGGGGCAACGTCAGACTCTAACAGTGTTACATTCATGTATGACAACTTCAGAAAAAGGCGGGCCTCCCTCCCTGACCGTCCCCAAGCTCCCCAGAGACAAAGGCTGCCTGTCTACCTGTTCCACACCCCCTTTGAACCAGACAAGGCGGTAGCACGCTCCACACACTTCTCTACTCTGCTTCCTGAACACCCTCCTAAAACTCCTTGCAGGTGCGTGCAGATCGGTCCCTATGGAGTAGCCTTGCTGTGGCCCAGCAACCCTGCAGGTCAAAGCTCATTAGCCCAGCTGACCATTGGAAAACAGTGCCGGCTCAGAGAGGCAGAGGGACAGTCGGGGTGGAAGCGCGATTTGAACCTGCAAAGTTTATTAACATGGCATTGTCTGTAGGGAGAAGGGGAGTTCCTGGTTCACCACAGCCAAGGGGCTCAAGCCTCTGTGCCCACTGCCCCGGGCATGCCAAGGAGAAGGTGGCCCTGAGGGACACGGCGCTGGGCTCTAGGCGAGGCCCCGGGATGGCCCCGCTGCCTCATTGGTGCAGGAATGTGTGGCACGGGCGTGCAGCAGCCACAGCTTGTGGGACAGCTGTTTGGGGAAGCGACACTGGAGTAACTTGAGCTCCCAAAGGTTACAGAGCCGGGGCTGCAGCGGCGGCGATGGTGGCAGGCAGGAGCCCAGCGGGCCTGTGAAATCGGGAGCACCGAGCCTAGAGGAGACCACAGAGCCACAGCTGACTCGGGGGCTCTGCTGGCGGCAGCCGCTGCAGACCAAGGGGGTGAGCGGGGCCGCAGCTGGGAGGGCTCCAGCCACCATCGGCCCCCGGCCAGACCCGTCCCAGCCTTTCCCACACGGAGCCAGCGGTGGCCCAGGAAGCCGCCTCCTCCACCTGCTCCACCAGCCATCCCAACATCCCCTCCCTAGCCCCCAGGCCCTGCCCTTCACCAGGTGGGCTTGTAGCAGGCTTGGTGGCCCATCCCAGAAGCAGCACTGCATGTCCTCTAGATGGCGCTGTTCTCTGACTCTGGTCGGGTGGAGGGTGGCGTGGAGGGTCTTCCCCTGCCTCCCACGGGAGTTCTGCTGCTCTTTGACAGGGACCCCACTACTGCAGCCCTGTCCGAGCTCCTGTCCTCACAGCCAGGCCTGTAGGGCTGGCGACAGCCCCCCTGACTGCAGCCCACAACCGCTAGACACATTCCTTAGCCCAGCCCCCACTTGGGTGCACCCCAAGGACCCTCCCCACCCTACCAGGCCTCCCTGCCCAGTGTGGGGCTCCACACTGTCCTTCCCGAGGGTGGGGGTCTGCTCCCAGCCAACCTCAGCCTCCCTCCCTGGTCCCGGCACAGGTGGACTGCACCAGCCCCTGCCCCGACTCTCTGCCGCTTCCCCGATACGCAGGTGGAACCCGAGACCCCTGCCTTGGCAGCTCAGCCCCTTGGGGCTCCCGTGCTCCGGCAGCCCACGGAGGGAGGAGCAGGAAGCCGGGGGGGGCAGGGCTGCACATGAACAGGGCAAGCCTGTGTGTGTGTGTGTGTCCATGCGTGTTTACACGGCCTCTCTAAGGGGGGCGTGGACTGCACCCTGGTGACCCTGCCCTTTGCTCTGAGGTCCTGCCAGCTTTAACACTAACCAGAGCGTGAGGGAGGGGCCAAGGCCCTGGAGTAGGGCTGGGGGCGGGGCCTTTACCAAGGGGCCACGGGAGTCCCCGGGACCTCACAGTCCCTTCTGCCAGGCCCCACCGTGCTGTGCCCACAAGCAGCAGCCTGCACAGTCTGAGGTGCATCCCACTGGGGGATGTTCCCGAGGGTGCCCTGGTGTGCAGGGACGTTGAATCCTTACGCCTCTGCCCCCCATCTCTGAGCCCAGGCTCAGGTCTCAGATTCCACCCGACGAGAGCAGCTGCGAGTCTGCGGGTGTCCAAAGCAGAAACTCCCACCAGCGCCGGGGCCCTGAGAGTGGCCCGACCCACCAGGCTGTCCCGAGGCCTGCAAGCTGCCGCCTCGCCCGCTCTGGCCCCCTGCGCCACTGAGGGCTGCCTCCCAGGCCCCGCGTGCCTCGCCCGGAAGCGCCTGGAGTGGAGCACACTGGGAGGGTGGCGTGGACTTTGTTTGCCAAGCCTGGGGCGGGAACCCGGGCAGCACGCAGGCGAGCCAGGGCCCCACTGGGGTGGGAGCTCACCCTCGCACCGGGATGGACCTGGTGGGCACGAGGTTCTTCTGCAGGGGCAGCTTCTCCCTCTGAGGGGTGCTCTTGGCTTCCCAGGGCTTCGGCGACTCTGAGCTGGGCTCTGACAACCAAGAGAGCCTGTGGTGGGTGGGCACAGAGAACAGGGGGAATTGGGGGGCTCCCTGTGGATCAGAGATGCCCCCTCACTCCTGTCCCCCCAGAACATGTTCCCAGGGATCCTGCAGAAGCAGGGCTTGGCCTAGGAGTCTGGGCACCTCGTACCTATATGGAAAGTTTTTGGCAAATCTCTCCTGGGCCTTGGTCCTGGACTTGTTTAGCTGACGAGGCTTCCTGGGGGCCTTCAAGTCCATCCCAGGGCGGGCTAGGCTGAGGCCCAGCTCTCAGACATGGCTGGAAGACAGAGGGGCCAGGAGAGCAGGGCAGGGGCTTCCCCCAGGAACACAGTGTCCTCACCCAGGTGGTGGACACAGGAGGTGGCCCTGCGTCGTGGACTGAGCAGGCCCAGGGAGCCAGTTAGACCTGCTCCTGTGTGCCAGTGTGCATAGGGGCAAGTGTGCCCACATGTGAGTGTGCATGAGTGTGCAATGTGCAAGTGTTGTGTGTGTGCACGTGCAAGTCAAATTCACCGTCGCGTTGCCCGTCCCTCGCCTGCTGACTTGTGTTAATGTATCTTCACTGCCCCAGCTATGGCGCCGCCGCCAGCACAGCCCACGTGGGACTGCAGGAAGCTCCACCATTGGCAGAGGGGTCCCTGCCCCCGGGAGGAGGGAGAACCAGCTGTGACGCTGCCTGCTCCAAGTATAGACAGGCCCTGGGCCCAGGCAGAGGAGCACTGGACATGGGCTCTGAGGGCTGGAACATACCCACCGCCATCTTAGTTCTGGAAGATCGGCCCGCCCAGGAGTCCCTTATGCTGCCCCAGAAGCGCCGCCTATCTGCTCGTGACCTGTCCCTTGGCACCACCAAGAGGTCGCCCTGGGCCCTGAGGCTCTGGTCCTCCATGTACAGCTCTGCCAAGGCTGCAGCTCTCGTCCAGCACAGACTACTGAGGGCCCACACAGCCTGTGGCCCCAGCCCCTTGGCCGTTCTGAGCACACCCAGGTCCCTTCACTGGGCCTGAACCCACAGTCCCGCAGCCACAGCTCCCATCAGACCCCGCGCAGCCGGTTACTGGCTTTTCCCTGAGGAGTCGGGGAGGGCCCGGGGTCAGGCTGGGCAGTGGGGTGGTCACCACGTGTAGGCTCTGGGGCCTGGGCCGCGTCTGCCCAGCGCCAAGCAGCTTGCTTCGTTTTCTCCACCTGATGCAGAACCTGCCATCACCACGCGGTGTTTGAATGTGGCTCTGCCTGCACCCGGTGACGAGGGGGACAGAGGTGGGTGCAGGGTGGGCGGGCTGTGCCCCTCCTGTCAGGCCGCTCGGCCTCAGGCAGCCCTGGGCCAAGGACATGGGGGCCTGGGGACCAAAGGAGGCAGAGGTACCCCTCTCACTCACCCCATCCTCACTTACCCTCCCCCAACGCGTGGGGACGGCCCTCTCTGTAAACGGACTTGGCCGAGTCTGCTTCCCCCAGGGGCAGCGAAGCCACTGCAGGGCCCAGGGCACCCTGTGACCTCTAACCTCTGACCCCTGCATCCCCATCATCTCTACCCCATCTGATCACTTGGAAGCTTCTTCCCAGCCCAGGCGGCCGGAACTCACCAGGCAGCTCTCCCAGAATCCTGGCCTTAGCAACCACGAGGGCTTGGAGTCGAAAGCCCTGGAACTGCTCCTGCCCCGGGAGGCACGGGCTGGGAGAGCTGCTGCCCCCCCACCCCCCGAGCTGGGCAGGGCCGCCTCAGTCTGAGAGCGAGGCGTGAGCCCGAGGGCTGTCAGGATCCTCCAGCCAGAACAGGCCGAGCGTGAGAGCTGCAGCCGCGGGTGCCAGGTGCTGTGTGCTGGCAGGCGGGCCCACGCGGGCCATAGTCCTGGCTGCCAGCACGGAGCTGCTGCCCCAGCTCCCCCCCCCCACCCAGGTCAGGAAGGGCCCACGGGCTCATTGCGACATCAGAAGACTCTGAGGTCACAATCGGGGGCATGGCAGCTGCGGACCCCTGGGGCACAGATTCCAGCTGTAAGCCCCCCACCCTGCCCCACTTCCCGGCCCTGTGGGCCCCGGCTGGCAGGTGTTTCAGCTCTGTGTGCACAGGGACCCATTTCATGGCCAGGGTCTTGCCCCCGTCAGGCTGTGTGAGCAGAAGAGATGGCCGGAAACGCTGGCTGCGGACAAGCTGCTTTGCTGGCTGGCCTTGACCGCAGCCTCAGCCGCAGCCCCGGGAATCGCCAGGCTGGGGGCTCGGGCCCAGGACAGACGGCGTGGTCCAGGGTGAGGGCTTGGGCTCCGGCAACTCCCAGGCTCGGTCTGCCACTTCCTTCCTGTGGCCTCGGGCAAGTGACTCAGCCTCTCTGTCCCATCTGCAAGGGGACAGCATTAGCACTGCCTCACAGGCGGCTGCGGGGGGCAAGTATGGCTGTGGCTGTCGCAAGCTCAGAGCACCCCCGGCGCTGGGGCCACACACAGGTGGTTCACGGCTGGGCTGCCAGGCCCCAAGGCACGGAGCAGGAAGTGGATTCGGGACAGACAGGTGGAGACCACTCCCTGTCTGGAGGAGGCCCAGGCGGGGAGGGGGCCAGGGCCCTTGACCTTGAGCGTGAGTGCAGACACAAGGAGCATACTGTGCCAGGTTAGGGCCCCTGCAGGCAGCACCCGAGATGGACACTGTGGTGCCCGTGGTCACTGGGGCTCCGGGTACAGAAGCAGGACAGGCCTCCCCAGGGCCTGGCTTCTGCCTGAGCCCAGGCCGGGTGGGGCTCGGGAGCAGGAACCGCGGCGCACGCCGAGCCCACCTGAGCAGCCAGGCAGCCCTTCCTGCCCCAGCACGGTCCCTCTCTGGGGGGGGGGGGGGGGGGGAGACGCTGCAGGTGTCACCAGCGTGGGACTGCAGAGGACCTAGTGCCACTGCCCAGAAAAGCTGGGCTGGCTGGGGAGCCCACCTTGCTGCTGTTAGAAACAGACTGAGAGGGGGACAGGGCCGAGATTCGGGCAGAGGCCTGGAGGAGAGACCAGAGCTGCCAGGAGACTCCGGGGATGTCTCAGGTGGCCTAACCAGGGCTGCGCGGGAACTTGAACTTCAAGCAGGCGGCCCAGATCCCTGAGCCTTCAGTCTGCCCCAGACTCCTCACTGGGACAAGTGACATTGAGCGTTTGCTCAGTAGAGGGGGTCCAGACTCTTGGTGGGAGCTGGGTGCAGACACGGCCTCCTCTCGGCTCGCTGTGTGGCTCTGGGCAAACGACGATGCTCTCTGGGCCTTGATTTCGTCATCACTAAAAGGATTTGAGTCCTTCAGCCCAGCAGCTGTAGAGAACCAAGACGAGAACTTCCCAGGGGTCTTTGGGGCACGGGGTGGTGGTGTCCCAGTGGTGCCTTGGATCATGGTGTTGACAGAGAACAGAGGGCAAGGGTGCATCTAAGGGTCATGCAGGAGACAAAATCAACCTGGCATGGAGGCAGAGGCTATGGGGGGCCGAGGAGCCATCAAAGAGGATTCCTAGGTTTTTCTGCTGCTGCTAGATGGGGCTGGCCCAAGCCATGGGAGACCACAGCTTCCGCGTGGTCCAGTTGACCTTGAGCCTCCCTTGAGACACTTCACTTAGGCAACTGTGTGCCTGGGTGTGAGATTCAGATGGGTGAGGTCTGGGGTGCGGCGCGGGTGTCACTGGCACACTCACAGCAATGCCGATGACCATGGCAGTGGGTGGGGGCAGGGCTAGGAGGTCTCTGCCGAACCCAGTGACCGAGGAGGGTGCACACAGAAGTCCCAGTGTGTGACGTCAGAACAGCATGTGGCGCCTGGCTCCCGCACTGGAGTGCCAGGGTCAAGTGCAAGCGCGGCGCCCAGCTTCCAGTGCAGACCTGGGAGGCAGCAGGAGACGGGCCCAGTCCCTGCCTCCCATGTGGGACACCTGGACTGAACGCTCAGCCCTGGCGTGGGCCTCGCCCAGCCCCAGTGAACCAGCATTTGGGAGTGGTCTGTCTGCATCTCAAGTAAGTTAATTTTCTTAAGAAAGAAAAAAATTTACCTTGAAAAACAAACAAAAAAAAAGCCAGGAGGCGCCTGTAACTGTAGCAGTGCCGAGTGACCAGCGGTGACAGTGCCCTGGCTGCGCGCATGCGCGGTGAGGCCAGGGACGAAGTGCAGCGCAGGCAGGAAGGGGCGGGGCCAGGGGCGTGACCGCTTGCACCTGCGCCACACCTCCTCCAGCCTCTCTCTCCTTGGAAGTTGGCTGATCTTTTTGATTAGGACCAACAGGATTGTTGTGGATTATTTAAGAGTTTTCTACCTGTCACCTGTGAGCAGAGATAATTTTAATTCTTCCTTTCCACTTTGAAGGCCTTTTATTTCTTTTTCTGGCCTAATTGCTCTGGCCAGAACTTCCAGTGGCACCACAAGGGTCTTTGAAAAACGTGTGGGGAAATGGAATTAAATAAATTTATTTTGATGCAAAAAAAAAATAAAAAATGCAGTCCATGCTTACGCGGTGTTTTCCAAACGTTCGTGAAAAATTCATCTCGTGAAAAAAGAAACTTTGCATTTCAAATCTCAAAACTTTTGCACTAAAATAAACTCATCCTTTAATTCCACTTTCCGTGAGCCTTTCGGAGTATCCTGGTGCAGGTATAAAGGAATTCTGCCCCACTCTCAGAGCGCGGGACGAAAAGGCGTGGCGTGGTGCGGCGGTCAGAGCTGTGTCCCCGGGGGAGCCCGAGCCAGCTCGGACTGCGGGACGCGTTCGGTGGTCTCCAGGCTCTGCCAGGCCCAGCCGCTCTGAGCTGATGGAGTGGAATGGTGCCATCGTGTGGTGGCAAGAAGGAACAAGCAGCAGCGGACGGACAATTCTAGCGCACCCTCCCCCCTTGTCAGCGTCAAGGCCGCTGAGGGCACAGGGACCCCCACGCTTGGGACTTTGAATCCTGCCCCAGACTTAGTCGGACCTGTAAGTCCATTAAAGCGAAAACTCAAATTGCCTGTTGTTAAACAGAGACCCAGTTCACCTTGGAGAATGGACAGCTGCTTGTGGTGGGGGGTTCATTTGGGACCCCACGGACACCAGCGTCCCACCCGACTGGGATTTGCCCTGTGACTGTAGGAGCAGGGACATGTGACACCGCTGGCTTCTTTTGGTTTGCATTTGCACTGCGTGGCACAGGCCTTGTCACGGGGCCAGCAGTGCAGCCGCATCCCCTGGTCCCGAGTCCTGGCCTCATCACTATGGGGGGGGGGGGGTGAGCAGCGCCCGGGCTAGGGAGACGGGCAGCTGCAGAAGACAACGCCCCAGAGGAAGGGGTGGGCGGCAGGGCTGTCTTCTGAGCGTGGCCGCTGTCCAGCTGTGGACACTTGCGCCAGATGTGCGCTTCATGTGCTGCTGGTGGTCTGAGAAACTGCTGGCTCCCGGGCAGAAAGCCCGTAGCAGAGGAGCCGTGTGGGTGCCAGGGCCAGGGACCATGCCCAGGGACCACCTCGGAGGGAAGACGCCGGAGCCTACAGTACATCCAACCCAGCAGCAAGAGATGCCGATGGCTCCACTGTCATTTAAACACAGGGGGTTGGCCTAATACCTCCCCCCAAGCCAGCACAGCAACATGGGGTCTTAGTCAGTGTTCAGCTGCTGTCACAGTCAGCCCCAGGCCACAGAGCCTGCCAGCCCCCACTCCTCTCTAAAGATGAGCAGGCAAGTGGCCCGAGCGGAGCTCAGCGAGGTCCCTTGGAGACCCCAGTCCTTCCACCAGGTTCACCTGTGAGCTGTGTGGTCTGAGACAGCCCCGCCCCCCACCTGCACTGCGGCGGTGCCACTCGCCCAGGTCACGTCTCCTGGAGACACCCAGCTGCCAAGGTCTCCAGCCGGCGTTGCGTGCCCAGACAAGGCTAGGCACGGAGATTCCACTCCTAAAAGGGAACAAAAGGAGAGCAGTTTGGCAGGAACCAGCCAAGAGTTGCTCTAAAGCTCCCAGAAATGAGTTCCAAGTAGAGCGGTCTGAGGCTTGCGGGGGACACAAGTGGACTACCGTTCGGAGTGAATGCTAGGTGCCACCAGTCCGGCAGCAGCGGGCAGCCAAGGAATACGGAAAGCTCTTGTAACTCCCAATAATATAGAACAGCCCAGTTAAATTCTGGACAGAAGACTTGGACAGGGGCTGGTGCTGTGGCGTAGCGGGTAAAGCCGCCACCTGCCATGCCGGCATCCTATATGGGCGCCAGTTTGAATCCCGGCTGCTTCAGTTCCAATCCTGCTCTCTGCTATGGTCTGGGAGAGCAGTAGAAGATGGCCCAAGTCCTTAGGTCCCTGCACCCACATGGGAGACCCAGAAAAAGCTCCTAGCTCTTGGCTTCAGACTGCCCAGCTCTGGCCATTGCAGCCAATTGGGAAGTGAACCAATGGGTGGAACACCTCCCTGTCTCTTTCTCTCTCTCTCCTCTCTCTGTGTAATTCTTTCAAATAAATAAATAAATCTTAAAAAAAAATAAAGACTCGGACAGACAGTTCCCCCAAGAAGTTACATATGCAACTGGCTAACAGCACATAGGAGATTCTCGATGCTGTTAGGCATTCCAGGAGTGAAATTCAACCCAAAACCTCCAGTAGGTGGTACTTCAGACCCACCAGACGCCTCATATAAGGAACTGCTGAGGGTGTGGGGAAACTGGGAGGATCACTCTGCTGGGGGAGACACGAAATGGTATGGCTACCCTGGCAAACAGTGTAGACTTTTTTTTTTAAGGAATTTATTTATTTATTTATTTGAAAGGCAGAGTTACAGAGAGGCAGAGAAGAGAAAGAGAGAGATTGATTCCTTCCGCTGGTTCACTCTCCAAATGGCTGCAACGGCCAGAGCTGTGCTGATCCGAAGCCAGGAGCCAAGAGCTTCTTCTGGGTCTCCCATGTGGGTGCAGGGGCCCAAGCACTTGGGCCATCTACTTCTGCTTTCCCAGGCCATAGCAGAGAGCTGGATCAGAAGTGGAGCAGCCGGGACTAGAACCGGTGCCCATATGGGCTGGTGGCACTGCAGGCGGCAGCTTTACCTGCTGTGCCACAGCACTGGCCCCCTAGAAGTTTATTTAAAAGTTAAACATAAACCGACTATAAAGACCCTTAATTCCTCTTTTTTTTTTGGGGGGGGGGGCAGGGAAGTTAAAACGTATGCTGACACAAAGACTTGTACATGAAGATCTTACCAGATCCTACTTGTGAGAGCTAAAAAGTACAAAGCTCCCCGTGTCGTCAGCCGACAGGTGGAGGTGCGTGGAATGTTCCACGTACTGCAGCGTTAGGCAGCCAGGGGTAGGAAGGGCGCACTGCCACGTGCCACGCGTGGGACAAACCTAGGAACCGCGGTGCCAAGTGAGGGAGCCACATCGTGTATGCTTCCCTCTGTGTGAAGTGCCCAGAACAGAAAAGCTGTGTACACAGAAAACAGTCTAGCCGGCGCCGCGGCTCACTAGGCTAATCCTCCGCCTTGTGGCGCCGGTACCCCAGGTTCTAGTCCCGGGTCAGGGCGCTGGATTCTGTCCCGGTTGCCCCTCTTCCAGGCCAGCTCTCTGCTGTGGCCAGGGAGTGCAGTGAAGGATGGCCCAAGTACTTGGGCCCTGCACCCCATGGGAGATCAGGAGAAGCACCTGGCTCCTGGCTTCAGATCAGCGCGGTGTGCTGGCCGCAGTGTGCTGGCCGCGGCGGCCATTGGAGGGTGAACCAACGGTAAAGGAAGACCTTTCTCTCTGTCTCTTTCTCTCACTGTCCACTCTGCCTGTAAAAAAAAGTAAAAAAAAAAAAAAAAAAAAAAAAAACAACAACACCAGTCTGATGCTCCCCCGGGGCGGGCTGGGAACAGGGACTGGCAGTGGGCGCGAAGGCTCTTTGGGGGATGACAGAAATGTCCCACCACCAGGCGGAAGTGATGGTTACCCAACTTCATGTATTTAAGATCACCAAGTTGTACACAGGAAAACAAGGTGAATTTATAAATTTATAAATTTATAATTTATAAACTATGTTTCCACCGAGTTATGGAAATAGTCTTTCTCTTGAGGAACACCAGCTTGGAGATAAATGCTCCCTTGTCTAAACCGCGCCGCCTGCTTGATGGCTTCCCAGCCGGCGTCTCTGCGGACTGAAAGGAAGACGACCCACAGGGAGGTCACTGCACGCTCC
Organism: Oryctolagus cuniculus; assembly: GCF_051225735.1. Lineage (NCBI taxonomy): Eukaryota > Metazoa > Chordata > Mammalia > Lagomorpha > Leporidae > Oryctolagus > Oryctolagus cuniculus. The sequence goes on from NC_142876.1 coordinate 110,885,922, forward strand.
TCCACTAGGGGGCAGCAGAGCGCAAGCCAACGGGAAATCGCGACAGGTGCTCAGTAAAGCCACACAGAGCATTAGAAATTCAAACACTGTCCTGCTCCCCTAGGGTGGGGCCCGAGCCAGGGCTCCACTGAAACCTCCTCTTGGGTCCTCCCCGCCCAGGTCACTGTCAGAGTCCTGGGGGGAGGGGGCGGCGGGATTAAGGGTAGCACGGGGCTCTCTGTGGAGCAGCACACGGGAGATGGGTTATTTCTGGCAAGTGACTACAGAATGAAGTCACCAGCAATCACCCATCCTACTCCAAGGGAAAGAACACTCTGCTTAAGCTGCAAAGCGTACCCCAAAGAGCTGAGGATGCAAACAGAGACAAAAACAGCCCTGAGACCTGCAAGCTGCTTCCCCTGAGGCAGGAGGTAGAAGAACCCCCACCCCCCCAGGGACAGGGGAAGGGGCTGGATCAGAGCCTGGGATCCCTGGCTGTCTGTCGGCACCACCTACCCGAACCTCTGCCGCAGCTCAGGGTGGGAGAGCTGGGAAGCAAACGCCCTGGGGGTGGGGGTGGGGGTGGGGGGAGTGGATGGCCAGTAGCAGACTGCGTATAGCAGAGGAAGAAATCAGTGAACCTGAAGACGAGTTAACAGCCGACTGAGAGACAGAGAGAAAACAACCGGGGTCCTGGGGGACGTCCGACTGTAAAAAGCCGATGGCGATCCGTCCCTGGAATCCAGCGAGAGCAACGGATGCAAGAGATGTGGGGAGGGGTTACACTTGAGAATGTTTCAAAATTGGCATAAATTTCTCTTTTTTTAAAGATTCATTTATTTGAAAGTCAGAGTTACACAGAGAGAAGAGGCAGAGAGGTCGGTCTTCCATCCGCTGGTTCACTCCCCAAATGGGCGCAACAGCTGGAGTGTGCTGATCTGAAGCCAGGAGCCAGGAGCTTCTTCCAGGACTCCCACACAGGTGCAGGGGCCCAAGGACTTGGGCCCTCTTCTACTGCTTTCCCAGGTCATAGCAGAGAGTTGGATCCAAGCGGAGCAGCCGGGACTCGAACCAGTGCCCACATGGGATGCCAGCGCCACAGGCAGAGGATTAACCTACCGCGCCAATTTCTAGAAATTGAGATATGTACATGTGTGTCCTACTTCCTGCTCTGAAGACGTGGGCGGCCTTGCTGGGGAGAAGGTGGACAGGTAGCCCAGCCAGCCAGGTGGAGAGTGGCAGGGACACAGGTTGAGGTCTCAGAGTTCCTGAGGAGCGGACGGGACCCAACGGCACGTGCAGTGTGCACTGGTTCCATAGTAGACGGGGTCATGGGCGTGGTCCCTGGACACCTACCCCAACTGGGGAACAGCTGAGTCCTGCGACTGCATGTGGCTGGCCACGGTCAGAACAGCTCAGGGCATTGTCCGTACTACTTCTAAAACCCAGAAGGATCTCTGATCACGCTAAGCTTTTAGCCCATGGACTAGTTAAGGCCGTCAGCGACATTAAAGGGATTCGCTGACTTTGACCTGAAGTTAAATTCACGGGCGCACCACCTTGTACAGTCATCAGGCTGCCGGCTGCGCGTCTGCTTTAAAAGTGGCGAGAGCCAGTGAAACAGTGCGGACAACCTCCTCCCTGGTGTCACCAGCAACTGCCACACGCAGTGGTCTGTGGCCATTAACCTCACGCAGAGGAAGCACACGCAAGGGTCTTCTGTGCTGGAAGAAGATGGTCTGGGGCCATGGAGCCGCAGCAGGTCTGCCCTGAGCAGGCGCCCGACAAGTCCAGGGCTGTCCCACACCCCACTCCCAGTGCACAGCCTCCCCGGCCTCCCACAGAGACTTCACCCGAACAGTAACATTGCCCAGCGCACCAGCGCCGCCCTGGAACCTGCCCCAGAAAGTGGCAATGAATATGCACTTCCCCACTGCCCCCCGGCAGGCGGTACGACAAGCGACAAGCGGGATGGAACTCACTGCTCCCCAGGTTCAACAGCCAAGCATCTACCTGAATTTGGGAGGGAGATGGACAGAGTTCCGAGAGCTGACCTGGGTGACCTGGTACAACCCAGAAGAGCCCAAAGCAGGGGTTCAAGTAGCCACCACAAAGCTGCCAGCAGCATGGGACACTGGCCCCAGCCACCTCTGCCTAGATGCTAGCTACACGACACAGCACCACCCTGGGGCCAGGGGCTTAAGCCTTGCTGTCGGTGCCACTGAGATGCACCCTGGGTTAACCAGGGAACCACAGCCTACGAACGGGCAAATTCTGAGACCGCATCTCGGGACTCAACACGCATTTTCCATGAATTTTTGGTGACCCCCTCACGCGCATCGATTTCAAAAGGTTTCTGCACCAAAATCAGATCCTTCATTCCATCGACTTTTTGGAGCACCCAAGTACCCCTCGACCTCAGACAGACAGACAGACCTGGACAGACACACAACCTGGGACCACTTTACGGAGCTCTCCGATCCACACTCCGCTCCCTAAATATCAGTTATCAAAATGTCCCGTGGGGCTCAGTTACATCTTCAGCAGAGGCTCGGAAAACTCCGGAAATTCAGCACAAGCAAGCAGTGGTGCCAATTCTGCGCCCGCCAGCACAGGCAAAGCCGGTGGGGGGCCAGGCCAGAGAGCCAGCTCCACGCCTCTGTGGTCCCTCACCACGCCAGGGGCTAAGTCGTCACCTAGACACCTGCTTGTTGGTGCCGGTTACTGTGCCCACTGCAGACAACAGGCTGGACCTGCAGCCAGCGTGGTTCCGTGGTTCAGACTGCTGAGCCGGCACGCCCTGGAGGCCACTTCTAAGGCTCTCCGGGAGAGCAGGTCTTCCCAGGCCGGTGCACGGATGGCCACAGAGAACAAGGAAAGGAGAGCGGACTGAGGCCTTTGACGGTGTTGAGGGGTCAGGGCTGGGGCTTTCCCAGTTTTGACTTCCAGTGGCCCCCCAAAAGGGAGCCCCTAGGCTTTCTTGTCGGACAGAGGGGCCTGGTCACACAGACCCATGGTCCAAGAGGAAACCACAGCAGCAGGACGCCAGCATGGGCGCTCAGTTCTGAAGGTCAAGGTCAAGGCCACCGACAGTCTCATTTACATATCCCTATGACGACTTCCAGCCCCACCCCTCCCTGAGGGCTGAGCACCCTCCCCTCACTGCCACGTCAGAGACCAACACGGTGTCATGTTTCACAAGCACAGCCCCGGGGTGACGCGTGTGCTTCCCTGGTCACCTTCCACACGAGCTGGGACGAGTGCAGGTGCTCCTGGGACGCTAGCGGGGCCTCTGCTTCCAAGGTGCTGCAGCGAGGCCCCCACACCACCCGCCGGCTTCCCTGCTTACGGTGTCCTCGCAGTGATGACAAGGTGAGTCCCACCCCCATCTGAGCACCAGTCCCTTTCTGTTGACCTCCCGAGTTACGTTCAGGTTTATTTTGTCTGTCCTAGGAATACGGTCACCCAGGGCACTGCACTTAGCCGATCTGGACTAACAATTTTAATGTTACCTAGTAAGCATATTAGTCATCTATTACAATGCACCTAGTTATTGGCTGGCGCCGTGGCTCAATAGGCTAATCCTCCGCCTAGCGGCGCCGGCACACCGGGTTCTAGTCCCGGTCAGGGCGCCGGATTCTGTCCCGGTTGCCCCTCTTCCAGGCCAGCTCTCTGCTGTGGCCCAGGAGTGCAGTGGAGGATGGCCCAAGTACTTGGGCCCTGCACCCCATGGGAGACCAGGAGAAACACCTGGCTCCTGCCATTGGATCAGCGCGCCGCGGCGGCCACTGGAGGGTGAACCAACGGCAAAGGAAGACCTTTCTCTCTGTCTCTCTCTCTCTCACTGTCCACTCTGTCAAAAAAAAAAAAAAAATGCACCGAGTTACTACTAGAAGCTTAAATTTAAAAAGGCGCATTCTCTTGGTTTCTGAGGGCCAGGAAGCAAGGAGCAGCCAAACTGGAAGGTTCTAGCTCAAAGTTTCTCAAAGGACGTGGTCAGGGTGCTGGCCCGGGGAGGGCTTGGCTGAAGTCTTGCTTTTCCCACGTTCACTGGCAGGGGTCCGGCACGCCTGTCTCTTGCTGACACGTGGGGCTCTGCGCCTGAGCTTCCTCCTGACACCACCACTGCCTTCCCCCAGGGCAATTGACAGGGAAGGTGCAGTTTCAGGACCTGATCTTACACGGCACAGGCCATCACCCGCCCTACGCTCCCGTCCCACAGGCCAACCTGGTGGATGGGGGACGGGAGGACACGGGGATCGGACTACCAGCAGCTGGGGAGCCAACTTGGGAGGCCACCTCTTCCTCCCGCTGCCGAGCCCCAGTGCTGTGTGGCTCCAAGGGCGTCCCTTAAAGAGCCCTGGCTCACCCTCTCAGAAGCCAGGCCCTGCCCTGATGCACTGGACGCTGGGAACTTGGTGCTGCTCAATTCTTTCAGGTCTGTGAAACAAGCAATGATGTCCACCCTTAGTAAGTGAATCGGCCAAGTCAAGCAACTGATCCTGTCACCGCGAGCAAGGCATGGGGCCAGACCTTCGTGAGCGGGTCATTCCTGAGAGCCTAGGATCCAGTTCCCGGCTTCTTGTGCACCGGATCCTGGTTTGAAACCTAGGCAGCCTCATCTCCGCCACCCCTAGAGTCCACTTTCCATTGTACTGCATGGGTTTTTCAGCGTTCTGGCGTTCCCAGCACGGCCCACGCAGCTCAATCCTCTGACTGAATGACGATACAAGCCTTTGGAATCTGCCAACCCTCCTGGCCTGGTACAGGGTGAATTTGCCACTGCAAGGAGTTATGTTTTCCTGCCGAACCATCTTCCTAAGCTCATTCAATCACGGCTATTCCTTGTACTGCTGAAATCTCAGTCGGTCCCGAGTGTGTCTGTGTGTGCGCGTGTGTGTGTTTGCTCTCGTGAACCACACAAGTGTACTAAAGTCTCCACCGCAGTGGAGGGTGTCATTTTGTCCTTGAAGGTCTGGAAGTGGCTGTTACGTTATTAGATGTAAAAGTCTCATCTTCCAGCCAAAACTAATCTCTGCCCATTACACAGCGGTCACCTTTATCCCAGGAGAGCAGAAAGGAGGAAGGGAGAAGGAACAAAGGAGGAGCAGAGGAGGTGAGAGGGAGCAGCGAGAGCCACGTCGTGTGCAAGCCTCTCCCCTCCTCGCAGAGGCCACCAGCCTTGCCTGCGCTCTGCAGCTGGGCCGGCAGCTCCCGAGTCCTGGGGGGATTCTTGCTGGGCCGCCCGCCTCCGGGGCCAGCTGCCTTCTCCCTCGCCCTTCCGCTCGGATGGAGCCTGCCCGGGGCCCAGTGCTACACACAGGTTTCTCACCAGGGAACTCCACCTGGGGCACGGCTGCCCAAGTTCAAGGTTTCCGAGCTTTCTGGTTCATTTCCTTTGGAATCCTGGAACACGTGGCTCTGTGCCAGTGTGTTGGGGCGGGGGGGGGGGGCGGTGGCCCTCAGAAATGCAGCAACCCCCGGAACAACTTTCCTGCTGCACCCAGTGTTTCATCCACGCTGGGAGCGCCTTGCGGAGCCCCTCCCCACTGCTTTCAGTCTGCGACACCACTGGGCTCAGAGCACGGGGTCCTTAACTAACCCCCCCCACCCCCACTCCCTGGCACCATCCCATTTCCCGCTGCACTGTTCCGGCTTCAGTGGCAGCTGGCACACTACCCTGCCTGACCTCTGACCTGGATTTCTCTCTGCCCAGTGGCTGAACCTCTGGTCAGTTTTCTTTGGGCTCCACCTCCTGCCACCAGGGGCACAGCTCCTCTCTCCGGATGCCAGGGCCCAATCGCTCGCTGGTTTAACCTTTAAGAAAACTTTGTGCCTCAAAATTCTGACCTTGAACTGGCCAGGCCTATGGCGCTGGGCTGACAGGCTCAGGTGTCGCTCTAGAAGAGCAAGGCCTCCTGGAAACTGGGGTCCAGCTCCCGTGTGGCCAGCTCCAAGGGCCGTGCACGCCGACCCGGCTGTAAATCAAACAGGGCCTCTCAGTACCACCTGCTCGCTGACTGAACCTGGCTCCCATCACACAGATTGTGACTGGACCCCTTTACTAAGCGTTGAATGCTTTTGTAAAGCTCACTGTTAAAACCCACACGAGAAATTCGAGTATTTTCCTCCTTGCCTGAGCTGCTGTTTGGTCTGGTGATCACCATCAGGAAACGCGGGCCAGGGTGGAGCAGGCACGCACAGCGCAGCAGGTGCCTTAGCCACCACGGCACCCCAGTCCTCTGCCCCTACACCCCCACAGACCCCACTCCCCCGCAAGCCCGGGCGCCATCCGGGCCCCCACACTGACAGTCGCCACCGCACAGTTTCCTAATAGGTAGTATATTTTCACATCAACAACAAGGGAGTAACGACGCTAGGAACGAGAAAGGGGAGCTGGGTTAACGGTGCCACTCCAGAGCCCTGCAGGGGCGGCTCGACCCAGACCTGCAGGAGAGTCGGCCGGGGCTCACCCGACGGCGGGTTCCGAGCCAGGGCGTCAAGGCAGCAGCGCGCTGCTTCTCCAGACGGCAGGGTAGGGCTGGCGACACCTGCTGCTGTCCCGTCTCCTTGTCCACCTTCGCACCGCCTCGGGCTGGGGTCGAGAGCGCGGCCCGTCGCTGAGAGAGGCGAGCGTGACAAGGACGACGCGGCGGCAGCACTAACTAGCCTCAGCAGCCCTGCTGAGTGACGGCCAGGCCCGAGGACTTGGTGATCTCCAGAGTGGTGAATACCTGTTCGCAAGGAAGGAAACAAGACACAGGCAGATTTAAAGGCCAGCGACGCTTTAAGAAGACACTGGGAACGCTGCCTCTGAGCTAGCCTGTAAAACCCACACAGCAGCTGCGATTCAAAATTCCTCTGTGTCTGAAAAGACACCAATTGAAGCCAGTTCTGAAGCCCTCCTGGTTCCTACCTCGCCGCAGGTGGGGTGGATCCCAATGGTCTCATCCAGGAGCTGCTTCGTGAGCCCGCATTTCATGGCAGCTGCAAACCCCTGGGTGATCTCCCCGGCGTTGGGTCCAAGCACGTGGAACCCTATCACCCGATCCTGTAACGGGAACAAAGCAGAGAGGACCCGGGAGGTTACCAGTCTGCCTCGGCACCCACTCGCTGCAGCTGCACAGCGGAAGGGACAGCGTGGAGGACAGACAAAGAGCTCGCAGGTTGAACTCGGCAGAGAACACAATCTGCTAAATGAGCCAGTAAATGCACATCCAGAGTTAATTTGCACTCAAATTTACTAGAACAAGCAATTTACCCACTGCATGAAGGAGTTCATTAGTGTGATGTAAATTTCCAAATTATGCTGAGATGGTGCTAACAACAACATAACCAATCTGAATTAAAGTCCAACGCTGGGATACTTCTAAGGTGGCAGGTCTTTCTGGAAATACACGAGACTGCCCGCCCAGGGAGCGAGGCCTGCTGCCAGCCCTGAGCAGAGGTCAGGGAGTGGCCAGCGTGGCACAGTCACCTGGGACTGCGTGCAGGGAGGGACCCGGGGACATGATCTGCAGACCCTCTGAGACGGAAGCTGGGGCTTGGTCCATTTTCAAGGTAGCAGCACATTTGAGGCTGGCCTTTGGTCGATTACTTTTCATCAGACTCTGTGTTTGATTTTCAGTAGTACAGGTGCACAACAGATAGAGTATTCAAAGGGGCAGTGAAGGCCGAGGCTAGTGGAACTTTGTCCACGTGGATTCTGCACACACAGCCACTGTTCACAACACACAACCTCACACACGCCTGCCTAGCACCCACTCACAGCTCCAAGAGCAGGTTGTTAGGAGGGAGTTGGGCAGAGGCCTCCTGGGCCACAGGTGCAAAGGGGCGTTCCCAGGACCCCCATGCATGCCACAGCAGGCCAGAAGCGAGAGACAGCCCAGAGAAAAGGGAGGAGATGTGGGGGCAAACCTCCACTGACCACTGAAAATGAAGGCATGTGCCAGGCCGGGGAAGGCACGTGCCAGGCCGGGGACGCCACACGGCCTTATCTGCAGTAAAACAGTGTCTCCGTTTCACAAGGACTAGGGGCAGACTTCAGAAATGGACCTTTCGATGGAGGACAACAGAGGCCAGTCAGCAGGTGAGGGTGTGAGTGGAAGGTGGCAGGAGGGGGTGCTGGAACATGGGGGAGGAACTCTGGGACTGTGCCTTGGGGCCGGGGCCTCTGCCTGCAGCCTGGGAGCAGGCGCGGTCTGCTTCCCGCAGCAGTGGCTCCACCAGCCGGACCCCAAGTCCACTCCCTCTCTCTCTCGCCAGTCGGCCCGACCGCCTCTCCGCGCTCCGCTGGAAAGGCTGCCCTCCACAGCCATGGTGTCAGCCCCAAAGGACGCACTTGGCACTGAGAATGGGAATGTAACCAGACCGCAGCACCACCAGCCCTGGGAGCCCGGCTGCAAACCTGTCCACCCCAGCGGCATCGGGCCCCTGGGACCAACACGCCCCCTGGGGCTCTGCACTGCCCTGCACCCATCCACTGGGACCAACACTCCCCTCGGGGCTCTGCACCGCCCTGCACCCAGCAACTGGGACCAACACGCCCCTCGCGGCTCTGCACCCACCCATCAACTGGGACCAACATGCCCCTCGGGGCTCTGCACCACCCTGCACCCATCAACTGGGACCTACACGCCCCTCGCGGCTCTGCACCCACCCATCAACTGGGACCAACACGTCCCTCGGGGCTCTGCACCGCCCTGCACCCATCAACTGGGACCTACACGCCCCTCGGGGCTCTGCACCGCCCTGCACCCATCACCTGGGACCTACACGCCCCTCGCGGCTCTGCACCCACCCATCAACTGGGACCAACATGTCCCTCGGGGCTCTGCACCGCCCTGCACCCATCAACTGGGACCTACACGCCCCTCGGGGCTCTGCACCACCCTGCACCCATCAACTGGGACCAACACGCCCCTCGCGGCTCTGCACCGCCCTGCACCCATCAACTGGGACCTACACGCCCCTCGGGGCTCTGCACCGCCCTGCACCCATCAACTGGGACCTACACGCCCCTCGGGGCTCTGCACCACCCTGCACCCATCAACTGGGACCAACACGCCCCTCGCGGCTCTGCACCGCCCTGCACCCATCAACTGGGACCTACACGCCCCTCGGGGCTCTGCACCGCCCTGCACCCATCAACTGGGACCTACACGCCCCTCGGGGCTCTGCACCGCCCTGCACCCATCAACTGGGACCAACACGCCCCTCGCGGCTCTGCACCACCCTGCACCCATCAACTGGGACCAACACGCCCCTCGGGGCTCTGCACCACCCTGCACCCATCAACTGGGACCAACACGCCCCTCGCGGCTCTGCACCACCCTGCACCCATCAACTGGGACCAACACGTCCCTCGGGGCTCTGCACCACCCTGCACCCATCAACTGGGACCAACACGCCCCTCGGGGCTCTGCACCGCCCTGCACCCAGCAACTGGGACCAACATGCCCCTCGGGGCTCAGCACCGCCCTGCACCCAGCAACTGGGACCAACACGCCCCTTGGGGCTCTGCACCGCCCCGCACCCAGCAACTGCGCCCAGCAGGGAGTCCTGATGCCCCGAGTGGCTTCGCCATGCAGGCATGGAGCGCGTGCTGATGGCTGTGACACCCATTTCCAGCTGCACGGGGACCAGAGACACAAAGACAGGTGAGAATTAAACTAGGGAACGGCTGTGCTACGTGGTGAACTGCACGTCGGTGTCACCTCCTGCTGCTCACCTTGACCTGTTTTGAGGTTTTACCTCCCAAGACCGTTTACGAACTCTTAAGGCGACAAGAGCTGAGCATTCACACTGCCGTCTCCACCGGCCTCCTTTCTATAGCAAGTCGCAAGCGAGTTGCAGCAGGAGGGGAGGGAGTTCTGCCCACAGCCTCTCCGCCCCTTGCTGCTGCCTTCATGGGAAGCTTCCTCAGCACTCAGCTCAATCCCTAAGAATCTCATGTGCTGTGAGCCTCTTTTCCTTTTTTAAGATTTATTTTTATTTATTTGAAAGGCACAGTTACAGAGAGACAGAGAGAGGTCTTCCATCTGCTGATTCACTCCCCAAATGGCCACAACAGCCTGGGCTTGGGCCATACTGAAGCCAGGAGCTTTTTCTGGGTCTCCCACATGGGTGCAGGGACCCATGCACTTGGCCATCTTCTGCTGCTTTCCCAGGTGCATTAGCAGGGAGCTGGATCAGAAGTGGAGCAGCCAGGACTCGAACCAGGGCCCATGTGGGATGCCAGTGTCACAGGTGGCAGCTTTACCTGCTACGCCACAGCGCCAGCCCCAAGCATCTCTTTCTATGGGCTCTGGTACATGGCTGTTGGGCCCCACTGGCGCAAGAGAGACAACTTGGGGCTTGGCCGGTGGAGCCACCGCAGGAGACAGATGTGGCTGCTCCCAGGTTGTAGGCAGTGCCCCCACGTCTGAGGTCCAGTCCCAGGGTCTCTTTACCCATGTTTCGGGCACACGTGGCACTCACATGACCAAGATCTTCATAGATTACCCAGTTCCAAACCACCCAGCTGCTTCAATAGCCATGGTGGGGGCAAGGCAGGCACTGGGTGCAGTGGTTATGACGGTGCCTGGGACGAACTCGTCCTGTATGGGAGCCGTCTGGGTGGATTCAAATCCCAGATCCGCTTCCCGTTCCAGCTTCCTGATGTGGGAGGCGGTGGTGATGGCTCAAGTAATCGGATGCTGCCACCCGCACGGAGTTCTGGGCTCCCTGCTTCAGCCTGGCCCAGCCTCAGCTGTCACAGGCATTTGGGGAAGTGAACCAGCAGATGGGGGCTCTCTGTCTGTCTCTATGTCTCTCTGCCTTTCAGATGAATAAAAATAGATAAATCACACTTTTTTAAAAGACAGCTTTGGGGAGTGACAACTTCCAGTGATGTACATGGAGAGAGCACTGGTAAACCCCAACAAACCGTCCCTCTGTAGCCTCTGCAGATACATCTACTAGAAAACCATGTGAAGGACTTCTATCTTGCCCTGAAAAGTTATCTTTCAAGAAATTATTAAAATCCAAATAAGTAGGGATAAAAGCTACAATTAAAATTCCAGGGATTACATACCTGGTCCAGTTTGTTGCAGATTATCTTTGCATAACAAGTATTGTTGTCTCTGCCGGCTACCGTCCATTCGAGAGGCCAAAACAAAGTATGATACACCTGGAAGAGGGGAGAGGGAGGGCCGAGGTTAGCGGAGACGGAACCCTCTGCTGGACAGGCTCTCCACTTCTCTGAAGGCAGCAGGCTCTAAGCAGCTTGCAGAGATTCCATCTGCAATGAATGATCCCAACTCCACGCCTGTGACGGGAGCTGCTGGCCGCAGCCCGGGAAGAGCTGTACTAACGTGCTGACCTCCGTTTGGCTCAGCTGGAGTGAAACAAACAAACAAAAAATCTATTAACAGAATTCAGTTTTCAAACGTTTACAGAGTCCTAGCAATGCACAAAGCTGCTGTGTGGGCTGAAGCCCGAGACCGTGCCTCCGACAGTCTGACCACTTGCCTACGATGTCCTTACTCAAATAAAACCTACGAAGAGAAGTGACACAGGGCCAGTGATTCAGAGAGACACAGGACACCGTCTGCGCTGCTTCAGGGCAAGGCTCGCGTCCTTCCCGGTTCCGGCCCCCAAGGCCGCGGGCCGGTGCCTCGAGAGAACCCCTGAGCCCCTTCAGTGTGGCCCTGTCCCCTAAGGCAGCCCTGCTCCCAGTGCCGCTCCTCTGAACCACTCCACGCGGGAGGCCACGTTTGGCGAGCTACAATCCACAACGGCTAACTTGACATTTATAAAATAATCCCACTGACATCGATTGCTGATACATGCGCAGTAAAAATAAAATTTTTTACTACAAAGGTATCACATACAGTTACTTATAACAAAAAGATTAGACTCCACTGTACTGAACAGAAGAGGAAGACTTCCACTCATCTTAACACACACTTTGTCATCTCTATGGACCAGGAGATAAAGGTCTCTTTACCTCAGGAGATCCGTTCCTAAAAATACACCTCTAGGGTTAACAAAGGAGATGATGAGAACCCGTGAACCTTTAAAGGCCACATCAGAAATGGCAAGCGTCTATTTCTGGCGCGTCCTATTATATCCCTTCATGCCATAAACAAGAGGAAAGTGGGCACACATACGTCCTCCCATCTCCTGTCTCTTTTCCCAGTGTTTGTTAAAGGTGTTTTTTTTTTTCTTCTAGCGCTTCGACAACTGTACTTTAAGTCTCTAACCCCTTGTTTCATGATCCAGGCATGAAGCCTGGATCCAACCAGGTTTTCCCACTGAACACCGACCTACTTATCCCAACGTCTTCTAGGGAGTCACCCGTCTTTCCACACTGATCCAGAATCCTCCCTCTAGCACACGCTACTTCGTGTAAGCATTTCCGTCCGTGCCTGGATCGCGTCCTCTGTCCCACCGACCTTCTGGCACACCTGTATGCCTCGACGGCACACCTGTAACTGCTGCGACACTGTGACACACCCGAGTATCTAATTAGGGCTTCTCTCAGGCCTCTCCTTATCCGGAGTCTTCCCATTATTGCTTGGTGCTTTCTAAAAAGATCTTACCAAATTGCACACAATAATTAGACCTAAGTTTTGAGAGTAGGCTGTGAAAACCAGTGATTGCTGGTCCATCTGTTTCAATCCTCACCGAGGTCACCACGTTCACCATGTTTATTCTTTAGGCACCCTGTGTACCTCTGGGCCCCTAAAGCACAGCTAGCTTGCTACCACCTGACTTCTGTGTTGCGCCTTCTTCAGCCACGTGGCTCTCTGGGAGATGAGGACACTGATTCTGCTTCCTTCCCAGCCCACCACGGTCTGGGCATCCTTCCTGCCCATCCCCCACCCTGCCCCCCATAGTTAGATTCTTCTAGGACACTGCCAGTGTTGTCTCTACCACATTAAAGCTACCCACAGACAAGTGGGAAGGCACAAGCAAAGGTGAACCTGTACCCTTACCTCTTATCAGACGCTAACAGGAACTCAAGATGGATCACACACGCTGAAATCCAAGAGTTAAAAGTAGTTTTTAAAACTCTTAGATGAATTGTACTTCATTAAAATTAATGACCTGTGCTTCAAAGGACATCATCGAGAATGCGAAAAGACCAGCTCCAGAAAATGACAACAAATGTAAATTTTCTGTGCCCTGGGGACTTGTATGGCAAATACACACACAAGCACAGCACACTTCTAAACCAATCATAAGAGGAAAGGCGAGTTAGCCAAAAAGAGTAAAGGATCTAAACAGACATTTCTTTAAAAAAAAATACACAAATGGCCAGTAAGCGCACAAAAGGAGGCTCGAAATAAAAACCACCAGGAGCCGTCACTGGGAGGCTGCATTAGTTGGCTTAGGCTGCCCCGAAACATCACCACAAAGACGGTAGCTTAGAATAAACTTTAGGCTCTCCATTCTGAAGTCAGAAATTAGAAGCCCAAGTGTCAGCAAGGCCACCGTCTCTCCCGATGCTTTGAAAACCCCTCCTGGCCTCCTCCGGCTCCTGGTGTCTCCAGGAGCTCCTTAGCTTTTCCCAGCTGCCCTGGAACCCAGCAGTCCCAGGCCTGCACACGCAGGAGAAATGACACGTCCACATAAGGCCTGGAACGTGAGCACGCACCGTGGCAATATTCACAACAGCCACAAGTGGAAACAGCTCCAGCGTCCACCGGTGGCCCAACTCACCCAGGAATAAACACAATACGGTCTACACAGTCATAGTATCCAGCAGTATAATGAAATTAAGTACTGACACGTACAACACGCATGAACCTCGAAGACATCACGCTAAGCGACAGGAGGCAGCCCCGAAAGACCATGGAGTGAATGAGTCCATCTGTATGCAATCTCAGTTCGGGATCTACAGACACCGCTCGCTGCTTAGGGCTTGGCGGGAGCCCAGGGTCTGGGGTGTGCAGGGAAACAGGAAGGGATTCTGGGTGGGGCCATGCAAGCATTCTACGGTCCACGGGTGCTGGTCCCACAAGAGCAGGCAGGCACCACACTAAGGATCCACTAAAGTCCACTGAACGATGTGCTTTAAGGAATAAATTAACGGCACATATGTAAGCTATGAACTCGGTAAAGCTATTCCTTTAAAAACCAGGCCATTCACAGGAGAGGCACATGGTCAACTACGATAATCTTACTCTCATGTACAATTTCCTATTCTCTATTGGATTAAAGATGTTTTGCTTGAGCAGACTTAATTTTCTGTGTATTAACCCTAACTTAATCCTTTATCTCAATAATATTATTTCTTCTAATCTATGAATATGAGATGCCGTTTCAACTAGTTAAGTCTTCTAAAATTCCTTTGAGCCACATTTCATGGTTTTCACTGTATACGTTTTCCGTCTCTTAGTTAAATTTATTTCTGAATATTTTATTCTTTGTGAGGCTATTGTAAATGCAGTTGTGTTTCATTCAGGACAGTTCATTGCAGGTACATAAAAATACAACTGATTTTGTGTACTGGTTTTATAACCTTTGAATACATTTATTAGCTCTATTAAGGGCTCAACTGTGTCCTTTCCTCACCAAAATTCATTTGCTAAAATCCAGCTCTAATACCTCTGATTGTAATAACTCTGGATAGGCTCTTTAAAGAGATAAATCCCTTCTTATCAGTCATCAGGTTAGATGTAAAAAGACAAAGCTCTTCCATGAAGCAGTGAAAAATGGTTTTTAAAATGTTTATCTATTTACTTGAAGGGGAGAATGGAGGGAGAGAGAGGGAGGGAGGAAGGGAGGGAGAGAATGAAGGAATGATGAGTATCTTGATCCACTAGTTCACGGCTCAGCTGGCCAGGGCTGGTTCGGTTCAGGCCGAGGCCAGGAGCCCTGAGCGCCATCTATGTCTCCCAGGCGGGAGGCGGGGGCCCAAGTACTTGGGTTCTCATCTCCTGCCTCCCAGGCACGTTATCTGGGAGCTGCATGGGCAGCAGAACAGCAGGGACTCTAACGGGCACTGCCACTTGGGAGGCTGGCGCTCTGGGCAGAAGCTCACTGCTGGGCCACACCGCTGCCCCGAGATGGTCAGATTTGATAAAAAAAAAAAAAAAAAAAAAAAAAAAAAAAAAAAAAAAAAAAAAACTGTGGATCCATTTATACATGTGTAGAGACTCACTTTAGATATAAGAACACAAATTTACAAATATGGAAATTAAAAAGTCAGAAAATGATATTCCATGCAAGTAGTAACAAAGATTACATATATGGAAAGTGAGAGGGAAAATGATATTCACGCAATCATAACAAAAAGAAAGCGAGTATATTTTGGTGCTCAAGTTCTCCATTAGCATTCAGTTCATTTTTTGTACCATTTTTTTTTTATCCCCTTCTTTCCCTTTCTGATTATATTTAGAGTTTTTTTCTCAGTGGTTACCTTGGGGATTACAATTAACATCCTTAACTTGTAGAAATCTAACTACTGACTCCGTTTTTGTCCCTTCTCTTTATATCATCATTGTCAGATTACAACTATATATAATGTTCGAGGAAGCTTCAAAAAGTACACAGAAAATGTGTATTTTGAAAAAACTATGAGCAGATGAAACTTTTTTTGCAAAATTTCAAATTAAACATAATTATATTTTCATGGACACTTTAAAACTCCCTTATGTGCTCATTAGCATATTTATAATTACTGTTTTAATTCTTATTGCCTTTTTCTAAAAGATTTTATTTGAGAGTCGGAGTTACAGACAGTGAGAGAATGGACAGAGAGAAAGGTCTTTCTTCCATTGGTTCACTCCCCAGTTGGCTGCAACGGCCGGAGCTGCACTGATCTGAAGCCAGGAGACAGGTGCTTCTTCCTGGTCTCCCACGTGGGTGCAGGAGCCCAAGGACTTGGGTCATCTTCCACTGCTTTCCCAGGCCACAGCAGAGAGCTAGATGGGAAAAGGGACAGCTCTTCCCACAGATCTCTAAAGCTCTCTTCATGTTTCTCTATTCTTTTTGTCTTTCTGCTCTTCAGGTTGGGTAATTCCAACTGACCCCAAATTCATTAATCCTTTTTCAACCTGCACCAATCTGATTCTGAGCCCCTCAAGTGAGTTTTTCAATTCAGTTATTATATTTTTTCAGCTTCAGAACTCCTACTTGGTTGCTTTTCATCATTTCTATTTCTTTATTGATATTCTTATTTTGTTCAGACATCATCTTCCCGGTGCCCTTCAGTGTGTTACCATAGTTTCCTTTGGCTCATTGAACATATTTCAGATGGTTGGGTTAATGTAAATCACAAAAAATTCCAATGTTCGGACCCCGTGTGGGATAATTTTTATCCATGGTTTCCCATTTCTTTATATACTGTTGTGAACTGAATTGTGTCATCCCAAAATTCGCATGCTGAATTTCTAGACTTGGTATGTGATGTGGGGGTAGGGGGATGGAGTGACTACAGATGTAATTAACAAAGGTGAGGTCATACTAGAGTAGGGGGCCTCCTAATCCAATATGATTATCTTTATAAAGAGGGGGAGATTCTGAACTTGCGTCTTTGTGGTAGAATCGACCATCCTGTATCCTTGGAGGAGGACCCACTGGTAAGCAGAATGCTGTGCGAAGATGAAGGCAGAGCTCTGCAAGCCAAGGAGGCCAAAGATCGCTAACAAACCGCCAGAAGCTAGAGCGACAAGGAACAGGTTGTCCCACTCAGAACTTAGGAGGAAACAGTCCTGCTGACACCTTCGTCTCAGACTTCTGGGGCTGGGCCAGGCCAGGCCAGAGCCAGAGCCAGGAGCCTCATCTCGTCTCCCACGTGGGTGACAGGGGCCCAAGGACTTGGGCCATCTTCTGCTGCTTTCCCCAGGCCAACAGCAAGGGGCTGGATTGGAAGTGGTGCAGCCAGGACTTGAACTGGCACCCATGTGGGATGGTGGCAATGCAGGTGGTGATTTAATCTGCTATGCCACAACACTGGCCCCTAACTGCTGGGAATTAAAATGATATTTGGATTTGGGAGTGATGGAATTTTTTTTTAACCTTTATTCCAATGATCGTTTCACAACTGTGTTTTCTGAAACCATAAAACAATGAATTTTACTATAAGTAAATTGTAACTCTTTTTTTTTTTAAATTTGCAAAGAAAAAGAGTGTCTGCAAACTCTGAGCTTGAGGTCAGGCCTTACTACCTTTGAGCTCCACACTCTAACCGGGGAAGTTCCGCTGGGGACCCCTGCTGCGCATATTTAGGTTTTCCCTGAAGATTTTCTCAGAGCCCCCTGGAAACAAAACTCTAACCGATCTCTGCCCAGAGCAAGGGTGAAGGGATGACTGGCAGAGTTTTGAGAGCTGTTTCTTCTCCATTTAAAGCTGTGCTGGGGCCCACACTGTGGTGTAGTGAGTAAAGCCGCTGACTGTGATGCCAGCATCCCATACGGGCACTGGTTTGAGTCCTGGCTGCTCCACTTCCGATCCAGCTTCCTGCTAATGGCCCAGGAAAAGCAGCAGAAGATGGCCCAAGTGGCTGGGCCCCTGCCACCTGTGTGGGAGGCTCAGAAGAAGTTCCTGGCTCCTGGCTACAGCCTGGCCCGGTGCTGGCCATTGTGACCATCTGGGAGTGAACCAGCTGACTGAAGATCTCTCCATACGTATCTCAGTCTCTCTATCTGTAACTCTTTCAAATAAATACATCAACTAATTTTTAAAAAAGACCCCTGGAATAGAACCCATGAGTCCTGCTGTGCCTAGTGCCCCCTGGTTGGGAGACCTTGGTTTTAATCCTCCCCAGAAAAGCCCCTTCCAGACATGGCCAGTGTGCAGGAAATGCCCCGCAGAGTGGTTTCTGCCGTCTCTAACGCGGATTTCAGCGGCTTTCCCTGAGTCGGCCCCGTGCCCCGTCTGCCCACTCCCTCCTCCACGGTGCCAGCAACCTGGGAACGTCTAGCTACGCTGACATGTGTCGCAGGCTCCAGCAGGTCTTCAGCGTGCTGCTGCGCACCTCTTGTCTGTGTCTCCGTCTGCGTCCTTCCTGTCCTCCCCATCTGCCACGGGACGAGCGTCTTTGACCCCTGGTAAAACACCAGCCTGGGAGACAATGGTGCAGCAGGTGGGGACGTTGGGGGTGGCTAGGTCATGAGGTGAGAGCCCTCAGGAATGCAGTCAGTGCCTTCATACGGGGACTCAGACCTGCCTTGCCCTTTTCACCGGGTGTAGACACACTGAGAAGATGGCCGTCTATAGAGCTGCAGTGGACCCTCACCAATGTCCCACACACCGTTCCCTTGAACGTCCCAGTCCCTGGAACTGTGGGAAATACATTTCCATCGCTTATGAGCCACCTAGTTACTGTGTTGTCAGAGCAGTCTGAACAGACTAACACACCACCCTTGAGTTTATTTTTAAAACTTTTCCTTCCCAAGTTTACAGACGCGATTCATTGTCCTCACCAGTGAATGCTGCTATCAAAACAGCGCAACCGGTCTGATTCTTCACCCACAGTGCTCAACTGGCCTTCTGGGCCTGGACTCCCGAGAATCAATAACTCGATCAGGGTATATTTGTGTCAATCAATCCACATCAATTTATCCTCGAATAGGGATGTTATTTCTTTTTTTTTTTTAACTTTTATTTAGCAAATATAAATTTCCCAAGTACAGCTTATGGATTACAATGGCTTCCCCCCCCATAACTTCCCTCCAGCCCGCAACCCTCCCAACTCCCGCTCCCTCTCCCATTCCATTTACATCAAGATTCATTTTCAATTATCTATATACAGAAGATCAATTTAGTATATATTAAGTAAATATTTCAACAGTTTGCACCCACACAGAACAAAAAGTGTAAAATACTGTCTGAGTACTAGTTATAGCATTAATTCACATTGTACAACACATTAAAGACAGAGATCCAAACGGGGAGTAAGTGCACAGTGACTCCTGTTGTTGACTTAACAAATTGACACTCTTGTTTATGGCGTCAGTAATCTCCCTAGGCTCTTGTAATGAGTTGCAAAGGCTATGGAAGCCTTTTGAGTTCACCAACTTTGATCTTATTTCGACAAGGTCATAGTCAAAGTGGAGGTTCTCTCCTCCCTTCAGAGAAAGGTACCTCCTTCTTTGATGACCCGTTCTTTCCACTGGGATCTCACTCGCGGAGATCTTTCATTTAGGTTTGGTTGTGTTTTTTTTCTTTCTTTTTTTTTTTTTTGCCAGAGTGTCTTGGCTTTCCATGCCTAAAATACTCTCATGGGCTCTTCAGCCGGATCCAAATGCCTTAAGGGCTGATTCTGAGGCCAGAGTGCTGTTTAGGACATCTGCCATTCTATGAGTCTGCTGTGTATCCCGCTTCCCATGTTGGATTGTTCTCTCCTTTTTAATTCTATCAGTTAGTATTTGCAGACACTAGTCTTGTTTATGTGATCCCTTTGACTCTTAGACCTATCAGGTATGATCAATTGTGAACTGAAACTGATCACTGGGACTAGTGAGATGGCATTGGTACATACCATCTTGATGGGATTGAATTGGAATCCCCTGGCACATTTCTAACTCTACGGTTTGGGGCAAATCAGTTTGAGCATGTTCCAAATTGTACATCTCCTCCCTCTCTTATTCCCACTCTTATATTAACAGAGGGGAAGTTATTTCAATCTTCATATTCAGTTCTGCATTATGGGGCTACGTTTCTTCTATTATATCTCAGAATTCTGCTTCTACACCAGCAAGTTCTCCACTGAGGAGTATGAATTATATTTATGTTGGATTATATGTGTACATATCCTCTTCCTTCTCTGGTGTTTTTCTTCCACATGAAGACATACTTACCTCAACCTGTTCCATGACATCACCTTTACACTCAGCTGGTGTGTCCTGAGACTCGGCGAGTTTGTTGGTTCAGTGATAACATGTTTCTGGTTCTCAATTTGTCCTTAACAGTCAGTGCCTGGGCACAGTTCTGCTGCTTCCTCCTTCCATGCAACAGGGGAAAAACCTGCATTGCTCCCCTCGGAAGAACTCCTGGCACCTTTCTCCCTCCCCTGTCTCTTCTCCCAAGTCGCAGCATCAGATACGAGACTGCAGTGTGCGTTTTCATCTGTCTCCTTTGGTCATTTCTCCCTGGTGTCACAGCTATGTGGATCAGAGTTGTTTTCACCTACCACAGCAGTCAGGAAGCAGAGGAAACCAGCAACACAGAGGCTGCGCCACGGGGAAGAATCTGTTGAGTGTCTGCAACAAACCGGGCAGACCGGGGCGGAGAACAGTGTGGCAAGCATGGTCGCCAGGAGTCGGGTGGTTACGCAGCAGGAACGCTCCAACGACAAATATCCTGCCCCGGCCACGCGGTAGGCACACTGGGAACCACGAAAGAGCTTTAAGCTATGACCCTGGATACTGTGTGCTGATGCACTGCAGTGGGTTACAGCGGAAGCAGACACCAGGAAGGCTATCCGACTGGTACTGACAAGAGACTGGAGGATCTGAACAGGACAGCGCGAGCAGAAATGAGGCAAGCAGACAGACAGGAGACACAGCTGAGGGACAACCGCCAGGGCTCCCTGCGACGGACTAACTGCCAGGGACAGGCAGGGCAAAGTCAGCATGAGGCTCGAGGACCCGTGGACACGGTTTGTGCTCTCGAGGAAACCAGGTCTCATCAGGAATTCACGGAAATCAGGCTAATACCTTGTTCCCAGATACCCGAAAATCCTAAATCCAGTCAAGCCACCAAGTCAAGCGCAGCCCTGCTCTGGCCCTCAGGAGTCTCTGCTGTTTTCGAAGCTGTACCCTGACACTATGCCCGCGCCACAGGCACTTCCGGACCTAATAAGAAACATTTGCACAAAACGCATTTTTGTATTTGCCAAAGGGATATTTTAAGGACATTATTCACCATATCACAATATCCCTTTCATAATACCGTGAAGAACTATCAGTTCTCCCTCTTTGTGTCACATAGCAGGAAGCTTAGAATTAAATTAAATTTTCATCTAAATCTCAAGGCAGGACCTTATGGCATGAATACTGTGAACCAACAAATTCACCTTTCTTCCACCATCATCTTAGATTTTTCTACCTTGATTCTCTCTTCACCTTGACTTCCTCACTTCAGAAACTACTGTATATAGGGGGCAGGTGCCGTGGCGTCGAGGGTGAAGCCACCACCTGTGGTGCTGGCATCCCATATGGGCGCCAGTTCGAGTTTCCACTGCTTCATTTCTGATCCAGCTCCTGAGAAATGTGCCTGCAATAGTGGAGGACGGCCAAGTGCTTGGGCCCCTGCACCCACGTGGGAGACCCAGATAAGTTCCTGGCTCCTGGCTTCGGCCCAGCCCAGCCCTGGCCATTGTAACTGTTAGGGAAATAAACCTGCTGATGGAAGACCTCTCTCTCTCTCTCTCTCTCTCTCTCTGTAACTCTTTCAAATAAATAAACATTTTTTTAAACAAAACTATTATTTATGTATCTTTGAGAGGCCTCCTCAAAACCTGTAACAGAAATTTTTAAAAATAATAATAAATGGGGCGGGCATTGTGGCGTAGTGGGTAAAGCTGCTGCTTGCTACACCAGCATCCCGTATGGCACCAGTTCAAGTCCTGGCTGCTCCGATTCTGATCCAGTTCCCTGATAATGTGCACAGGAAGGCAGCAGAGGATGGCCCAAATGTTTGGGCCCCTGCCACCCATGTGGGACACTCAGAAGAAACTCCTGGCTCCTGCTTTGGATCAGGTAGCTCTGGCTGTTGTGGCCATGTTGGGGGGTGAACAAGCAGATGGAAGACCTCTCTCTGTCTCTCCCTTTCTCTCTCAACTCTGCTTTTCAGATAAATAAATAAATCTTTTAAAAAGGATTAAAAGTGAACTCTTTAGTTCTATCAAAATGCGATAAATAAATTAATAGGTGGGTTAACATGTAACAAGTCTTAGGAAAAGGACTTCAATGGCCCAAGTGCTTGGGCCCTGCACCCCATGGGAGACCAGGAAAAGCACCTGGCTCCTGCCATCGGATCAGCGCAGCGCGCCGGCCGCGGCGGCCGTTGGAGGGTAAACCAACGGCGAAAGGAAGACCTTTCTCTCTGTCTCTCTTTCTCACTGTCCACTCTGCCTGTCAAAAAAAAAAAAAAAAGGAAAAGGACTTCAATGCCACTTGGAGACCTTCCTTCATAGAAAGCCCTTTATGTGGGGTCTGGCCTTACGCACATTCTTCCCCTCGTGTGCCTGCCTTTCCACCTGAACTTCTCATTAATCACACCACTTATTTTTTTTTAAGATTTATTTATTTATTTGAAAAGCAGTTAGGAGGGTGGTGGTGGGGTTTAGAGAAAGAGAGAGACAGAAAGAGAGAGAGAGAGAGAAAGATCTATCTTCCATCCACTGGTTCACTCCCCAAATGGCCACAATGGCCAGGACTGAGACAGGCCCAAGCTCTCTCTCTCTTCTTCTTCTTCTTTTTTTTTGACAGGCAGAGTTAGACAGTGAGAGAGAGAGACAGAGAGAAAGGTCTTCCTTCCATTGGTTCACCCCACAAATGGCTGCTACGGTCGGCAGGAGCCAGGTGCTTCCTCCTGGTCTCCCATGTGGGTGCAGGGGCCCAAGCACTTGGGCCATCCTCCACTGCCTTCCCAGGCCACAGCAGAGAGCTGGACTGGAAGAGGAGCAACTGGGACAGAATTGGTGCCCCCACCGGGACTAGAACCCTGTGTGCCGGCGCCGCAAGGTGGAGGATTAGCCTAGTGATCTGCAGCGCCAGCCAGGCCCAAGCTCTTGAGCCATCCTCTGCGGCCTTCCCGGGTACACTAGCAGGGAACTGGGTCAGAAGTAGAGCAGCTGGGACTTGACCAGCACCCATACAGGATGCTGGTGCTGCAGACGGCAGCTTTACCTGCTACACTGCAATACTGACCCCTCTTAAACATTTTAAAATGAGTGATAAATGTGCAATTATTACCAATAATTTTCTAAGACCCAAAAGAGATGGCTCATTATTATGAGAAGTTCATTGTAAGACTGATGAAATAATGCATTATAAAATGTAAATTTCAAAAACCATCTGAAATAACATTATAAAGTTTTAATCATACATTTTCCCAACAGCAGAATTGTAAATATGAATTTCAACAAGTCCTTAGGCCATTTAACTAAGGAATATCAATGCTGTGGTTTAAAGAAATTCCTAATAATAAATTAAATCATATAATGAAAATGCCTTCCAGGGACAGAACTGAGACTTCCATTCTCTTTTACTTAAAATATCAAGCATTAATAATCCTCCAACTCTTTACTTCCCCATCCTCTCCTACACTGGGATGGTGGACCAAAAAAAAAAAAAAAAAAAAAAAAACAAGACAAGAAAAGAAAAAAGCCAATCCAACTGCCTACCAAAATAAAACGCACAAGCACATTTTGAAGGTTAGGGTTGAATGAGGTTAGGGAGTGGGTTGTGGAAATAAAGAATCTGAACAGTCCACACAGGCAGACGTGCCGTACCCACCCTAAGCCCCACAACAGGGCAGTCTCCCGCAGCTGCAGTGATGTGACCGCCCCAGCTGCTGGCCTCAGCAACGCAGGTACAAGGACACCACCCCGACTTACTCTTTTTATTACTTTTCTGGAGAGCTGGAGTTTAAATTAATTTCTAATTCTCCCAAAACAAGATAAGCATTATAGTAACTTGCAAAATCACAAATAAAAAGTGACCGCCAAGACCAACAGTTGATTAAAAATTCTTAAAAAGGAAACAGTAAAACTCAATCTTACTTCTAGATTCTCTTTCATATATAATTCAGTGGCTTTCTCTTCCGATAATCCACAGCAACCATATTCCAGAGGAGTAAACACTGTTGTTGGAATGCTAAAATAATCACACTGGAAGATAAACAGATTACATACTTTCATTTTGTGATGCTTTTATTATTCAGTTAAAAAATCTATATTCCACGTATTTATAAAAGGAAAATAAGTGAGCCCAGTTCAGTATTAACTGATCCTGACAACATCAACAATGCCACAGAAGTTCTCAGTTACACCAAGGGAGGCGAGAGCCGAGCCCCTGACACCATACCCGGGCCCCTGCCCACAAGTGGGGAAGACCCTACCGGGGCCAGACCTTGACGTCTGCAAATCAGGAGGAAGAGGTGGCAGTGGGGCCGCCGAGCCGTCCCAAACACTCTCCCACGATGTTCTCCCGGTCCCCGTGGCTCTGGACTCTGCTCTCCTGGAACATCTCTGAGTCTGCTTGAATTGGTCCTTGGATTGTGCTACTGCCCTGGCAGCTGCACCTTGGCCCGTTCACAGTCTTTATGCCACTGAGAGGTGTTTAGGCAAGTAAGTGACTCTAAAGTGTTGGCCTGAGGGTCCCTGGCCATCGAGGGGAGATGGCACACTGCACCCTGGGAGCGAGGGTGAGTGTGGTCCTCTCCAGAGACCTGCATTTCCTAGCCCTTGTCGGACTGAGCCAGAGAACAGAACTGCAGGAGCACCGCGCGCTCCGAGCCAGGCAGCCGCCCTCCGTCAGCTCATCCATCCACTTGTGCCAAAGCAAGCGGCTGCAGGGGGCGCTGCTGCCCAAGAGCCCTGAAGGCTGCTGTGACAACGGAGACCTGAACTCCCCAGCTGAACACAGCAGTCCCAGCTCATCAGCACAGGAGCCAAGACCCTCAGCGGATGGCTGAACCCACCGGTAGTCCTGAACCCTATGTACACTGAGTTTTTCCTACATATCTATGATAAAGCTTAATTTACAAATTAGGCAGAATGAGAAGTCAGCAGCAATAACTAATAATAAATTGAACAACTGCAACAATATGCTGGAATAAGTTATGTGAATGTGGGCATTTCCTCTCAAACAAGGTCACTGGACATAAGCACCTTGCTGTACTTGAACCATCACAGCTTCTCTGCTGACTGACATGGCTACAGGTGACCAACGGCTGGGGATCTGACACAGCCTGGATGGGCTGGACAAGGGAACGATTCGTCCCCAGGTGGGACAGAGCAAGATGGCATGAGATTTCCTCCCACTACTCCGAAGAGCACGCCATTGAAAACTGATGAATTGTTTATTTCTGGAACTTTCCATTTAATATTTTCAAACAGTGGCTGACTGCAGGTAACTGAAACCACAGGAAGCAAAACCATGGCTCAGGGAGACCACTGTCCATTAGCGAAGACCCTGTGAAAACCATGTGCATACAGAGTGGCAACTGCCTGCCCCTCTTCAAAGGGTAACATTGCCCACAGCACTGTATGTCCCCCCAGGCCCTGCCAACAGCTACGAGTGACTGAATTGGGGAGACACCTAACCCCAAGAGAACCAGTACGTGCACTGGCCGGAAGTCTGGGGGATGGCAAAAATGGTGAGCTGAATCAGCCATACTTTTCCGTCTGCAGGAAAATGAACTCGAAGCAAAGAGAATTTTCCAGAGTTTTTTCAGGAGGCAGAAACATGCCTGCAGGGCTGTAGGTGAGACAGGCCACGTGACAGGCACATCTGTATAACACCTCCACCTGTGCAGCTGGGTGCCAGACCCTCCCCACGCTCTGACCACAGTAAGGCCAAGCGCCAGCATGGTTCTTATTCTAAGTCCCTGTGTGATGCCACCAATTAATCCTGATTACAATAATAAACTCCTTCAATTTGTCTAATGAGAGTGAGTTTCTCTTCTTTGTTACCCCAGAGAGAAACAACAGAAATCAGCACCAGGTATCCCTCATCCATGAGGGAGTTTGTGTGCAACACAGAGTAACTTCCCCATTAGCCTACCCTCTTCAACCTCATGCTCTGACACCACGTCAGGGCTGCCTACCCAGAAGCCTTGGGCAAGCTAAGCATTTCTTTTCGTTCTTGCCAGTGTGGTGGAGAGAATCACCTCCCGCGGGGACTGCCTCGGCACTCTCTGACATCTTGGGCCCTCAGGGTGCTGCTCACTGAGAATCCATTTACTGACCAGGAGTGGACCCCACGTGCCATGGCTGACAGGGAGGCCTCATGCTCAACGACGCCTTTGCTCCTGTTTCATGTCGATTAAGGAAATTCAACAGGAAGCTGCTCAACTTCCCCCCACACACCCCGTTTCTGCTAAAAATTCTTCTCCACATCTTAGACCATCTCCTGCACCTGAACTTGACTGCACACTACCCCGCCATCTGGCTTCCTCTCAGCCCTGTACCTTTAACGTTTTTCTTTGTCCTCTACATGTCTTACTCCATCTTCTAACCTCCCCTCGGCACGGCCACCATGATTAGCTTCTCAAAGCATCCGGCAACAGTGCTATCAACAGAGCCCAGAAATGCTATGTGCCTTGGGATGGGATAATTCTGCTTTGCCTGTGGAGCCATTGCTGCCTCCACACATAAATGCTGGCAGAGCCCCTCACACACCAGCCTCACGTGTCCACAAGGTCTTCATGCTGACCTTACCAAGCACCTGAGGGATGAAGTAAGCGGCCCACAACACTCCTTACAGAGCAGGCATGCCAAAAATACTCTACCAGACAGCATCATGTGAAAATAATCAGAGAAATTCGGACTGTGGGGGCTGGCACTGTGCCACAGCGGGTTAAGCCACTGCCTCTGACAAGGCCAGCATCCGGTATCGGAGCACCTGCCTGAGTCCCAGCTGATCCAGCTCTCCACTAACATGCCGGGAAATGCAGTGGGTAACGGTCCACTCAGCCTCTGTCACCCACATGGGAGACCTGGATGGATTTCTGGGCTCCTATTGGAGCCTGGCCCAGACTTGGCAACTGGGTGAGTAAACCGGTGGATGGAAGATTCCTTCTCCCTCTCCCTCTCTCTGTCTCTCTCTTCCTACCTCCCTCTCCAACTCTGCCTTCCAAATAAATCAACCAATCTGTGAAGAAAGAAACTTGGAACATGGGCCATTCTGCAAGAAAAGCAGTAGTGTGGCTTCGTCAACACATCAGTGTCAGGAAAAGCCAAAGGCAGGGGGAGGGACTTCATCAGCCTGTGACAGTCAAGAGTTACCAACTGTGTGAATCCAAACACACACACACTCCACGGGCAACCAAGGAAATCTGAACATCCCACCTCTCTCTGGAATCTATCGCCTGCCCGTCTGTCCTTCCTTCCTTCCTTCCTTCCTTCCTTCCTTCCTTCCTTTCTTTTTTAAAGACAGAGTTACAGAGAGAGTTAGAGACAGAGAGAGAGGTCTTCCATCTGCTGGTTCACACCCCAGATGGCTGCAGCAGCTGGAGTTGTGCCAATCTGAAGCCAGGAGCCAGGAGCTTCTTCCGGGTCTCCCACACGGGTGCAGGGGCCCAAGGACCTGGGCCATCTGCTACTACTTTCCCAGGCCATAGCAGAGAGCTGGATAGGAAGAGGAGCAGCCGGGATTAGAACCGGCACCCATATGGGATCCAGGGTTCTAGCCCGCTGCGCCACAGCGCCAGCCCCTCTGGAATCTCTCACACGGGGTTGCAGAGGTGAACATCCTGCTACTTAGGAGATACAGGACACAGCAGTGAAGGCAAAACGCAGGGATGTCTGCCACTTGAGCAACACCACCACCAAATATATATATATATATATATATATATATATATATATATATATATATATATATCTGCACTGGGCACCCACGTGTTCAGCAAAGAGTGAGCCAAGATGGTGACCGTCCCTCCCGGAGGGGCTGAGTGAAACGTGTGATACCTTCCCAACCCCGTGGTATGGCATGTTTCTGAATAAGCAGTTGGGGCAGGTGACATCTTGAACAGTTTCACACTAGAGAACGCCCTGCCAGTTCCTCATGGTGGCGTCTGAGAATTCTAACGTCTGGCACCAAATTCACTTTCCAGCCTGACTCACAACTTCCAATCACCAGCTGCTCCGCTTAGAGACACCCGCAGACGGTGTGCGCACTCTGTAGGGGACCCCTCTTCGTGTGGGACAGTGCATTCAGCATTCCTGGCTCCCACCTGCTGGCGCCAGGTGAGCCCCGCCCCAGGTGCCCCTCAGCGGCCCACTCCTCCACACGGCCACTGCACTCCTCAAAGAACAGAGCAGCACCTCCCGGGTTGCGAACTCCCACAAGGCTGCACAGAACCTCAGAACAAACCCACACTGCGGAGCTTGGGCCCTACCTGAGTTATCCACCCACAGGAGAAGTCCTTGGCTTCCTCAGCTCTGAATTACTCTTCCTACAAAACCCCTCCCAAATTCTTGATCAAAGAACATGAGAAGTGGAAGTCACGAGACCCATGCCACTGGCCTTGCAGGTGATGCACTTGACTGCCCAGGCTCACCTCACAGGGAGGCACTGAAGCCAGGCCTAGAATCGCGGTCCATGTTGAGAGCTCCTGCCACGCTGTTACAGTGCAACAGTCCACACCTGGAGCCGCTTCCCACGCCGTCAGTTAGAACTAAGTGTCCCTTCCTGGAGCCTAAAGCAATTTGCCTGCAACACTCCAGCACCCAAACATCTCTGAAGATCAGTCTGTGCCCGCCTACCTGGCTAAGATCTGGGGCTGCAACTGTGGCCCATCCTTTGTATATCACCCAATGCAACTTGCACACAGTAGGTGCTCAGAAACTATCGACTTAAAATCAGTTACTAGTAAGCCAACTGCAAATGTCAGCTCTGAGGAACTCTACTTGGAAAACAAGCACACGGGTCTGTCTTGTGCTGGTATTTTCCACTAGGGTTTTGATCAAGCTCTTACCTCAACAACAATCCCGACAATCTCACCTTTTCTGAGGACGCCCCGTGGAGCCTTCGCGCCAACAGCTTGCCTGCCTGGATGGCCACGGGAGTGAGCTCCGGTTTGCCTTCCAGCACGTCTCCGACGGCATAGACATAGGGCACGTTGGTCTGCTCCACGTCATTGACCGGTATTTTGCCATTCCTATTCATTTTTGAGGGAACACAAATACACTTACAAAAACAAATTACACTGCTGGGTGACGGAAATTACCCCCAACAGACTAACTGCCCAGAGAAAAGAGCTCCCTCTCAGAAATCATGCACCTTGGGTTGTCAACTGTCTAGAGTACCGACGGCTTCCCGTAGCAAGAGTTTCCGTGGCCCCGAAAGAAAAGCTCTGGGGAAACTGTGGCTTTCTGGATGCCTCGGATACCTCCAGAACCTTCTCCCAGTCACTCTGAGAGATCTGGGACTTTCTCCATGCTGGTCCAGATCAGAGAAGCTCACTTAAATCACAGAGAGCAGGCAAATCCATCTGCACAACCATTTTTGAAATCACTACTTAGTGCAGAAGCTCTTCAAGGCACATGGTAAGAGTTACTGATTGATGAATCAAGACGCTGATAACACAGAGGGAGCGCAGTACTTACTGTAAGATAAATGATCTTACATCTGAGTAAGTAAATGAGCGTTTCAGAGACAATGTGCGGCAGAGTTTTGCTCTGCGCGGCAGTCGGGCAACGATCCTGCACGTACTTACTTCTCGTTGATTCTCACTCCAATCTTCTCTAAGCCTATGTTCCTCGTACAGGAGTCGCGACCAATAGCTAACAGAACCTGTATTCAAAGAGATCAACACCAGAAATCACCCATATCAGGAATGAGAGAGGGCACGTCGTTATTTAGACATTCAAAGGGTAACTCACAAACAGCTCAGGTGAAGTGGATTTTCTGTAAGAGGCAATTTACTAAACTTAAACACAAGGACCTGAATAAGCCTATGCTACGGGCTGAACTGTGTCCCTGCAAAATTCATGCTGAGATCCTAACCCCAAGGACCTCAGAGTGTGACTGACTTGGAGTCAGGGCCTTTAGAGAGGTAGGAAAGGTAAAATATGGGCGGGCCCTTGTCTAACAGGACTGAGTGGTGTCCGACTTGGACACTGGCTCATTAGAGAGAGAAGACCACATGCAGACACAGAAGGCAGCCATCTGCAAGCCACGGAGAGAGGCCTCGAAAGACATCAGCCTGCCAGTGCCTTGATCCTGGGCTTCCGGCCTCCAGAACTGTAGGAAAACACATTTCTGTTGTTTAACTCCATCTGCAGTATTTCACTTTAGCAGCCTACTGAATGAATGCACCCTATATTCATTAAGAAACTGAACTCACAGTTTGTAAGCTTCCATTAGCTAAGTGCAGGCCCAGAGGGCTACGCTGATAAAGTATATGAACCTGGAACTAAGAACACGACTAGGGGGACACGAACTCTTCCGGAAGAGAAAGGAGCATTTCTCCGCCCCTTCACGGGAGGCCAGTAGAAACCTGACACCAACGCCAGGCAAGGGCATTAAAACAAAAGAAAATCCCAAGCCTTCACTCCTCCCGAGCTCCGATGTAGCATCCTTGATGAAGCATTAGCACATCAGATGTAGCAACATGCAGAAAGGATAACTGATCAAGACCAAGTAGAGTCTGTCCTCACAGTAAAGTTGGTTTACCGTACAAAACCCAATGGGAGTGCATTCATCTTAACAAAATAAGGGAGAAAACAACCATCTCAAGGGACGCAGGGAAAGCACCTGACAGAATTCAGCACGGTCCCCGGTGCACAAAGAATACAGGAAAACTCCCCCTCCGCACGAGAGGCCACAGCCCCGCCGTGGTGAAAGCCCAATGCTCCACCCCTGGGGTCAGGAACCAGACGCGGCCCGGCTCACGATCTCTACTCAGCGCTGCCCTGGAGGACTGCACCAGAAGGCAAAGCAAAGACGAAGCCATGCGGACTGGAGGGGAGAAACACGACTGTTTTCATCGGCAGACCAGAATCCTAGGAAGCTGCTACAAGGTCAATACACAAAAAGATCACCTGTATTCCTATAACTAGCAACAGACCAGTGAAAATTAGAATTTTTAAAAACCTGTTTACACTAGATTAGACAGCATGAAATACTGAAACATAAATTTAGCACAGTATGTGAAGAGCTCTACAGCACACTATAAAACACCACCGAGAGAAACCAAGGTCTACAGATACATGGAAAGATATATGAAGTGCACGTATCGGGAAATCAATATTGCTGTCAGTTCTTCCAAACCGAGCCACAGAATAAATACACTCGCAACCAAAAATCCCAAGATTTTTTTTTTTTTTTTTTTGACAGGCAGAGTGGACAGTGAGAGAGAGAGACAGAGAGAAAGGTCTTCCTTTTGCCATTGCTTCACCCTCCAATGGCTGCCGCAGCCTGCGCATCACGCTGATCTGAAGGCAGGAGCCAGGTGTTTCTCCTGGTCTCCCATACAGGTGTGGGGCCCAAGGACCTGGGCCATCCTCCACTGCACTCCAGGGCTATAGCAGAGATCTGGCTTGGAAAAGGGGCAACTGGGACAGAATCCAGTGCCCCGACTGGGACTAGAACCCGGTGTGCCAGCGCCGCAAGGCGGAAGATTAGCTTAGTGAGCCATGGTGCCGGCCCCAAGATGTTTTTAAAGAAAGTGACAAGCTGCTTTTTAACAATTTATATAGAAATGCAAAGGTCCTAAACAAAGTAGAAGGACTTACTTTACCTGATCAGAGACTTGTCATAGAATGTCAGTAACGGGAATGACGCAGTAATGGGGAAAGGACAGAGAGATCGGTCGAGGGACAGAATAAAGAATGCAGAGGCCGGCACCGCGGCTCACTAGGCTAATCCTCCGCCTAGCGGCGCCGGCACACCGGGTTCTAGTCCTGGTTAGGGCGCCGGATTCTGTCCCGGTTGCCCCTCTTCCAGGCCAGCTCTCTGCTGTGGCCCGGGAAGGCAGTGGAGGATGGCCCAAGTGCTTGGGCCCTGCACCCCATGGGAGACCAGGATAAGCACCTGCCTCCTGCCATCGGATCAGCGCAGTGCGCCGGCCGCAGCGCGCCGGCCGCGGCGGCCATTGGAGGGTGAACCAACGGCAAAGGAAGACCTTTCTCTCTGTCTCTCTCTCTCACTGTCCACTCTGCCTGTCAAAAAAAAAAAAAAAAAAAAAAAAAAAAAAAAAAAAAAGGAATGCAGAAACAGAAGCCCCGCCAAACAGCCAAATGATGTCCACAAAGGCACCAACGCAATTCAGTGGAGAAAGGAAGTCTTTCCGGGTAACCACGAGGAAGAAAAAGAACTTTGACTCAAACACAAAACTTACAAAAGCTTCAGGAGGAAATGGATGGGCATCTTCATGATCTTTGGGTAAGTAAAGACTTCTCAGAGCACAAAGAAAGCATTAACCATAAAGGGAAAAAACAGATAAATCTGATGTCACAAAAACTGTAAGACTACTGCTCATCAAAAGAAGCTTTTAAAAATTAAACAGGTGTTGGCCGGCGCCACGGCTCACTAGGCTAATCCTCCGCCTGCGGCGCTGGCACCCCGGGTTCTAGTCCCGCATGGGCGTCAGATTCTGTCTCGGTTGCTCCTCTTCCAGTCCAGCTCTCTGCTGTGGCCCGGGAGTGCAGTGGAGGATGGCCCAGGTGATTGGGCGCCTGCACCCCATGGGAGACCAGGAGAAGCACCTGGCTCCTGGCTTCAAATCGGCACAACACGCTGGCCATGGCAGCCATTTGGGGGGTGAACCAGCAGAAGGAAGACCTTTCTGTCTGTCTGTCTCTCTCACTGTATAACTCTGCCTGTTTCAAAAAAAAAAAAAAAATTAAACAGGTGTTAAGTAGAACAAAAAAAAATACTAAAAGGAATAAAGCAGTAAGTTGTTCCTCTACAGTCAGGATAAGGGCTGATCAAGTCATTGTTTCTCATAGTGTCCATTTCACTTCAACAGGTTTCCTTTTAGGTGCTCAGTTAGTTGCCAGTGATCAGGGAGAACATATGATATTTGTCCCTTTGGGACTGGCTTATTTCACTCAGCATGATGTTTTCCAGATTCCTCCATTTTGTTGCAAATGACCAGATTTCATTTTTTTTTACTGCTGTATAGTATTCTATAGAGTACATATAGCATTAATTTCTTTATTCAGCCTTCTGTTGATGGGGATTTAGGTTGCTTCCATGTCTTAGCTATTGTGAATTGAGCTGCAATATTGTAAACTGAGGTGCAGACAGCTCTTTTATTTGCCAATTTAATTTCCTTTGGGTAAATTCCAAGGAGTGGGATGGCTGGGAAGCAGGATACACAGCAGACTCATAGAATAGCAGATGTCCTAAACAGCACTCTGGCCTCAGAATCAGCCCTTAAGGCATTCAGATCTGGCTAAAAAGCCCATGAGAGTATAAAAAACCCTAAATGAAAGATCTCTGTGAGTGAGATCCCAGTGGAAAGAATGGGCCATCAAAGAAGGAGGAACCTTTCTCTGAAGGGAGAACTTCCACTTTGACTATAGCCTTGTCTAAGTAAAATTGGAGTGGGCAAACTCAAGAGGCTTCCATAGCTTTGGCAGCTCATGACAAGAGCTTTGGGTGATTACTGACGTTATAAATAAGAGTGTCAACAACGGGAGTCACTGTGCACTTACTTCCCATGTAGGATCTCTGTCCTTAATGTGTTGTACTATGTGAATTAACGGTAATAACTAGTACTCAAACAGTACTTTATACTTTGTGTTTCTGTGTGGGTGCAAACTGTTGAAATCTTAATATATACTAAATTGATCTTCTGTATATAAAGAGAATTGAAAATGAATCTTGACGAAGAATGGGATGGGAGAGAGAGTGGGAGATGGGATGGTTGCGGGTGAGAGGGAGGTTATGGGGGGGGGAAGCTGCTATAATCCAAAAGTTGTACTTTAGAAATTTATATTTATTAAATAAAAGTTTAAAAAAATTAAACAGGTGGAGCCAGTGCAGTGGTGTTAGTGGGTTAAGCCGCTATCTGTAGAGCCAGCTTTCCATATGGGCACTGGTTTAATTCCCAGCTGCTCTGCTTCTGATCCAGCTCCTTGCTAATGCACCTGGGAAAGCAGCAGAGGATGGCCCAAGTCCTTGGGTCCTGCACCAAGGTGGCAGACCTGGAAGAAGCTCATGACTTCCGGCTTCAGCCTGGCCCAGCTCCGGCCATTTTGGCCATTTAGGGAGTGAACCAGCAGATGGAAGATCTGTCTCTCCTTTTCTCTCTGTATCTCTGGCTCTCAAATAAATAAATTAATTTTTAAAAATACCACTACACATCCACTAGAATGGCTAAAATGAGTAAGCCAGACAACACTAGAGGTTGGTGAGGATGTGGAACAGTGAAAACTTCAAGCTTGGCTGGGGTATAAAGTGATACATACCATCATCTTTTTTTGAATTTTATTTTTATTTATTTGAAAGGCAGAGTGATGGAGGGAGAGGAGGAGGGAGATGGGAGGAGGAAGAGAAAGAAAAAGAGAGTGAGAAATCCTCCATTTGTTAATTTATTCCCCCAAAGGCCACAACAGCAGGGCTGGGCCAGGTTGAAGCCAGGAGCCAGGAACTCCACCTGGATTTCCCTTATTGGGTGGCAGGGGTCCAAGTACTTGGGCCATCCTCTGCTGCCTTTCCCAGTGCATTAGCAGGGCTGGATGGGAAGCAGAGCAGCCAGGTCTCGAACCAGCACTCTGGTAAGAGATGCCAACGTGGCGGTCCTTGGCTTAACCTGCTGCACCACAACATCAGCCCTGATAACAGCATCCAAAAACTGGCAATCTCTTCTGAAAAAGTTAAACTCAGAAACTACCTGATAATCAAGGAACTTCACCACCAGGTACTTATGCAACCGAAACTGAAACACATGTCCACAGAAGGCTTCAGTGCGGAAATCTTCACAGCAGTGGTGATCACAATATCCCAACTGCAAGGCGCGTAGGTGTCCACCCACAGGAAGAGGCATAAGCAAACGGTGCTCTACTCACAGTCCAACAGAAGGAACCAACCACTGACGCACAGAACGTGGACGAACGCTAAGGACATCCGCCTGACCAAAGAAGTGGGGCAGCAAGGAGCGCGCACCCTGTACTGGTCCATGCATGTGACGCGCAGAATAAGCAAAACAGACCCAGAGTGACACAACCAGAATGGCGTTTGCTCGGGGCCAGGGACTGGGAAGGGGCCCGAGAGCTTTCCAGACCACAGGAGCATTCGGTTACTTTTAAAAGAGTGCGCCTTACACAAACGTGTGTGTTTGTCAAAACAGCACTGCATACCCAAGACCTGTGCACTTCACGACCTAGAAATTATGTCTCAGCACACAATGAGCTGACAAAGTCACACAGTACAAACAGCTTTACATACCAATATATGGACATTTAGATGAGATGAACTAATTTACAAAAAAAAAAAAAAACTGATTAAATCTGACTCAAGAAAAAACCAGAAAACCTTGAAAGCCTTCTGACCATTAAAGAAATTGGATCAGTGCCCAAGAAAAATTCTAATATTACTCAAACGCTGTCAGAGAATACAAAAAGAGAAAACATACTCCAAACTACCTTCATCTAGAATAACCATTGTACTTACACTTGACAATTTCAGTATATGAATGGAAATTATAAGCCATTTACCTTTCACTAATATAAACGCAAAAAAATCTAACTAACCACAGCCAACACCACCGAGCTGGGTTTATTCCAGGAACACAAAATCTATATCACATTAGAAAATCAATGTAACTTAACCCATTGACACAGGGGTGGGAAACTTTTCCCTGCCAAGGGCCATGTGGATACTTGTAATATCATTTGCAGGCCATTCAAGATTATCAACTTAAAATTTAGCCTACTACAGATTTATTGAAATTTGAATCCTGCCTGCAGTTGCCTTGGCAGGGCCAGACCAAATGAGTTTGCAGACCTCATATGGTCCACAGGCCAGATGTTCCCCACACCTATGTTAACAGATTAAAGAAAAAAACTCATCATGAACACCAGCAAAAGAAACATTGTTAGAAATAAATATGCATTAGTGACTGTAAAGTAGGCAAAAAAAAAAAAAAAACATAATAACAAACAAAATAACGGAAAAGAACTACTTTAATTTGACTGAAATCTACATAAAATATTACTCTAATACCAAGACACTGAAAACTTCCCATTTTATATTGAGAACAAGACAAGAACTCCTGCTATTGTCATTTCTCGTCAACACTTCACTGGAAGTCCTAGCTAGTACACTTATGCAAAAAAAATTCAAAGAGACAGAGAGAGAAACAGTAGAAAGGAGGAAACAAGAGTTATTATTCTTAAATAATATGAATATGTACACAAGAAATCCAAGATAACCTATGAATAAATTTTCAAATAAGAATACAGCAAAATTATTGAGTACTATAAAACACAGAAACAGTGGAATTTCTATAGACCAGCAACAGGTAAAGATAATGACATTTTTCCAAAATACCATTTGTAACTACATATAAATACAAAGTACCCAGGAATAAATCTAACAGATGTTCTCGATGTCTGTGGAGAAATCTATTTACTCTGTCAGGAATTAATCATTAAAGAAGATCTAAATTAATGAACTGATGTACCATGTTCATGGATCAGAACCCTGAATACTGCAAAGAAGTCAAGTGTCTCCACCTGATCTATAAATCCAACGCAGTCCTAAGATCTCAACAAGGTTGATTGCTGCGTTTTGGTTTTGTTCTATACCTTTCAGCATGTTGATTCTTCCCACTCATATACTATGTTTTCTTTTTCAACTGACAAAATATGTATATAAAGAGTATATAAAACAAAAAATAGCTTTTAAGACTATAACTGGGCTCGTGCTGTGGTGTGGTGGGTAGGACCACCCCTGCAGCACCAACATCTCATGTGGGCACTGGTTTGAGTCCCGGCTGCTCCACTTCCCATCCAGCTTTCTGCTATGACTTGGGAAAGCAGCAGAGGATGGCCAAAGTCCTTGGGCCCTTGCACCCGCATGGGAGACCTGGAGGAAGCTCCTGGCTCCTGGCTTTGGATTGGCTCAGCTCTAGCTGTTGCGGCCAATTGGGGAGTGAACCAGCGGATGGAAAACTGACTCTGACTGTCTCCCTCTCCCCTCACTCCTGCCTCTCTGTGACCCTCCCTTTCAATGAAATAAAAAAAAAATCTTTAAAAAAAGGACTACAACTAATTACAAAATAATTACTGGCATCCAAAAGATCCCTTGTGCTGTTCACATTACTGGGGGATTTTTTAATTATTTGTTTTTGAAAAAAAAACAGGTTTATTGTTGTTAAATACTCATATAAATATAAAATCCTAATTCCTCAGAAGCACTAATAACAGGTGGATATATATAAATATGCTTCCAGATTTTGTTCTGCTGTGCTGTTACATACACATATATTTCACCATATTCTTTTTGTATCCTATAAAATCAAATGTCAGTAGGCCAACTACCTTCCATACCTATCATAGTCTTACAAAGAACAAAAAATATGTTACTAAGTTAAACTGCTGCTAGCTGATGCGTGTGTCCAGTCACTTGCTGCTTATAAAAGAAAAACTCACCGTGTTGTACACGCCTTCAATCGTCTCTGGCCCCTCCGTAGATTTAGCCGTTACTTTCAGCTTTCCAGGTGAACCCTTCTCCAACTGTTGAACCTGTCGAGGATAAATCACGGGATGATTCTCTCTAAAGGTGACAGAACACAAGCGGCTCAAATGGGCCTAAGTGTGTGGACGTACACCTGGGTATGCATACGTGGTGCGTATATTTAAGGTTTGGGGACAAGATGGAAACCGAAAAAAAAAAAAAAAAAAAAAAAAAGAAGGCGGCAGTCTCCCAAGATACGTTGTGGAGGTAGTAATGGTTAAGGGACTGGCTGAGCGTGGAGGCATCACAACCGGAGATGAGCGCAGCTTCCTGGGTGCGGGCTCCATAAACTGTGCGGACCGCGGCGGCTTTCGCTGCGGACTGAGATGGGCCGGGTAGATTAGCAAGGGACTACATTAAGGTAGAAACGCTGAGTTTCATTTTTATCTTGTTAAATTTGCAATGCTTATGAGGGATTCAAGTGGTGCTCTCCGGTAGGCAGTTGTATAAATGAGTGTGAATCAGGAGAGATGCTTGAGCGGGAGCTAGAAGTCGGCATCATTAGCATTTAGATGGCACTTGAAACTGAGGGCCTGAAGAGGATCACGCAGGTGAACAAGAACGAAACCAGGAGGGACTGGGGGGAAACAAACAGGTGCTGGGGCTGACGCGCCGAGGAGCAGTGCAGGGCCAGAACCACGGGCACATGGGCCAGAGGGAAGAGGGCGCCCCAGGCCCAGGCCAGGGCCGTGGGTCCCACTGCCGGCTGCCGAGAAGCTCAGCAGGCCGAGGACAGAGAGGTGACCGTGGGATCTGACAACAGGGAGCCTGCTAAGAACCCAGCAAGCATTGTCAGGAGAGTGCTGGAGTGGAAGTGGCTGACAACTGGCGTGAGCATGGGAGAAACTGGAAATCACAGAGACAGGAGTAGGTGCGGGAAAGAGAAGAAAAACGGGGACCCAGCCAGGAAAGCACTGGACAAGGGGCACCGGGAAGGCTTCTTTGTCTCAAGAGGAGAAATCCTGATGGGAATAAGAGAAAAGAAAGGCAACCCCCGAGGACAGCTGAGAGGCAGTGAGAGAAGAGGGACCCCCCCCCCCCCCGCCCGGGGACACAGCAGCACCAGCTTCTCCATCACCTGGGGGGATGGAAGGCCCGTGAGGCCAGCTTCCTACATCTGGGGTGGAAACCCTATTTTCAGCACTATTGAGTTCAGACCGATGAAATGAAGTAAGGAGGGGCAAAATAAAAAGTCGGAGAGAGAATAAGGAAGCAAATAAAAAAGGAA
Source organism: Oryctolagus cuniculus (assembly GCF_051225735.1). NCBI lineage: Eukaryota > Metazoa > Chordata > Mammalia > Lagomorpha > Leporidae > Oryctolagus > Oryctolagus cuniculus. The sequence goes on from NC_142876.1 coordinate 110,924,487, forward strand.
TTGCAAGCGTCACCCAGACTTACCATCACAGGTACAAACTTTCTTAAGAACTTGACACCGTGCTGCTGCATGTAGGAGCCCACTTTCTCTGCCACTTCTTGATCAAAGCCTCGCAGAAGGATGGAGCGCACCATGACTGTGACGTCTAACCCAAGGCCAGCCAGAAACCCCGCACACTCCAGCGCCACGTAAGAGGCGCCCACTACCAGCGTTTTGCCGGGACAATAAGGCAGAGAAAAAAGGTCATCACTGAAAGATAAAAATAAAATTAAAAAAGAAACTGCAGGCAATAAACAGGAAATGCACTTTTGGGGTTTCAGTACAGAAGGGGCTTTCGGCAGCTGAACTGCGATCAGGGGAGCTTAAGAAACCCTCAGAGAAAAAGCTTCTGGAGTGTGTGATTCAGTCTAGGGTGGAGAGAAGGGGCAGAAGCAAGTAGACCTTAAGTTTCCCAAAATCAAATTAGATCACAAGTAAAGGGTACAAAAAACTAAAACAGAAAACACTGAACTACATTAAATGCAACAAGACAAATGGCTGTTTACTTTGGATGCATGTGTGTGTGTGTGGACAAACAGGTTCAGCTGAACAAGAGTGCAATGAAGAATATCATTCTTGGGGCTGGCGCTGTGGCAGAGTGGGTAAAGCTGCTGCCTGCAGTGCTGGCATCCCAATTGGGCTCCAGTTCGAGTACCGGCTGCTCCGCTTCCGTTACAGCTCTGTTACGGCCTGGGAAAGCAGTGAAGACGGCCGAAGTGCTCGCATGGGAGACCCAGAAGAAGCTCCCAGCTCCTGCCATGTTAGCCATTCGGGGAGAGAACCAGCGGATGGAAGACTTCTCTCTCTGCCTCTGCCTCTCTGTGACTCTGCCTTTCAAACAAATAAATACATATTTAAAAAAAAAGAAAGAAAAGAAAAATATTCTTGAAATGTCTGCTCAGAAAGGTCTCCAAGTCACTGTAGTGCATGATACAGTGCCTTCTGCGTGACCATCCAGGGAAAACGCCCGGGAACCTCTGCTCCATTCTATCAGGTGCACACGTAACCCTACAGCTCGTGGAGTTTACTTCTTTGCTTTGGCCTACAGGAAATTCAGGGCCAACTTTCCAGACCACTTCCAGATATTTCCTAGAAACAGACGGCATACTCTGGTACACAAACTTTACCACTAGCCTTATGATTTCCCTAACCTCACTTTCTCTTTCTTTCATGACTATTTCAAACTCCTGAGCTTCTTGTACTGTGTGTTCTTTCATCTGTCATCAATGCAAATATTTTGTGGGATTAGGGAGCAAATGAAATTAGAAACTGAAACACAATGCAATCGCTTAGAGTTAAAATGGTCTTTTAAATCTTACCTAGTAATACAGAATTCCTTATCTCCTGGGATCCCTAAATATCGTGGTCTTTCACCTGTTGCTATGACAAAATTGGCAGAAGTGTAGTAAGTTTCCTGTCCCTTTCGATTGGTTGCCTGGAAAAAAAGAAAATGAAATTTCACTTATTCAGCAAACACTACAAAGCATCAGACACCTGGACACGTGAACAATCATGCGCTGTGATAAGCACATAATGCAGAAAACAAAGGTCTTGACAAAATATGGATCAAGGAGGTTTTCACGTGGAAATGAGGAAAAAAAAGAAATGATTTGGAAAGGATGGAGACCTGGGAGACAGAACAGCACAGTACCCGGATCCGGAGGAGCTGGGGACTGGGGTCAGGGGCTGGAAGTGACCGCAGAGCAGGTCTGTGGCAAAGGAGACATGAAGCAGACAGACTAGAGCCAGAGGTAAAGCTCCTCACTTGGCACCCAGAAAATGCAGCCAATGGGAAACCAACCAGGACTGTTCACACCTGTAAGTACACGAGGGATGCAGAAGTCACTCCATTTTACAAATTCAGATGCCAATGAGAGTGTTTAAACAAGTGGGCTGGCACGGCTGGCAGCGGTGCCGAAAAGAGGGACCTGTTGCTAAGGTCCTGTAACAGACAAGCAAGCGCGTGCTGTGGGGTGAGACGGAGGAGCCTCAAGTTTGCAGCTCCAGCACCTGGGAGACGCTGGGGAACCACAGACAGAGCAGCGGGTTTGGCCAGGGAGCGATCGGCTTATCCAACCATCTGTGCCAGGCACACTGCACTTCGAGGAACAGTAAGCAACTGGGATTTCTACTGTGCTTCACATGAATAATGGAATCCAACCTGGCCCATCTAAGGGTCCCAAAGGGAAGCTTTAAATGGACATTTCACACCTTTCTAAATTCAGATAGCTGGCTGCCCAACAATCCAAATCCGTCAACATTATCTCACTGTGCTCCCAAAGCAAAGTATAAAATAAAGCAGACATTGAGCCCAAGGTCTGCCTGTCCTTCTTAACGCCGATTAAAATGTTTGTGTTCATCAAAAAGATCTCATTTTCCTCATGTGTTCATCTTCTGTGGTATACTTAAACATGATAAGTATGAATTCACAACACACTGATTTTGATACTGCTTTTATCAAAGCTTTATGAACAGAAAATGCTGAAGTTCTAAAGAAAGTTTCACTTATTAAAAAATCTCACTGCTAACACTTTGATCTTTTAGATTTTATTGGCTTTGAACTGTTGAAACACTTCCTCTAAGATGATAATGAAACCAAAGGCAAATAATAACTTTAAGAGTTCTTTAAAACACAATTTCTTCCCTTTACCCAGATATGTGGAATCAACAAACAGGGAAATGCACATGCGTGTACTGCTCTGTGTGTGTGTGTGTGTGTGTGTGTGCGTGTGCGTTTACGTCTTAGCCAAAGTCCGTAAGGTGCAATGTGAAGTCTAGTTCGTGGGAAATACGGGCAGCAGTAAGGGAAGGCAAGAACAGGACAAGAAATTCAAACAGTACCTTTACTGTATGATGTTCAACAAATTCTCCGTAGGAGTTGACATAGGTCACGCCCCTCTCCCTCAAAGACAACCTGTAGCCCCAGTTCAGAGAGCCAATGTGGTTCTGAATCGCTTCTGTCATGGTCTCCCAGTTGTGCTTCACTGAAAAGAAACCAGGGGGTGAAGGAGTAAGCATGGTGTACTTGTGATGTTAAATTATCCGCACACATGCAAGCCACATCCGGCTGTTTCAAAAATCAAGAGCCTTTGTCTGCCACTGCCGGTGCATTCTGAAGGTCACACGGACTCCATGCAGCTCGGTCCACAAGACACAGAGACGGGCCTGGGGTTCCCCAGGAACTGGACGAGATCCCTAGGACAGGGCAGCAACCCCAGGGTGAGGGTCACAGCTGGAGACTGACGCCAACTACGACTCTCAAGAAGTGGCCCCGACTCACCCAGGGACGTGGATGGTACCGGGCAGGGAAGAGAGCGGCCTAGAAAGGAGGAGGCCCCGGGCACAGGGAAGCACAGCCAGGGGAAAGGATGGTGGCCCTTTCTCTGACACAGCCTGCGACAGCTGCCCACGATGCTGCCATCTACAGCGGTCACTCCCATTACTACGCGACACACGCACAGGTTCAGGGGCCAAGTCTCCCTTAGCTAGACTCACATCACATAAGCAGTTGAGCACCACAAAGTAAACAGTAAAAAAAGTAAAAACCACTGTAAAAACAGTAAAAGTAAAAATCACTGAGATTTTTCTAGGACTTAAATAAAACCTGCACACTAATTTTGAGATAAATATCTCCACAATCTAAAGTTATCTCCTCTAACATCTTAGATTCCTGCCATGCCTTTGTAGTCTTTCCTTATATATCCTACACCTTCCTGGTTGAATTTATTCCAAGGTAGTCTATGAATATCATGTTACATCTTATTATTTTTTTTCTTTTTCTTTTTTTGACAGGCAGAGTTAAGACAGTGAGAGAGAGAAAGGTCTTCCTTTTTCCGTTGGTTCACCCCCGCAAATGGCCGCTATGGTCAGTGCACTGCGCTGATCCGAAGCCAGGAGCCAGGTGCTTCCTCCTGGTCTTCCACGCGGGTGCAGGGCCCAAAGACCTGGGCCATCCTCCACTGCACTTCCGGGCCACAGCAGAGAGCTGGACTGGAAGAGGAGCAACAGGGACAGAATCCAGCGCCCTGACCAGGACTAGAACCTGGTGTGCCAGCGCTGCAGGCGGAGGATTAGCCTAGTGAGCCGCGGTGCTGGCCGCTATTGATTTTTATATATTTACCTTCTAAGCAATCAACAACTCAAGTCTAGAATTTCTTGGTTCAATCTTATATGTTCCAGCTCTACCATATATAATTGTATATAATTTGCATCATAAATTTTCAATCTTTTTATAACTTTTTTCAAATGCGTGCACTTTCTGTTACCTATTTGTCCTTTGCATGCACTGGCCAGACGCACTACAGCAATGCAGATATCAGCGGGAAGTTGGGGGGGGGGGTGGTGCGCAGCCCTGTCTGACTCTTCACTTAATACAGAGACAGGGTTCTCGGCTCTGAAAGACCACCCAGGAGTTAAACGCCATAAGGAGAGGCCTCACTTTATGGACACCCACTGATGCTAGTTTGATCTACAGCACCCCATGGGCTTGGGGAAACGCACCCAGCCTCCACTCAGGACCCCGACTGAACCACGCCCAGCCACTAACCCACAGCTGCTGCTGCCTTCGACCTCAAGGAGCTCCGCTCCCCTTCACCCAGCCCCTCTGCCTTCCTCCCACTCACCCTCTGCCGTGCCATCACCTGGGTGGCCCGTCACAATCACCTGAGCATCAGAACCCGCTGTGACAGTGAAACCTGTACACGCTCTGTGCAAAGAGCCTGGCTGTTCGGAATTTCTTAAAACCGCACACAGCGTGCAACACACAGCCAAGACGGAGAACCGCACTCCACATGCAAGCTGTACCGCGTCCCATCAGGGCCACGCCCTTCAGTCTCTCTAAATCCAACTCCGCACAGGCCTCTGTCATTCCTCATGCCCCTCCCCTGACCCCTACTCTGCTTTCTAGGTGCCTTGGTGGGTACCACAGGAGGATCTGGAATAATACAGACTGGAGTGCCTGCTCCTCTCCTGCTTAAACTCAACAGCTCTCAGCAGGGGGCAAACTCTATCTCCTTAAGATGGCACTGGAGGCCGGCGCCGCGGCTCAATAGGCTAATCCTCCGCCTTGCAGCGCCGGCACCCCGGGGTTGTAGTCCCAGTTGGGGCGCCGGATTCTTTCCCGGTTGCCCCTCTTCCAGGCCAGCTCTCTGCTGTGGCCATGGAGTGCAGTGGAGGATGGCCCAAGTGCTTGGGCCCTGCACCCCATGGGAGACCAGGATAAGTACCTGGCTCCTGCCATCCGATCAGCGCAGTGCGCCGGCCGCAGTGCGCCAGCCGCGGTGGCCATTGGAGGGTGAACCAACAGCAAAGGAAGACCTTTCTTTCTGTCTCTCTCACTGTCCACTCTGCCTGTCAAAAAAAAAAAAAAAAAAAAAAAAAAAAAGATGGCCCTGGAGGGCCTTGGAGACCTGCTTATGTTTCCAACGGCATTTTTTCTCCCAGCATCCCCCACTATTCCTCACCACAGTCCATCATCAACTCCACCCAACACCCTTCAAGACACAGCTCTCGGGTCTTGTGCCCAAAGCTTTCCTTGACCCTTCCCTGCACTTGCAAAGCTGCATCAGATGCACTCAAGGCAATGCTCAAAACAGCACAGTAAGTGATGAGGGTACTTTGAAAAGTTTATGGGAAATGCAGTTAAAAGAGACTTTATTTAGGTTCATTTAGGTGCAAAATGATTGCAGTCCCGTGCAGTGTGTAACACGCACTTTGCGTACTCTTTTGGAAGGACCCCAGCACAGTGCTGAGTGGACTCCCTGCCTGTCTCCCCTATCAGACCACTGTCTCCCCCATCAGACCTCATCCTGCTTGGGAGCAGCAGCTCGGAAGCCCTCCTGTCTGTGCCTGAGCCGGGCAGGAACGGCTTGTTGGAGGAGCCTGTTTCCTGCCTTTCATTAACCAAAGACCCACCTCACCACTGAGCCAGTGGAAAATATTATCATCATAACAGATAAAACCAGAAGAATACTCCTCAGTATTCCGTTTTCTTGATACTTGAAAGAAATCTGCAACTAGGGATCCCTATCTCGCGCACACTACTAAGCGGCTGGCGCTGGTGTCACCGAAACAGGCAGGGCTCTCGGACAGCAGGTCCGGCTTTGTGTCCTCGGAGCCCCAGTGGCCTGCAGCTGGCTCCCAGCGAGTGTTTATGACATGAACTTCAGACTCAGCTACAAAAGCAGGCGCGGCAAATCTGCATCACAGAGACTCCCTCTTTCCCCTCTCCCCCCACCCGTGTCTTCTGCCCCGCTACTCACCCTGCTGACTGTACTCCCAGCCAAACTTCCGAGAGTCACGTAACGCCTGCCCCAGGAGGGCAGCCTGATGCATCAGCTTCTTGGGAATACAGCCTACGTTCACACAAGTGCCCCCGAGCCCTGGGAGAGGGAACAAGACTTGAGCTTTCCTGCACGTGTGCACATGCGGGTGTGCACAGCTGCCCACACCTGTGCAAGGTTATTAAAACATATGTAACGGTGATGAGGAGGACAACTCTTACCCTGAAAATAACACACAACTGATCAATCCAGACTTCCTAACCGAGGGCCATGAAGAAAACCCAACGATAGGCAAAAATATGGGCACGTGAAGAGTTTTCTGGGGACAGAGTCCACAACTTCCACTTGAGTCTGAGCCACAAAGGGGTGAGACCCGGGTTAGAGGCACTGGATGTGCACACACCACACCCAGGGCCAGAACCTCGGCTTCTAGCCTGCCACCCTCTGTCACGCCGACTCCTCCTCTGAACCAATCTTCGGGTCCCTGCAAGCTGCCTGGTGACATCCCCTGTGAATCCTGATTGACACAAAGCAAATTGTACACCAGTGTCCCCTCCCAGGGCACAAGTCAAACATTTCCTCTGTGCTCACAGTCTCTGCCAGGTGCACCAGAGAAGGTGGATCGTTTCCGGTCAGAACTGGGCCAAGGAGAGGAGGAGAGGAGGGAAGAGGACAGGGGAATGGAAGAGGACAGGGGCTACACCCCCCTCCCCCAGGACTACCATGAGGAGCATCAAGGTAGGTGAGTTTTGTTTTTTTTTTTTTTTTTTTTTTTGACAGGCCCAGAGTGGACAGTGAGAGAGAGAGAGACAGAGAGAAAGGTCTTCCTTTGCCATTGGTTCACCCTCCAATGGCCGCTGCGGCCAGCGTGCTGCGGCCGGCGCATCGCACTGATCCGAAGCCAGGAGCCAGGTGCTTCTCCTTGTCTCCCATATGGGTGCAGGGCCCAAGCACCTGGGCCATCCTCCACTGCCCTCCCGGGCCACAGCAGAGAGCTGGCCTGGAAGAGGGGCAACTGGGACAGAATCCGGCGCCCTGACCGGGACTAGAACCCGGTGTGCTGGCACTGTGGGCGGAGGATTAGCCTAGTGAGCTGTGGCACCGGCCAGGTGAGTTTTCCTATATGAAATTCCAGCCTAAAACTTTCAGTGTCAGTTTGAATTTTAAAAAACGATGTTCACATCCTATCACTCAGGATTCTGGCAGGAAAGAGGAGACAGAGGAGAGAGGAACTATTCAAAGGGTGGGAGGCAAAGCAAGCACAGAAGTACCAGCAGCCTGACCCAGGGACAGGCGCGGGACCCTGGCGGGCACATGGGAAGGGGCAAGGAGACCGAGTGAGCATGGCGAGCAGGGACGGTGCCAACCCTCGGGGAGGACGGTGCCAACCTGCCGCCACCCAACAGGGGCCGGAAGACTCCAATTCCACTCTCCTGTCTTCTCCTCTTCCCATTTCCCCAGAATGACCATGCCCAGCCAGAGGCCGGAGGGTCAGAGACTTAGGGGCATTAAAGAGAGCAGAGGTGGGGAGATAGAGAGGCAGGGGAGATGCATTTGAAGTGCAAAGAGAAAAATCTCCAGCGCAAAGATCTCTGTGTTGTGTTTCACTGTGGGGAAAAACAAAATAACCACAGCAAGGTGTACATAGCAGCCGGGGCGTGGGGCTGGGCCAGCTCTGTGCTCCGTGTTAAACCAAACGATACCGATGATGCCACACCAAGCCCACCCACCGAAGTGCAGCCACTAAAGTCGATCACGAGACCGGGACAGAAACACGGATAAACTTCACTGAACAGGACACAGCCCGCTCTCATGCTCGGACTGGGACTCTGAAAACACGAGAAAACACTACGGCAACGGGGCGGGAAACTTTATTTTTTCCTTTCTGAAAAATCTCCTTTCATTATTTTTATGTTATTTTTCCAGAATCACCACTTGTTAAGCATGACCTCCCAGGCTAACTACACCTCGGACAGCGGCTGTGAGGATGAAGCGAGGCGACGTGTGTGCCGAGCAGAGCCACCACCAGGAAGCGGCACTTACCCCAGGACGTGCCCCGAGGGGAGGGGACCACGAAATCTAGCACCATAACCTTCCTCCCCAGAATGGCGGCTTCCTAAAAACAAAACAAAAAAACCAGAAAAAGAGATGTGAGGATCCTGTCATTTTCCTGACGCGCCCCCAAGGTTTTCTCTCCTTTCAATAAAAACAGATTGCTTTTGTGTGATAACAACCTCTCTCCCCTGAATTAAACCAGCTATTTCAATCAAAGGGAAAATCAGATCACTGGGAAAATCAGGGAAAAATGCGTACGGTGATCCCCGGGAAAGCGAGTGGTCCCTGGCCGTACCTTGGCACACGAGAGGCCGCCCGAGCCTCCGCCGATGACGATGAGGTCGTACTCGTAGGCTGATTCCTCCTGGAGAATCTTCTGTAACAAACCACTCTGATGCGCCTGCGGTGTTGTGAAAACAGGGACGAATGCGGCATGAGTTATGGTTTTAAAGCTGTTTATTTGCATCCCGTGTGCAATCAGCACGGATTTCTTTGAGAAAAAAAAATCTGAGAAACGATCTATAATCCACCTGAGCTGGGCTGTACATTCATCAGATGCTACTCAGATCGGCTCCAACACGCAAATGTGTTGTCCATTCTGAGCGATCACCTGACGGCTGGGCCTGGGCCAAAGGGACGCACCGGGTCCTGGCACTGTGTTTGTCAGGCAAGGTCATTTCCCTTCGTTTAATCGTCAACACACTATTCTCAAGAGCAATAAAACAACCAAGAATCACTTTTCAAGCTCCTCATTCAATCTGAAAACAGCCCTCACGCCGCATCAGCAATGTGTTTCACGGTCTCCCATGCACTGATCTAAACTGGAGCTGTCCCGGTGGAGCTGCCGCCCAGTGCAGGCCTCTTGCTTGGTTCCTGCGGCCATGGTCAGGGGCTGCTCTGCACCGCGTTTTCTCTTCGCGGGGCCCTCCGCGTACTCTGGAGTATCAGAGATGAGGTTACGAGGTCAGTGTGTGAGTTTGCAGGAGTTTTCTTTATGCCACGTCAGTTGCTCGATCCCAGTACCCTGCCTTTGCAAACACCAGGCCTGCACCAGGCCTTTCTGAGAAGCACAGCCGGTTCCAGGTGGGGATGGGGACTCCGCAGGTGCCACAGGGCCCACTGCAGAAGAGATGCGCAAGCTGGCTCTTGGGATATTCTGAAAAAGACTCCTGTGGCCTCCCAACAGTAAGGTGTGCTCAGGAAAACTCATCTCCTAAGGCTCCAGCATCCGAGAAAACACCTTCCAGTCCTGAAATGGAATTGCGATGCCGGCATCTCCACCTGCAGTCTCTGACAGCATTTTCCCACTTAGAATCAGCGAGACCAGCACTTCAGGTGTGCAGGGGCCATCATGACAATACTTAGCACCATGCAAGCTGTGTCACAGCAGTTACTAAGTAATGATGCCGACCACAGATTAACAATACAGTCAGGGGCCAGCGCTGTGGCGCAGCAGGTTAACGCCCTGGCCTGAAGCACCGGCATCCCATTTGGGCGCCAGTTCTAGTTCCGGCTGCTCTACTTCCGATCCAGCTCTCTGCTATGGCCTGGGAAAGCAGTGGAAGATGGCCCAAGTTCTTGCGCCCCTGCACCCATGTGGGAGACCCAGAAGAAGCTCCTGGCTCCTGGCTTCGGATTGGCACAGCTCTGGCTGTTGTAGCCAATTGGGGAGTGAACCAGCGGATGGAAGACCTCTCTCTCTCTCTGCCTCTCCTCTCTCTGTGTAATTCTGACTTTCAAATAAATAAATCTTAAAAAAAAATAATAATCATCAAATCAAACAAAAATTTTTTAAAAATACAGTCAGTAATTATTTTCTCCAAAAACGTAGCTGTTATCCAAAATTTAAAATAAAATCAACCACTGGTTTCTAGCATTCGCATACACATATCAAGCACGCAAAAGAACAGAATTTTAACAAAACCATTGTAAAACAAGGGCCTTTTAAAAATCAGTATCCATTGTTACTGGTTATCACCTAACTAAAGGGCTCCTGTTCATATCTAGCATCCTAGGAGTCAGTAAAAATCAGAAGGCCCGGGCCTTTGCAGAGAGCCCGAGGGTAAGCAGCCCCAGCAGGAACTGCAAGGCCCCCCGGGAAGAATGTGTGCACTGAGGCACCTTCCTGGGAGAACAGCCCTCAGCTCTCTCTCACCAGCCACTGGGCACTGTTCTCCCTCTTAGCTGGTCAAGTTCACGTTGGCAGAAAAGTTTCCCTTTAAGTAATTCCTCTCCCTTTAAGTAATCCAAAATTATCTGACACCCATTTTATCCGCTTTCAAATTTTGTAACTATTAGAAGACAAATAAATAGACTCCTAAAAGCCATTTTCTCCCCTTTTTTCAATAGTTCTTAAAGCACAATGTGAACCTCACTGCAGATTAGATAATGCTTTTAGTACCTGGAACGTCCGGTCACACCCGCCCATGTGTACTTTATTTACAAAAATATTGGGCACGGTTTTCTGATTGGTAATCTCTGACAGCATCTCCTGGACATTGGCTCCATCGTCTGAAGAATAAAACAATCAACATAAAAACACTGAAAATGACTCCAGACCTGTGAGCTGCACTGTAGTGTTCCAGTGACCTAAATGCCCACGCGTACACACCCACAGTGAGTTATGCAACTTTATGAAATGATGACTCAACAAGGGAAAACAGCCATTCTTTCAAAGGAAACTTTACCAATACCATGGGCAGGCGCTGTGGCACAGAGTGCTAAGGTACCACCAGGGATGCCCATGTCCCCTATCGGAGTGCAGGCTTGAATCCTGGCTATGCTGCTCCCAATTAGCTTCCCGCTAATGCATCCCGGGAGGCAGCAGGTGATAACTCAAGTCCTTGGGTCTCTGCCAGCCACGTGGGACATCTGGATGGCGCTGCGGCTCCTAGCTTCAGCCTAGTGCAGCCCTAACTGTTGTGAGCATCTGGGGAGTAGGCCCGCAGATGGAAGATATGCCTCTCTCTGTCTCTGTCATTCTACCTTTCAAATAAATACTTTCGAAAAATGTACCTATTCCTTTTAAAATTAAACCCACCTAAATGAATACTTTGATATATAGCTCAATGACTGTGCCAAGACAAATAGCTGAGGACAAATATCAAGATAAAATCTGCTGTAACAGTAATAAGCCAGAAAACACTTCCGCAATTTTATTTTTAAAAACTCTGTATGATCAATCAAAATCCAAAACTTACCTTCCATCTCTAAAATTAAACTGAACCATGACTACGTAAGAAGACCTTAATTGGGGCTGATGCTGTGACTGAAAAGGTTAAGCTGCCATCTGCAGCACCGAAATCCCATGTAGGCACCAGTTCAAGTCCCGGCTGCTCCACTTCTGATCCAACTCCCTGATAATGTGCTTGGGAAAGCAGCAGAAGATGGCCCAAGTCCTTGGACCCCCGGGATGTGGGAGACCTGGATAGAGTTCCTGGCTCCCTGTTCAGATAGGTGTAGCTCCGGCCATTGCAAGTCAGAGTTACACAGAGAGAGAAGGAGAGGCAGAGAGAGAGGGGTCTTCCATCTGCTGGTTCACTCCCCAGTTGGCCGCAATGGCCTGAGCTGCACCGATCTGAAGCCAGGATCCAGGAGCTTCCTCTGGGTCTCCCACCTGGGTACAGGGGCTCGAGGCCTTGGGCCATCTTCCACTGCTTTCCCAGGCCACAGTAGAGAGCTGGATTAGAAGCGGAACAGCTGGGACTTGAACTGGTGCCCTTATGGGATGCCGGGACCACAGGTGGTGGCCTCACCCCCTACACCACAACGCCAGCCCCGAGATATCTTCCAACTGTTGGTTCATATCCCAAATGGCATTATTGCACAGAGTCTAAGTCACCCCTTAGGATGCCCACATCCCATGTTGGGGTACCTGGATTCAACTCCTGCCTCCAACTGTCTGCTAATTCACATCTTAGGAGGCAGTAGGTGATGGCTCACGTACTTGGGGAGTTGTCACTCAAGACTTAGGTGTGGTTCCAGGCTCCTGGCTTTGACCTGGCCGGGCCAGGTGTTGTGAGCATTGAGGGAGTGAACCAGCAGATGGAAGGGCACTGTATGTGCTGTCACTGTGCCTTTCAGATAAATAAAGATAAACCAATAAAACTTAAACAAATAATGAAGCAGTGAGGTTCTCTGAAGGCAGAGAGACATTTTTATTCACCATGCGTGAAGTGTACAATAAATATCAGATGTTTGGGTACCAAGGATTCAAAACCCAAAGATATTAACGTAGCAAAATCAGGCAACAGGAGTGAATCTTTTCCATCTACTACGGCTTAGTCTATGTTGCCACAAAGCTGGCAGATTACGTCATAAGTGCCTCACGTACTTCCAGGTTAGAATCTTGTACATCTTCCTCTCACTCCCTTCCCTCCAACATGAGAAACATAGAAACCAGAAAGTTTACGTCAATTCTTTGTCATAAAGGTTCATTCTCTGCCTGGTTGAAAGCAGACGAAAATGGCTCCTCCAACCCGAAGAGACCAGAGCAACGCAAGCAGGACAGAGAAAAGGAAAGTGGTCCTTGCTGGTGTTTACCACAGACAGCACGTACCAAAGGCTCTACTCACCGACTTGATCAAGTTCCAGGATATTATAGTCCACTCCCAAAGAAGAAAAGAGCTCTTTAACCTGTAACGAAAATTTCCCAAGTTTCACTCTCACAAAACATCCAACAGTTAGGAATGTGGGAAGAGGGACAGCAGTGTCCAAAATAAAGCTTCCTTATGAACCTGAGTTCTAGTCTCAGGTGTTTTTCCTTTGCTCTACACGTTGTCCCAGAAGAACCTCAGCCTATTCCTTGTGCCCCCCACCCCACCTTTTAAACATCATCAGTCTCCCTTTGACTCCCAAATCTATACCATTCACCCAAGTCTCTCGTCTGAACCCAAGACGGGCACCTGGCTATCCCACACGCAGCTCACCTCCTTGCACACTGCTCTTCCTCCATGTTTCCTTTCAACCGTCCTTAAATCATTCACCCTCTTTTTAGCCACCAAACACCTACACTGGGTCCTCGCTGTCCTAACTAATGGAGATGAACCAATGAACAAGGTACACCTCTGCCCTCCGGGAGGGGGAACTAATTCACAGTTTAACCGCAGCACCATTCACCAGCTGCGAGGAAAGGCAGGGCGGCCATCTCCCAGGATGTACGCAGGCACACGGAACCCAGACTGGACAGATTCTGCATTTTAACAACTTGCAAAGCTCTGATTAGCCACCATTGCAATGCCTCTCGCTCAGATAACACTTACCCACCCCACACGAATTCCCCAGCCACCTGATTACGGGTTCATCTTCCTGCTTCCACTATCTTAATTGCAGCCACCAACACTCCCCACTGGAATTTCTCGGCGACATCCTCAGAGTTCTCTCTGCATCAGCTTTGTCCCCTCCAGTTCTGAAAACTGCAGGCGCAGTGGCCTTTTAAAACCCACTTCTCACCACATCACTAATGCCCTCAGCCCTCAAGACAGAACCCTGGCGAAGCATCCACAGCTGGTGGAAATTATTCATAAACAACTACTTAAAAGTCTCCAGACATTTCCTAAGGGGATTCAGGAAAGTAAAAACATTGAATTAACAAAGTCTACTAAATCTCAGTAAGAACTGGGAGAGTTTGGCATGGGAGGCACAGCCTGCACCCTGGCCGGCCCTGCCCTGTCCCGCCCCAGATCAGCCTGGCAGGAGCTCCACTTCGAGTGGACGTGGCCTTGAACACAGGCCCTCCGCCCCGAGCTCCCGGTCAACAGATGCCCCAGCCTTATACCCCACCATCAGCCGTGGATGACGATGGCTATGCTCCTGCCCAGCACGGCCAGCAACACAGGAGCTCTCTTCACGCACCCAGCCCCCACTCAGAGATCTAAGGAAAATATGCGGAACCTGACCAACCTCACCCCAACGCACCTGGAAGATGAGGTTCCGGGCTGGGATAGGTGACCAGCAGGACAAGAGACGATGTCCCCGTCCAGAACCCTGCTCCCGTAAAGCACAGTGTCGCTCCCAGAGAAGCAGTCTCTGTCCTCACTCCCAGTTTTGGGGCAGGGGAATGGGCAGACCCTAAGTCAGTTCGAGGGACATTCAAGCCTAAAGGTACTCCTGAAAATAACGGGGTTCCGTGGAAGCAATGCAGAGGCAGCTTGGGGACCCCTTTGGAGCTGGGCCGCCAGAGAAAACAAGGGAAGGGCACAGCACAGCCCTCCCGGGCTTCCCTCGGAAACCAGCCTGCAAAGGGCCTCAGATTTCAGTGCATCAGTGTGGGGCGATTTACACCCAAGGCATTGCTAGAAATACCAGTAATCGGCTTGCAGTTCTACGACGCGGATGTGGGGCCGGGAGAGACACAGTCAACATCCACACCCAGGGAAGGGCCTGGCCCGGGCCCCTGCCACTCCAGGGCCGCTGTGCAAACTCAACGCTGTACCTGAGTGGCGTCATCTTGGGGAGAAACTAAGCTTCCCTAAAGTAACCCAGCCCTTCCGGTGTAGGGACATAAACAAGCAAACGCAGTACCCAAAGGTACTAAAATTTATCACGCAAAACGCCCGATTTTCAACAACAACAAAACGCACGGCCAAAGAAACACAAAGTGTAACCTATCCCCAGGAAAACAGGAATAGAAACCTCCTCTGAGAGTGAAGGCCTCCTACTTAACAAAGCAGCCATCGCTAATAAGTGAGTGCACAGAACTAAAGGAGACTGTGTTGAACAAGAGGAAGGAAGTACGACACAACCTATCATCCAAAAGAAAACCTTAGCAGAAAGAAATGTAAAATAAAAAAAATGAAAAAAAAAAAAAAAGATGCCATTCAGGATGCTCCTATTTCAGAAAGCCTGGCTCAAGCCCTGGTCCTACCTCCAATCCCAGTTTCCTATTAATGCTCACTCTGGGAGGCAGCAGGTGACGGATCAAGGACTTGGGCCCCTGACACCCGTGTGGGAGCCCTGCATGGAGCTCCCAGCCGCTGGCTTGGGCCTGACCTAACTCCAGCTGGTGCCGACATCTGGGAAGTGAACCAGTGGGTGAGAGCTCTTCCTTTGCCTCTCTCTGTCTCTCTGCCCATCAGAGAAAAATTAATTAATTAAGTAACAGAAATCTTGGGGGTTTTACTCACCCTCACACCACTCCCTCCTCCATGATCAAGGAGGCAGCCACCTCGGCCCCACTCCCTCCCACAAAGGAGGGAGAGCAGAGAGGCCCGAACATCCTAACACCCAGCAAACTGGGACCAAAGGACACTGCCTCAGCATACTGAAACCACAAATGAAAAAGCCCACAGCTCACATCGCTCCTGAGGGTCAAAGACTGCCAAGCGTTCTCTCTGAGATGGGGCAGAAGACAAGGCGACCAGCTTCCAGCACTTCTGTGCAACACAGGACTGGGGGTCCCAGCCGGAACAGGAAGGCAGGAAAGTCAGTAAAATTCACTCTGTCCACAGGCAATATGATCCTCAGTGTGGAAAACTCTAACGATTCCACACACACACACACACACACACACACCAGCCGTTAAAATAAACACATTTGGCAAAAGTTGCAGGGTACAAAAATCAAGACACAAAAACCAGCTGCTTTTCTACATCTTAACAATAAACAATCCAAACAGAAAATCAGAAAGAGAATTTCATTTGCAACAGCAGGAGAATTAAGGATAAACAACCAAGTAAGTGAGACTCCCACCGCAAACTACAAAATGTTGCTGGAAGAAATTAAAGACACCGTTAAACAGGTGTTACATGTTCACGAACTGGAAGACTTTGTATCTGTAATGAATCAACAGTACCGGAAGCAACCTACAGATCCAAATCAGTCCCTGTGAAAATCCCAACGCCAGGTGCTGGAGAGCATGTGGAGAAACTGGACCCTCACATACTGCTGATGGGAAGGTAAAACCTCACATACTGCTGATGGGAAGGTAAAACTGTGCAGCCACCAAGGAAAACAGAATGATGGCAGGAATCTCTTGTGATCCAGCAACTCTATCTCTAGATGTAGACCTAAATTAATTGGAAACAAGGACTCAAACTGATATTAGTATGCGTATGTCCATAGTGGCATTATTCACAACAGCCCCCAAAGTGGAAGCAGCCCAAGTGTTCCTTTATGGATGAACAGAGAAGCCAAACTATATATACAGACAGTGGCCTATGACTCAGCCTCGAAAGGGAAGAAAATTCTGACACATGCTACAACATGGGTGCACCCTGAGTTTGAGCACGTTATGCTAAGTGAAATAAGGCAGGCATCAAAGGGCAAACGTGGTATGATTCTGCAGCTATGTGGTACCTGAAGCTGTCAAATCAACAGACAGAAAGCAGCAAGCTGGTCTCCAGGGACCAGACAGGAGGCCGTGAGGAGCTGCTGGTTGGTGGGTGCAGTTTCCAGCCATCGTCTTCACTGTTGAGTTGGGGTCATTACCTCTTAGCTGTGCTTTACCTGTGGTTTCCCAACTGCGGCTGCCTCTACGCTCACTCTATTTTCCTACTACACTCAGATTTCAATCACGAGTCAGACCCTGCTCACAAGTCTAAGATGACTTCTCTTTGCTGTATCCTTAAGCCTGCATTTATCATCAATTCAAATTCCAGACTAAACTTCCATCCATTTTCCAATGAATTCACCTGCTCCCCTGCCACAAAGCCCATGTTCAGTCACACTATCTCCCTTTTATCATCTCCTATCTTTGCTTTTACTAATCCCTTAGCTGGATGCCCTTCCTTACCCAAACACATCCAACGATGCACAGTCCAGCTTACGTATCATTTTCTTTTCTTTCTTTATTTTTTTTTTTTTTTTTTTTTTTGACAGGCAGAGTGGACAGTGAGAGAGAGAGACAGAGAGAAAGGTCTTCCTTTGCCGTTGGTTCACCCTCCAATGGCCGCCATGGCCGGCGCACCACGCTGATCTGATGGCAGGAGCCAGGTACTTATCCTGGTCTCCCATGTGGTGCAGGGCCCAAGCACTTGGGCCATCCTCCACTGCACTCCCTGGCCACAGCAGAGAGCTGGCCTGGAAGAGGGGCAACCAGGACAGAATCCGGCGCCCTGACCGGGACTAGAACCCAGTGTGCTGGCGCCGCAAGGCAGAGGATTAGCCTAGCGAGCCGCAGCGCCGGCTACATTTCATTTTCTTACATGGTTCTGATCCTCCGTGAAAACTACAGTTTTATCCCTCACCCCCGCTGGTTTTTCCCATGCTCTTCTTTCTGCACACGAGAGCCCAGGAGGCTAGACCAAGCTTCATTCACATTTGTGTCCCCACTACAGATGCCGCATCCAACAACACTTGCTGAATGACACGAGCAGCCAAAGACCCAATATCACTTTCTGACTGCGAGAGTAAGGTCCTATCTGGAATGCACTGTTTAAGGTTTTTTATTTCCGAGGATTGTGGGTTTCTGAGTCCATTTTGTGTTGCTACACCAGTAGACCTGAGGCTGGGTACCAGATAAAGGTCTAGAGATTGAAGGGCATAGTACCAGTACATGACAGCCCCCTGACAGGTGGCACCATAATAGTGGGAGATCACACGACAAGCAAGAGAGAAAGCCGAGACAACCGTTCTCGCTTGATGGCACTCGTTCTCAGCAGAGATCAGCATTGATCCTGTGCAGGCTGGTGCCCAGGACCTACCCACCTTCCCCCAAAGCCCCACGTCTCGACATTGCTGCACCGGGAACCAACCTCGGCGACACACTCAACCCGCATCCAAATCACAGCAGTGAGCACACACCACACAGCCCGCTCAGAGAGTGGTCGCATACAAAGAAATACGTGGAGGAAAGCAGGCTGCCCTGCCAGCCAAGAAGAACACCCAGGGAGGTGCTGGAAGGTCTGCTGTCCAGGCAGAAGCAGATATCTTAACGCCACCCACTGGCACAAGGCTCGCCCCCAAGACAAGTACGGAGGGCAAACGTTTGTCTTTAAAAAATCCAGTCATCAGAGCTGTCAAATTATGTAATGGGACTACGTTATCGGAAGTGCTGACACACGCGGGATGGAGAAGCATGTGTCCTAGGACTTTCTGTATCAGCAGAGGTTCGACGAGAATGATTAAGACTATTTATGTATTCAACACAGTATGTGCCTAATACAGTGATTTTTCAGTGGACGGACACGTCTCATCTCTTGGCATTTCTATAAAGGACAGCTTTTTTTCCCCCAGAAGATCAATTTAGTATATATTAAGTAAAGATTTCAACAGATTGCACCCACACAGAAACACAAAGTGAAAAATACTGTTTGAGTACTAGTTATAGCATTAAATCACAATGTACAACACATTAAGGACCGAGATCCTACATGAGGAGTAAGTGCACAGTGACTCCTGTAAATACAACTAGAAGGTGGGGCCGCCGCTGTGGTGTAGTGGGTAAAGCCGTCACCTGCAGTGCTGGCATCCCATATGGGCACCAGTTTGAGTTCCAGCAGCTCCACTTCCAATCCAGCTCTCTGCTATGGCCTGGGAAAGCAGTGGAGGCTCCTGGCTCCTAGCTCCTGGCTTTGGATGTGCACAGCTCCGGCCGTTGCAGCCAACTGAGGAGTGAACCAGTGGATGGATGGAAGACCTCTCTCTCTCTGTAACTCCCTCTGTATCTCCCTCTCTCTGTAACTCTATTTAAAACATTAAAATGTGCACGCATGAATCCGTGTCTCGGAGTAAAGTCCAAATATGAAACTACAGCCTATAATTTCCTGAGCTTAACACAACGTTTGTATCGGTCCTCAGACTTCCTAATTACATGGAACAAATTTCAAAACTCCGATGGTTCCCACCTTGCAGGTGGGATTCTCTGCCAAAGGTTCATTTCCAACCGCGTTGTCTTTAAACCCGAGTACATTTGTCCAGACCAGGCCGGGCCCCCTGCTGGCCCCGAGAGGCCAAGGAAACGTGCCACGAGCCTGAGGTCACCCACGACCTCCCTGGCCGCTGACGGGCGCGGTCAAGGCCCCTGGACAGCAGCCGAGGAACGGAGTAAAACGTACCGGCGCCTCTCCCTCCACCCGGTGCCCATGCCGCTAGGAGGGACGGGGCGAGCCGGCGGGCCGGGCCTGGACTGTCCGACCGAGCCCAGGGGCCTAGCAGGCGGACTCCGCCGCGTTCCCGCCCCACGCACTCGGGAACCCGGGGCCGCAACCCGGGCGGGAGGCCCCCAGGGAGGGGCCCTGCGCCCAGGGAGGCCCGCCCGGCCCCTGGCCGCCTACCCGCGCGCTGTGCGGGCAGTAGCTCTTGCTGAAGATCATCACCCGGTTGCCCTCGATGAGTTCCAGGAGGCGGCGCCGCAGCTCCTCGCGGGCCTCGGAAGACGGCCGGCTGGTGCCGGGGGACAGCACGCGGGCGCGGCGCCCCGGAGGCGAGGACGTGGGCATGCCGCGGACGCTGTCCAGGCGGCGGTTGGGCGAGACGCCCACCCTCCCTGGCCCGGGAGAGGCCAGCGCCCGCGACGGCGGTGGCGGAGGCGGCGGCGGCGGAGGCGGCTCCAGGGCGTCGACTTCGCTCCCGGGCAGGCCGGGGCTACTCAGGAGTTGAGGTGAGGGCGATCGCTGAGGCGCGGTGCCGGGACTGCGGCTGAGGGGCCGTGATAGCTGCCCACGCTGTCCACGCCCCGCACTGGCCAAGAGCCGCGCGCCGGAACCGCCCCGCCCCCTTACCCCGCCCTTTGCCCCGCCCCTCCCCGGCGCTCCCCGCCCCCTGACCGCGTCCCGCCCCCTTGCGCCGCCCCGCCTACCCGGAGCCGCCCCGCCCCCTGCGATCCCCGCCACCTGAGCCGCTGCGCCCCCGACACCACCAGGCTCCCTCACGCCACACCCTCTCCCCTGGCACCGCCCCGTCCTTTGCACGGCCCCTCCCAGCCCCCCGGTACCCCTTGCCCGCTTGCACCGCCCCGCCCCCCCGGCACTCCCCGCCCCTTTGTGCTACCCCACCCCCTAGCACCGCCCCGCACCTGACCCCCCACCCCCTCGTGCCGCCTCGCCCTGGCACCGCCCGGCCCACGCCGCTCCCTCGCGCCACACCCCCGCCCCCCGACACCGCCCCGCCCCCGGCACCGCCCCGTCCCCGACACCGCCTCGCCCCCTGGCGCACCGCCCCTGGCTCCGCCTCCGCCCCCCTCGTGCCGCCTGCTCCTGACGACCCCGCCTCCGACCCCGCCCCGCCCCTCGTTCCCCCTTGCCCATGGCTCCGCCCCGCCTGGGCCCCGCCCCGCCCCCTGGCGCGCCGCGCTGGGGAGAGGCCGCCCGGGCGCCGCCCACTTGCTAACCGCCCTGCCGGTCGCCAGAGAGCGCGTCTTGAGACTGCCGAGTCCCCGTGACGGCGCCCAAAGGTGGCCTCTGTGCGATGCCCTCCACTCCAGGTGGTCGGCAGGCCCCTCCAGCCTCCTTAGGGGGAACTTGTCCGTGTCCAGGAGACAGTTTGCGTCCCGCCGGGGCAGAGCCGTGCGGCTCTCAGACGCGGTCCCTGCGCTGTGTCCCGCCCCCGACCCGTTCCCTACCGCGCTGGGAGGCTGCGGCCACCCTCAGGAGGGACCCTGGCCCGTGGTCTCCGGCCCGGGGGGAAGCAGCGGCGCCCTCAGGGCTGTGCTCAGCTTCAAGGCCCTGCTGCCCCATGCCACAGCCGAGAAAACGGAGGCGGAGGAGGACTAACACGGGGCGGGGGCCGCACTTTTGCTAAAACTAATACTGTACTCTCCATTCTTTTGGTAGATTTTGAGGACACGAAGAAAGTAGAACTGACCTTATCATCTTTATACTTTTTTTTTTTTTGCAAATGATGAGTTCTTTATAAAACTATGAATTTTCCTCTATGTACTGCGTTGGCTCCCCTCGCAGTTTTTATGTTACTTCTCATTGTCATTTATAAGTAGCTTTTAATAAACGTTTTTAAACCCGTTTTAAAATTTTAATTGGTTTTAACTGTCCCTTTAATGTTGCAGTTACATACAAGGCATACCACATCTCCAAATGGAGAAGACTTTGTATCGCTGTTGGTGCTGCTCCTTTACTGCAAAGTTTAAAATGCGTTATAATGGGCGGCGCGGTGGTGTAGTGCGCAAAGCTGACGCCTGCAGTGCTGGCATCCCATACGGGCACTGGTTCGAGTCCCGGGTGCTCCACTTCTGATCCAGCCCTATGCTATGGCCTGGGAAAGCAGTAGAAGATGGCCCAAGTCCTTGGGCCCCTGCACCAACGTGGGAGACCAGGAAGAAGCTCCTGGCTTTTGGCTTTGGATCACTGCAGCTCCAACCATTGCGGCCATTTGGGGAGTGAACCAGCAGATAGAAGACTCTCTCTCTCTCTCTATCTCTCTCTCTCTGTGTGTGTGTGTGTAACTCTGACTTTCAAGTAAATAAATAAATCTTTTTAAAAATAAAATGCATTATAGACCAAAAATATGGCTTCTCTGGTCATGATGATCTCAAGTATTTGAGGAATGCCTTCCCCTTGCTCCAGTTGATTTCAGAGTCTTATGCGTGAGCCACATCTAAGTCGACCAGTCCCTGTCATTTCCCTCATGGCACCAATTGGTCCAAGTATGGTCACAGGACGTAGGATGGTCTGTGAAAAATCTAGCCCAGGAGAGATACTTTGTTAGTGAGGAAATATTGGATTCCAGTTGCTACTGCCAGCATTTGACCACGAGGAGAGACTGCATGTAGTAGAACGAATGAGCTGAGAGCGAGGGTGGGAGAGAGAAAAACTTGTATCTCCAGGAGCATCACTGAACTCCCGGATCAGACCTCACTGAACACTGCTGTCTCTGGGCTGTTGTGGTCCAGTGAAGGCCCTTCTTTTTTTTTTTTAAGATTTTATATGAGAGGGAGGGGGAGGGGGTTTCATCTGCTGGCTCACTCCCCAAATGGCAGCAATGGCCAGAACTATGCTGATCCAAAGCCAGAAGCCAGGAGCTTCTAACGGGTCTCCCACGCAGGTGCAGGGTCCCGAGGACTTGAGCCATCTTCTACTGCTTTCCCAGGCCATAGCAGAAAGCTGGATCGGAAGAGGAGCAGCCGGGACTTGAACCGGCGCCCACACGGAAGGTGGAGGCTTAGCACATCACTGGCGCCTGCCCTTCATTGTCTAAGCCAGCTCTAGGTGTGTTTGCTGTTACTTGCAGCAAAAGCATTACTAACAAATAAAAACATTCCAAGGTTGTTAAGCACAGAGAAATTGATGACTCACACTCTCTTAATGGATTAAGTCTTTGCCATGAAATGCCTTCTTTGTCCTACTTTTTACCCTTAAATCCTATCTTTATCAAGTATCACTGTGGCCTGCTTTTGTTGATATTTGCATGCATATCTTTTTCATTCTTTTCAGCAATGTTTATCTTTTTCTTCCATGTGTACCTTTTAGGACAGGAGATAGTCTAATTCATAATTTCTTATCCCTTAAAAGTTCTTAATTGATGACAGATTCCAGAAATCGTATGTTGGAGCCAGAGGCTGTTGCCACAGAAGCAGGTTTGTGGTTGCCTTGGGCTGTGGGGGTAGACAGGACATTGTGGGGGTGGAGGGTGGGAAGGGATTAGGGAGTAATGGCTAAGGGCTCATTGCTCATTGCTATGAGTGGTAAGTGTGTTCTAAAGTTAATTGCGGTGTTTGGTGCACAACTCTGTGAATATACTAACAGCCACTGAATTGTACCGTTTACATGGGTATGGTAAGTGAATAATTCCTTGGAGCTGTTAAAAAAGATTTTGAATAAGTACAACAAGAATAGGATGCTATGAAAAAGAGCCAGGAAAAACTCTTATGAATGAATTTGAAGTATTATTTCCAAAATGTATTCACATATATATGAAAAAATTATATTCGTACAAAAATAACTGTAATCACACGTGTGTGCTGTGTCTGTGTCTGAAGGTATCTCACTGTGGCATAGCGGGTAAAGCCGCCACCTGCAGTGCCGGCATCCCATATGGGCTCCGGTTTGAGACCCAGCTGCTCCACTTCCAATCCAGCTCTCTGCTATGGCCTGGGAAAGCAGTAGAAGATGGCCCAAGTGCTTGGGCGCCTGCTCCTGCATGGGAGGCCGGGAAGAAGCTCCTGGCTCCTGGCTTTGACCTGGCCCAGCTCTGGCCATTGTGGCCATTTGTGGAGTGAACCAGCAGATGGAAGACCTCTCTCTCTCTCTCTTTGTCTCTGTCTCTGTCTCTGCCTCTCTGTAACTCTGCATTTCAAATAAATAAATAAATCTTTTTTAAAAAAAAATCACAATATGGAACAGAAAGGTGAAAAGGCAGAGAATGTGGAAGGAACTCAGAAAATCAATCCATGAGTGCCAGGTGGGACCTGTCCATTCGGTGTCCCAGAGCTGTTGTAGGTGGGAATACAGGCTAAAATTGATCAGGTTTGTGAGCTGGAATACCACGCCCCCGTGTGACCTCATGCCCCTACCTGGCCACACCTGTGTGCCCACCTGCCAATCAGGGTAATTAACCACTCCCCTTTGGAAGCGGATTCAAGGCCTGGAACATGGTGGGCCCAGCCCTTTTGGCCCTTTTGCCTCTTTCATCTCTGTGCCTCCAGTGTTAGGAAACTGGCGCAGTTTTATCTATGGCGCAATCTACACCCTGATTTACATCCTATTCCCCGGTTCCTGCCGCCATTGCTGAAAGCCAGGTGGCCACATGGCCCAACTACCTGTGCCAACCTCCACCCCCATCCTAATGGGATTCGCTGCTCCTGCTTCCCTGCCCGCCCTCCGGCAAAGTTTTAAAAGGGCCTGTTCCTGCACACTTGGCTCTTGGCTCCTCTCATCTGCTCTCCTCTCCCCCTCCCATCTCTCTCCTCTCTCTTCTCTCCTCACTAGCTCCTTCTCTCTCTGTTTCTCTCTTACAGTCTCCTTCTCTCCCTTTCCTCCCTTCTTCGTCCCACCCCTCCGGTCTGCTGCAGTTTCCCCAATAAACCTTTTCCCTCACTCCGGTGTTTGGTGTGTTTTGTGATGGCCTAACAGAAATACATAACATCCGGGCCACCCGCCCCATGCTTCCTGGCCTGCATGTTCCTCCACGTGGCTGGCTCCTGGTACTCAGTATGAACCCGGATTTCCCTCTTCTAGATAAGGTCCTCACTCTCCTGTGCATTTCTCCCACTGAATAAAAAACTTAAAACTTCTCATGCTGCCTCATTCATTTATCCCAGAATTCTTCTGTGAATATTGGGCAAGAACCCACGATGCTTATTAATAGTGCGAATGTATTAATAAGCACCTGGTAATATAATTGTCACCCCATACTCCGATATCCAAGCCAGTGACGAATCCTTAGCTGAGGGTGAGCAGCACACACTGTGGTCGGGGACAAGGAGGGAGAAGCAGGCGCTGGGCTTGGGAACCCACAGCCTGCAGGGGGCTGAGCACGAGTGTGGAGCAACCGCAACGCTTATGCGGACTCTGCGCGTCAGGGCAGGGACATTCATGAATTTTCTGGGTCTGCCGAATGCTTGGAATCTGGGAGCTCCCTTTTTGTCCTTTGTGGTGGTTGGCACTGTCGTGGCACTGCTGGGTGTGTCCGCAGAGACTACATTGAGAGGAGGTTGGTGAGGTTCTGAAGGCAGCTCAGGCAGCTGCACTGGAGTGGGAGCTGTTGAGGACAAGGCATCCTGCTCCCAAACAGAAACAGTGTTGGGGTGGGGGTGAACACTTAACTAGGCCACGCAGGTACCAAAAGTACGCTAGGAGCCCCAAAAGCAGAGGACAGAGAAAGGGGGCCAGAAACAGTGAAATAACAAGACAATTTCCCCGAACCGAAGCACATGGGGCTTCATGCAGTGAGCAGGCAGGCA
This sequence comes from Oryctolagus cuniculus, assembly GCF_051225735.1. Taxonomy (NCBI): domain Eukaryota; kingdom Metazoa; phylum Chordata; class Mammalia; order Lagomorpha; family Leporidae; genus Oryctolagus; species Oryctolagus cuniculus. The sequence continues at coordinate 110,949,654 of NC_142876.1, forward strand.
GCCAGTGAGCACAGAGGAGCTGAGACTGCCAGCGGCCTGTGGGCTGCAGCCCAGCACCACCCAGACCCCGCCCCTCCAGGGCTGCTCCCACGTGGCGGCAGACTCGGCACAGCCATTCCCCATCAAGCACCTGAGCCTCACTTCCCATCAGGCTCCAGACACCACGATGACCACGTGTACTGCAGCCCCTTCCAAAACCCTGCCCATTTGAATATTCAATGAGGGCAGCACCTCCGCCCTTTAAAGGGGTGGCCGCAGCCGTGGTGGGGGAAGCGGCTTCCTTCCTGGAGACACCTTGCCTGCACTCACAGCTGAAAGTGCACTATCCCTTTAAATAAACCCCGCTTTCCTGTGCACCTGATGCCTCCTGCGTGGATTCGTTGAAGGCCCAGCCAGGACCCCTGTTGTCCACACCATTGAGTTTAAAGAATTTAGTGTAGCTCCCTGCTTATGCCCCTGGGAAGGCAGCCAAAGGTGGTCCAAGTACCTGGGCATCTGCGGCCCATGGAGGAGACCTGCATAAGCTCTTGGCTTCAAGTCTGAGCCAGCACCAGTCACTGCGGCCATCTGGGAAGTGAACCAGCAGGTGGAGGATCTCTCTCTGTGTCTTTCCCTCTCTCTCTATAACTGACTTTCAAATAAGTAATTTAAAAAGAAAAGACATGTTCAGACATGGAAGGACTCAGGTTCACCTAGCACGCGATATTGCCCAGGAAGTCACCTAAGATGTTCTTCACCCACATGAGGGGTGGCGCTCCACAAGGAAAGACCGGGTCCGTCCTAGGAGGGTAGGGAAGGGAAGCCCTTGACTGACAGACAGCAATCCTAGAGAGGGCTCAGCCCAAAGGGAAGGAGGGAAATGTCCAAGAAAAATGCAGAGGTTGTCCAGCAGCCCCCTAGCAGCCTCTCACGCCTTGCGGTGCAGGCCCACTAAGCCGGGTCCATCTTCTGTTCACTCCCAGGGTCCAGAAAGGTCCCTTCCTGCCTGGCTGCTTTCCTAACCCCCAAGCACCACAGGTACAGGTCACCTGCGGCTGGCTGACCGCACCTCTGCTGAGTGGCTTGACTGAATTTAGCTGGGCTCTCGAGCATGTCGGGAAGCTGGCCGGCTCCCTCGGCTCCAGGTCTCCCGTGCTACAGCACCGTGGTGGCCCAGACGTCCAAGAGAAAGGCAACACCCAGATCTCTGGGGCCTGGCTTCAGAAGCAGAACCGCCACCTGCTGTCAATCAAAGTCAGTCACAAGGCCACGTCTCGATGGGAGGCGCTTCAAGGTCGCATCTCTGAGGCCACGGGTCGGACCCAGCGCTGCAGGACTGGGGCTACTTTTGTCATCAGTGCACCACGGAGAAGAAAGGAGTTTTAAAGGTGTGTCTCTTCCCATGTGAGGTTGCTTTTCTCTTCTTGGGTGACCTGGGCAGGAATGGACCGCTTTCCAGATCAGAACTGTACACCTCCCCGTGGGTGTCAGACACCGCGGCGCTCGCTACGGAGAAGCCTCGGAGGGATCGCAGCGCGCTCCGCCCAGCCCAGAGAAGCCCGCAGCGGGGAGCCGCGTTCATCCCCGGAGCAAAGCTGGAGGCGGGATCCGCCCTCCCACTCCGACACCTGGGGGCAGCAGAGGGCTCGGACGGATGCTCCAGAGACGGCTTCGCTAGCAGCCACCTTCCCGCCCCCCTCGCTGGAGCTGATCTTTCCAGAAACCAGCCATGGAGGTTCCGAGGGTAATGGAAGTGCCTGCTCAGGCGGAAACTTAGAATTATGCCAGCTGCTGCTCTGTCTACAAATGGAGACCTTAAGTCACCTTGGAACAGATTTGCCTTATTATCTCTGGAGTCTCCTTAAGTTATATAAATGGAAGGCAGGTCAGCTCCGCTGTTTTCGAGAACAGGTGCAAAAGGGACCTTGGCTTTCTTTGGCTTGGAGATGCCTGCCCCTGTCGACAGGGAGTCCTTGATGTTCAATGCTAAGGAGGAGGCGGCCGCGGCAATCTGCTCCAGGACCGAAAGCCTTCTGGGAAACAGGGGTTGGGGATTCTGAGCCCCTCTTTTATAGGAACCTGACCCTCTCAGGTCTCCCCTGAGGCTCCCGGCAGGAAAATGAGCCTCGGCCTCTGGGTTCTACAGAAAGCTCTGCAGAGAGGGGCAGTCCCGATGGGAAATGCCTGTGGGCACAGCCCTGGCGGTCCAGTGAGCAGTTTGGGCTGGCAGGGTCGCAAGCACAGGAGGCGGAATGTTTCAAACTGGAGCAAGTAGGGCTGAAAGCAAAACCCGGGACGAGCGCAGCCGACCTCTCTGCGTGGTGACTCGGTTCGGCGGTTTGCATTCGGACTGGGGCTGGTAGTTCAGCCGGTCTTGCACGGGGTGGGGGTCGGGGGGCTCTGACCCGGTCCCGGGATCTCCTAGAGCTAAAGCGGGGCCTGTCCTTCTGCTGCAGCCCCTAATTATCTCTCTGCTCTCCCAGGGCCGAGCACAGGGTGTGGCATCATCAGAGGATGCATGCTGAATTCAATGCGTGCCGAAGCTTTCAGCAGAGTGGCACCAGCAGGGGTGCGCTGGGAGGGCGCCGCTTTGCTGGGCAGGAGACCCCGTGGGCAGGACGCGGGGTTCCTCGGCGTGCGTTCCCCACGGCGGCCGCGAGGTGGCACCGGCGCCCCTCGGGAAGCAGACAATGCGGCGGCCTCCTTTCCACGCGCCCGGCCGCGGCCGCCCGCTGACCCGTGCACGCGACCGGGAAGCGGCCACGCGCCTCCTGGCCACGGCCGGTCGGCTCCCCGCCGGCACCGGGCGCCACCCGCGCAGGTCAGCCTTGCCCACAGAGGCTCCCGGGGGAGCTGGGTTTCAGTGCCCGGGGTCCCCCTTGATTTCCTGGTGAACAGAAAGGGGACGGGGACTATTCCGTGACCAGGGCCGAGAGAACACGCGCCGCGGAACAAAAAGGGTTGGAGCGTGAGAAATGCGCGCCGTGGACACGGCGGCGAGGGTTGGGCCGGTTCCTGGCCTGCTCCGCAGTTTCCTGCTGCTGGCGAGAGAACCGGCGGAACCGGCGGCCGGTAGAGCGCTCCGTGCCCCACCCCCCACCCCCATTCTTAGAAGGTGACCTTGTGGCAAAGGTGTGCTGAGCCTTTGCCATCTCTGGCCTCGCTGACGCCTCTCCAGGGCCCTCGGATTCTTTCTCGGCGCCTGTGCTTATCCCCATTCGACAAAGAAACTGAGGCCCAACGCATTGGGACTTGGAGGAGCCCACAGTGGTCAAGAGGGACGCAGAAATGCAAGTGAGGAGAGACAAGAGACTGGAGGCCCGCTGGAGGCGGGTGGGATACAGAGAGGGAGAGCGGGAGAGGCCAGGAGCCTGCAGGGACAATGCGGGACCACTTCCACAGCTGGGGACAGGAAGCCTCTTAGGGACCAAAGGAGCAGCAGAGGTCAGCCTCGGTGCCCTTTGGGGATACGGTTTGCCCCAACGTCTCTGTCTCCGCCCCTTCTCTACCGGCCCCCACCGACCCCTGGAAATGGCTGGAGAGGTGCACACGGGTTGCAGCCTGGGTTCCCAGGACGAGTAACCGCAATAGAAGGTATCCTTGAGGCAGCCTCCTGTCTGCGCGCCTCTCCAGCCGTGGGCAGCTCGCCATAGCTCCCGACTTCCTAGCAGCACCTACCTCTGCAACGGGACCAGCAGGGGACAGAGGGGGCTGAGGTGCTGCAGGGTCCCACCCGAGGTTCCACCTCCCGGGCGGTCACTTCCCTCCCCTTCTGTCCCAGGGACTGCCTAATGGCCCCATAAAACTGGGGCCGGTGTGTTGGCCTCCCGGATTCGGTTCCTGTTCACTTGCAGGAAATCATTTCAGCTAGGGGCATCTATTTCATTCCTCCACGGCAGAGGCGTCGGCTGCTACTCACAGATGCAGAGACGTCGTTGCCGGAGCTGCAGCTGGCTTCTGCGTGTTCCAGTGTCTGACAACAGCGCCGACATTGGGAGTCCTTTTGGAGAGCAGTCATTGTGGATTATTAAACTCCGGGTGGTTTTATTTACATCTTTCTTTGTCGTGCAACATTATTTCCGCAGCTCCTCCTTAAGCTGTGATGTATGGAGCAGGTGAGGAGTTTCCGAGAGGAGATATGCCTTAGCCTTTCTTCTTTTTTAAGGGCTACAAGAATTAGTGTCTAAATAAAATCAACCAACAGGAAAGCGTGCATACTGCTGCTTTATGAATCTGACAGATGCTGGTAACGGGCAGCAAACCTGTAGAATAGAAAACCTATAAAACAGGCCTCAGAGCACCTCTCTCTTGTCAAGTTACCATGAAGGATATCTACAGGCTTGCGGAGAAAAAATCAACCAGTGGGGGAGTGAGGGAGTTTCTTAGGTCTGGCAGACAAGATGTTTATAATACACACAAGAATGAAATCCTAAATTGCAAACGTATCCAGGATGGGCTTGGAGGCAGATCTGGAATTTGCTTGACTTACAAAGTCTGTGAACCCGGGATTATCCTGTTCTTATCCTAGTCCTAGGGAATCAAAAGACACAAGGCTTTTCTTGCAGGGAAGAAAGACCGGTGGGATTTCAAGACACCAACCCCCACCCCACCCCCCCCTCAGGCGTGGGGTTAGGGCTGGAAGCTTTTATCTGTCCCACCTAAGCCTTTGGACCAACCCAAGGTGTTCACACCGCATCCCCCAGTGGCTCCGCAGGGTCAGCCATGGCCACAGAAACCACCTGGACAGACCCAGCAGCTGGCCACACTCACCCGTGTCCTTGTCGGTTCTTCACCAAGGAAGGCGCGGTTCCTTTCTCTCCCGTGCCAGTTCCGCACCTTGGATTGGTCAGTTAATCTTATTTTCTTGGCTCAATCTTTGCCATATTCAAAGGCTGCTGACATTTCCTGGCCTCCTCTTCCTCTTTCCCGGTCCCCACCAGGGAGGACGCCTCTCCCAGCTTTGACTCATAAGGACTCATCAAAGAATCCGTCAAGGGGCCCCCGAAACAACCTGTAAATGAAGGTTGGATGCTCTACGGTTCTGGAGCAGAAAGGGGGCCTAGGAGAGGGAAGAGGAAGGAGGGAGGAAGGGGAGAGATGTGCGGGGCCGTAACCACACACACCAAAGTGAGCACCTCTGAACCGTCTCCACGGCAGCACCAGTACTGCTAGCTGCTCCAGCCTGTTTGCAAATCTGCGAACTGAGTTGAGAATCTAAGCATGAGTAATCAGAAAGTCTTTCCACCATGTTCTCTGAATAGTAACACTAGGAAAGACAGTCGCCAAATCCAATCATCAACAACAAAAATGTATCTGAGAAATCAGATTTAATAGAGAAAGCAGAATAGGAATTGAGAACTTTGAATAAGTATAATTAGTGGCTTCAATGCCATCTCACTACTCCAAGTGATCAATTTCAGTTCACAATTGATCATAATGAAAGGACTAAGAGTCAAAGGGAGCACATAAACAAGTCTAGTATCTGCTAACACCAACCGATAGAATAAATAAAGGGGAGAGTGATCCAACATGGGAAGTGAGATACTCAGCAGACTCATAGAATGGCGGATGTCCTAAATAGCACTCTGGCCTCAGAATCAGCCCTAAAGGCACTCAGATCTGGCTGAAAAGCCCATGAGAGTATTTCAGGCATGGAAAGCCAAGACACTCTGGCAAAAAGATCTCTGTGAGTGAGATCCCAGTGGAAAGAACAGGTCTTCAAAGAGGGAGGTGCCTTTCTCTGAAGGGAGGAGAGAACCTCCACTTTGACTATGACCGTGTCTAAACAAGATAAGAGTCGGAGAACTCAAGGGGCTTCCATAGCCTTGGAAACTCATAACTGGTGCATAGGGAGATTACTGATGCCATAAACAGGAGTGTCAATTAGTAAAGTCAACAACAGGAGTCACTGTGCACTTACTCCTCATGTAGGATCTCTGTCCTTAACGTGCTGTACACTGAGGCTTAATGCTATAACGAGTACTCAAACAGTATATTTCACTTTGTGTTTCTATGGGGGTGCAAACGACTGAAATCTTTACTTAATGTACACTAAACTGATCTTCTGTAAAAAAAAAAAAAAAAAAAAAAAAAAAGAAAGAAAGAAATTATCAATTCCCAACTTGACTCTCACTGGGATTAAACATGACAATAGGTCTGATCTGATTTCATCATCATTTAAAAAAAATCATCTATTATTTTTCACTTTATGTTTTTGTGTGGGAGCAAACTGTTGAAATACTTACTTAAGGTATACTAAGCTGATCTTCTGTATATTAAGATAATCGAAAATGAATCTTGATGTGAATGGAAGGGGAGAGGGAGTGGGAAAGGGGAGGGTTGTGGGTGGGAGGGACGGTATGGGGGGGGAAGCCATTGTAACACATGAGTCGTACTTTGGAAATTTATATTCATTAAATAAAAGAAAAAAAAAGTATAATTAGTGGCTTCAGAGAGAAGACTTTTTTTTTTTTTAAAGGATACTGAAAAGTTGACTGCTAAGTTAGGGAAAACAAGCTTGACAGGTGGACTGAACAGGGAATGCACGCAGCTGAAGAGTGAGTCGGTGATCTGAAGACGAGCTGAGGGCGTATTTCGGAACACGATGCGACAGCACAAGGAGCACGGAGCACAGGATGAAAGCAAAGGGCCGGGCAAGGGGGAGAAACTGCAACAGCCATCAAATGGGAGTTGCAGGACGAGAGAAGAGAGGGCAGGGGGTGTTCCGAGAAGTCACAGAGGAAATTGTCTCTACCTGCAAGAAATGCATGGGTGCTGGGATTGGCAGGGCCCCTCAGGAGACTTCCAGGATCGCTGAGCCAGAGCCTCTGCGTTCTGCGTGCCAGTCACTCGGAACCTGGGATTCTGCACGAGCCTACGATGCAGCCGTCACTCGTGAGAAGGGCAAAGGAGAGACGCTTCCGGGCAGGAAAGCACCTGCACTTTCTAAAATAAACAGTAAGAAGTGTTCTCCCGCAAGAAGGAAAAATGACGACGTGCACACAAGCAAAAGAGAAGGAGTTCCAGAAACAATGCTGATCAAATAAAACCGTAAAAGTCATTTGTAAAGAGCATGTAAGCTGTGACTATTGCGGGTAAGAAACTTTAAATGATAATGTGGGTATGCTACTTGGAAAACTGACAGCATCACAAATGCTAGATTCACTTGAGCCTATGGATTCAACCAACCAAGGATGGAAAATCTTCAGAAAAAAAAAAAAACTGTGTGTACTCAACATATACAGATTTTTTCCTTGTCACCATTCACTAAAAAAATTCAGTATAACACTACTCACATGGCATTTACATTGTTTTAGGTATTATATTAGAGGTGTCGAGAGACATTTTAAAGTATATGGGAGGAGTTATGCAGGTTGTGGGCAAATACTATCCCATTTTATATGAGGGCCTGGAGAGTCTGGGGGTTTTGGTATCCAAGGGGTGGGGCTTTGAAGAAATCCCCTCTGGATACCAAGGGAGACTGTATACACACACCATTCTGTTCCAAAAGGCAGGCATAGGTGTTTATGCCAAAAAACACAAGAAATACCTTGTGAAATAGTCATAAGATAGAGTAGGACAGAAGATAAGGAATGTATGGCTGTGGTTGGGTAGAACCTTAGAAATCAGTCTGGGGGGTACGAAGGGGCCCAAAGAAAACAAAGCACCTGGGGAAGGAGGGCAGCAGCCTCCAGCAGCCTGGGCAGCACCTTGGATGCAGCCCAGAATTTCACATGACAAGGTCCTGCCCTACCCCAGTGACTTCACAGGTGGGCCCAGCCTTCTCCCCAAGGGGGCACCCAGGAGAGTCCTCTCTGCCCAGTGCCAAATGAGCTATCAGGGAATAAGGCCTTGGCAGGAATTTCACACCCAGCAAACCCTTTGTCCAGGAGAAGAAACGGCAGTTAGAAGTGCACCCCAGTCCCATACAAGCCCCAGTGTGAGTACTGACTGCACGCTCAGCTCTTTGCTGAGACACTCACCTGGCCCATCAGGTGCACTGCTCTCAACTGGGCATTCTCAGTTCTTGACGGAGGTGCCCACCGTTCTGTCGGGTGTGTTTCAGCCCTCAGCAGTCAGCTGCCAGGTCTTTGCTGAGATGCCCGCCTGGCCTACCAGATGTATTCTCTCCATTAAACTAAGTAGCCTTGCTTTCCCTAGTCTGAATGGCTGGGCACTCTCGGATTCCATCTGGAGAGGTGCCCATCCATTCTGATGGCTTCCCTACCCATTAAATCTTGCTACCTTGCTTACCACCAGTCTGTCCCGTGCCTCAGTTCTTTCTTGTGTGAGACAAGACCCTCTGCTCCACTCACGTCTGGTAATACTGTGACCAGCATTGTGGCACAGCGGGTTAAGCTGCCGCTTGCAACACTGGCAACCCATATCAGAGCGCCAGCTCTAGTGCCTGCTGTTTACCTGCTGATCACCCTTTCGGCTAATGTACCTGGGAAAGCAGGGGATGACAGCACAGACACCTGGGCCCCTGCCACTTGTGGGAGACCCAAAGAGAGCTCCTGGCTCCTATCTTTGGCCCAGCTTAGCCTGGGCAATGGCAGCCATTTAGAGGTGTGAATCAGTGAATGTAAGTTCTCTCTCCCTCTCTCTTTCTCTGTACTTTGCCTTCCAAATAAATAATAAATAAACCTTTAGAAATAATGTATTGTTGCTATGTGGCTGTGTGTGAGTTTGAGAGGCTAAATGTTGAGCAAATGAAGCCAAACACAAAGGAAGAAATGCTATGATTCCATCTACAGAACGCTGAAAAACAGGACCAACTGACTTACGTGTGATGGAAATCAGAATTGTGGTTCACGTGGAGGGAAAATGACGGGAAGGGGACTCCACAAAGGCCTTTGGCGTGGGTGCTCTAGGTGTTCTGTTTCTTGACCTGGTGATATTTACGTGAGTGTGTTCACCTTGGAAAATTCATTAAGCTGTATACTTTATACTTGGGCATGTTACTGTGTGTTATATTTTAATGAAAACAAAATAACCACAGAACAAAAAAAAGGGTAAATGCAATGAAGGCAAGTAAAAGTGTATTGTTTGATTTATTGTGGGGGTGATACGACTATAGATAGTGTTTGAAATATAACTTTTTGTATTAAATATTTATTTATTTATTTATTTGAGAGGTAGAGCTACAGACAGTGAGGAGAGACAGAGAGAAAGGTCTTCCAGCCACTGGTTCACTCCCCAAATGACCGCAATGGCTGGAGCTGAGCCGATCTGAAGCAAGATCCAGGAGCTTCCTCTGGATCTCCCATGTGGTGCAGGGGCCCAAGGACTTGTGCTACCTTCCGCTGCTTTCCCAGGCCATAGCAGAAAGCTGGATCAGAAGTTGAGCAACTGGGACCAGAACCAGTGCCCAAATGGGATGCTGCCACCACAGGTGGAGGATTAACCCGCTGTGCCACAGCATCAGCCCTGAAATAAAACTTTAAGTATACTTTTTTAAAAGTGAAAAATTTTAACAAGTTTAGTATAACAAAATGTAAGAAAAAATGGATAGAAACAACTAAAAAACATAAAAAATAGGGAAAAATTATAAGGATAATTTTAATAATGCCAATTGTTACAATAGATGTGAATGGGTTCAACTCATTAATTAAAATAAGACTGTGGTTGGACAAAAATACAAACTCCAGTGATATGCCATTTGTGTGAGACACATTTAAAAAAATTAAATCTAGCTAATAAAAATGCTAATAATAAAAACAGAAGAACAGTAACATCAAATTCTGATGAAATGGGATTAAAAATCAAAGCATTTAATAGCACAAAGAGGGATCTGTCAAACTGAAAAAAAGTAATAACCTTTAGGTAACAAATCAGAGACTTTTTTTGTTGTACCCAAGTCATAGATCAAGGTACATGGAGAAGAAACCTGATAGGATTACAAGAATAAATCAGATCCTTAAGCAATTTTAACAAAACTCTCACAGAAATAATTAGAAATATTTGAGTAAATATCTAATTAACTTGATAAATCACTCTTTCATACACACACACACACACACACACACACACCTGTCTGTTTAACTAACAAAGGTTATATATTCCTTTGATCATCAAGGGCACAGTCTAGGCCATAAAGGAAACCTTAATAAACTCCAAAAACTGCTATTACTTAAACCACATTCTCGATTGAAAGTCAATAAATTAAAGATTAACACAAACATTTGATAGCTATCAAGTGAAAAAAAAAAAGAAAATATATACTTTTCCACCATTCTATATGAATGATAATAGTAGTACCATATCACATATCACAAAATCTGTGTTTTGCTGCCAAAGCAGTACTCTAATGAAAAAGTACAGCTTATGTGCCTTTGTTAGAAAAAAAAATACTGGGCCCGGTACTGTGGCATAGAAGGTTGAGCCTGGGAAAGCAGTAGAAGATGACTCAAATGCTTGGGTGCCTGCCCCAACATGAGAGAGCTGGATGAAGCTACTGGCTCCTGGCTTTGGCCTGGCCCAGACCTAGCTGTTGTGGCCATTTGGGGAATGAACCAGCAGATGGAAGATCTCTCATTCTCTCTCTCTCTCTGTATGTATGAGTGTGTGTGTGTGTAACACTGCCTTTCAAATACATTAAAAAATTATAATTAAAAATTATTTGATTCCAAAAAGTAGGGTGATGAGACTAACACTGAAGTAGACATTAATAAAAAAAGCAATGGATCAGCAAAAAGTAGATGTTTCAGTAGACAATAGTTTAATATAACAAATAAATGGAACTAAAAGGGAGATACATGTACAGACACATAAAGTTTTTTTAAGTTTTTAAAACAACCATATACAACTTTATCTCAAGTTCAAATACCTAGACAAAATGGACAGCTTTTAAGTGAACTGTAAGTTCTTAAAATTGGTTCAAGGAAGGCCGGCGCTGCGGCTCACTAGGCTAATCCTCCGCCTAGCGGTGCCAGCACACAGTGTTCTAGTCCCGGTCGGGGCGCCGGATTCTGTCCCAGTTGCCCCTCTTCCAGGCCAGCTCTATGCTGTGGCCCGGGAGGGCAGTGGAGGATGGCCCAAGTGCTTGGGCCCTGCACCCCATGGGAGACCAGGATAAGCACCTGGCTCCTGCCATTGGATCAGTGCGGTGCGCCGGCTGCGGCGGCCATTGGAGGGTGAACCAATGTCAAAGGAAGACCTTTCTCTCTGTCTCTCTCTCTCTCTCACTGTCCACTCTGCCTGTCAAAAAAAAATTTTTTTTTTTTAAAAAGTGGTTCAAGGACAAATGGGACAATGACCATAGAAGTAAGTTGCAAAATTATTTGGATATTGACCTTGTAAGAGGGTCATTATGTGTTTACCAAAATCTACAGAATGTAAACATAAGGGGTGAGCCCTAATATAATCCATGGACTTTGCATGATAATGACATGTCAGCACATGTTTAAATGTGGGGGGTAGGGGTGAAAGACGCTGATAGAGGGGAGGCAGTATGTGCATAGGGGCAGGGAGTAAGTGGGAAATCTCTGTCTTTTCCACTCAGTTTTGCTGTGAACCTAAATCTCTAAAAATCCCTATTTGTTAAAAATGTAAGAAAAACCCAACGAAGTGTCTAACAAGTAAGTTTCTTAGTATGATAGAGGACATTGGAAAGCTACGATAATCATCATGCTTGATGATGAAATAAAATGAAACAATGCTGTGATCACGGCTCTAATCAACCATCTTATTGGAGGTTCTAGCCAATATCATAATAAGCAGAGAAAATGGAAAGAATAATGGGAAAGGGGAACAAACTGGAATTATTTGCAGATCAGATGATCATCTGCCTGGAAAACTCTCAAGAAAATCAACTGAGAAACCAACAAGAGAGTTTGGCAGCCACCAGATGTAAGAGCAGCATAGAAAAATCAATAGTTTAATTATATACTAACAAAAACCAATTAGAAGAGGAAATGAGCAATGAATTCATTCTTAAAAGCAAAAAATTCCAAAAAATTCTAGCAAGAAAATGAATGGAAATGTCTAAGAAGTATATAAAGAAAGCCACCGAAGTTGGCTGAGTGGCCTCAAGAAGAAGTAGAGAATCAACTCTTGCACCTTCAATGGACTCCCGCTTGGAATCTCAGTAAGACTGTTAATGGGGATTTCTTTCGCCTGGAGTGGAAACTTCCAGAGAGAACCAAGAAAAAAGAAAAATAAAGGTAACTTCCCCTTTCAGAGATCCAAATATAAAATTTTAGCAGGAAAATCAGTGATGAATTGCTGCAGAAGTATCCAAAGGTAGAGAAACAAACCCAGAATCAGACCCTGCACACACTGATGAATATTTTATCACAAAGTTGGCTTTTGACATTCAGTGGTAAAATAGTAAAACATTCCATAAATTATGGAGAGGGAGCAATTGGCTATCTATTTGAAAAAATCCTATATAGAATAATCCCATAGCATAATTAAGATAAATAACAAATGACTTAAAGGCAAACATAAAGAATACACTATTTTATAATCTCACTAGGAAAAACTTCCTTATTAATACATCAAGTTCACAAGCAAACAAATATGACTTAGACCTTGATTCCACAGTTTAAAACTTGCTTGTCATAACGTGATAAATTTTTAATGTTATTTTTATCATCACACAGGAGTGGTAAATAGAAGAAAAGAGTTATACTATCTAAATAAAACAGAGGAGTAACATCCAGAACATACAAAGAGTTCCTATAAATCAATAATAAAGAGATCAAGTCAACAAATAAGGGATCAAATTAAGTGGGCAAACTGTATCAGAAGGTGATTTACATATAAAAGATATAAATGACAGGTAAATGTGAAGATGCTCAACTTTAGGGATGATATTCAGGGAATCACAACTAAAATGACAAATAAAAACAACAGGATCTTTTTTCTCTATCATCCTAGAGAAAATATATCAGTAACCCCCAGGGTTGGCCAGGGTGTGGAGAAGTAAAAGTCTCATCCATTGTTGGTAGGCAGGAATATTGACCCAGCCTCTTTGAAGGGTAACTTAGTAGTAACTATGGAGACTTAACAAGTGCATGTGGTTAGAACGAGCAACCACACTTCCAGGAATCTTTCTTCCAAAACACGCGCATATGTCCACAACGACGTATGTTCACAAGGGTCCGTGGCAGTGGGGTTTACATTTATGGTAATGATCCGTGAGAAGGGTGGGGTAGTGGCCCAGGTCTGTGCCGCTGCATCAGGTGGCTGCTCATGGCGTGCAGCTCCCCCTGGAGAGTGGTGTGTCCCTCCACGCATGCTCAGAGCAGGTGGCAGAGTGGTGTGCAAGGGTGTCCCTCCCTCCTGGCCCCCCGCTGGCCCCTACCAATTCCGGCTGCGTGCTGTGGGCAGCTTCGTTCCCTCCTACCCCAGGGTCATGGGCTCTGACGTGGGACTGATACCTAGACTCACTCCGTCAGCCTGCCGTCAGGATTAAAAGCAACAGCAACCCCACCCAGAGCTGTCCCCTTTTTCCCAGGCTTCCATCGGGAACACTGGGGATGAGATCCATTGGTGGGTGGGGTGCCCCCTGGATACCAGGGACAGAGAGGGGAGCCAATTGAGGCAGCTCAGCCTGCACCCTCCATGAAGAGAGGAAAAATAATCAGGTGAACACCCAGATCCTTTCAGATGCTGTGATCCCATCAACTTCCCCTCCCCCTACTTCCGCTTCAGGCCCGTCCAGAAAACGTCAGATAACCTCCTGACTGGCAGCCCTTCCTCGGTGCTCAGCTGAGCCTGTCCCCTCTCTGTCCTCTGGAACCATTTCTTCTGAGACTTTTCTTCAGCTCCATGACCCACTGCACTGTACCACTGCCGTGCACATGGGCTGTGTCGGAGAGCCAACCTATCTCTCTGCAAACCTCTATCATTCCCTTTCTGTTTGAGGGCTCCACAGCCACATTTGGGGAGGAGTGCATTTACAGCTGCAAACAGGCACAACATTGTGGCAGCCCCGTGGGGTTCCCGGGACACTGGGACACAGTAGAGGAGTCTTCTAGCTCTATTTTCAATGCAAACACAAGGTGTCTACTTAGAGCGTGTTGTTTTGCCAGCCTGAGAAGCGGTGATGTGGGAGATGGGGTAAAACTTCCAGCCACGCTCTGGGGTGGCCCCTGCTCTGAGGCTAGACTCAGGGTATGGCCTCAAATACAGAGAAGGTGATCCGGTCCCTGCCCCTCATCCTGGTCATCCCACAGGGGTGCTCCAATTAGGAGGCTCCTACAGCAGCTCAGAGTCCGCAGGGGATCCCAGCATCTGGCCCCTCCCTTTCCTGGCTAATGTTTGCAAAAGGCTTAAAAATCACTTTGCCAAGTAGGCATCCGGACTTACCACTGGGATCTCAAAGAAAATGTGCCAATTTGTAGCTTTTATCACAGTGTAATATTCCTTTGAAGTGCATGCACATTTAAAACATTCGTGAAACTCAAACTCTAAGAGTCCCTTTCATGGTGGGGAGGCAAGGTATGGCTCTACAACTTCACATTCCAGCTGTTCAGGTTGAAGGAAGCCTGCAGGGCTGGACGCTGGGGGCAGGAGTGGGAGGGGTTCTCCCAGCTCGGCTGCTGAGACAGTTTCCCCATTGAGGGCTCCCTCTCCTTCTTCAATGCCCACACCCCTTCTTGAACACGGGGCCCCGAGTGCCAGAGACAAGTTTGCTCCTAACCAGCTGCCTTTCCTCTCAGCTCCAAGGTCTGCGCCCAAGGGCTGGGCAGCGAGACGCCCAGGGGTGTGACCCTAAACAGGCTTCACCTTCTAAGCCACGTGAACCAGGGTCCAAAGGTCCAAATCTTGCCTCTTTAACCATGTGACCTCCAGCAAGTCACAATCGGCATCTGAGCCTCGGTTTGCTTCGTCATCCATAAAAGAGAAACACTCCAGCTTGGCCGATTTCTCGTGATGACACTAACCGCTGACAACGGAGCCTTTTCTCTCTGCCAGGTCTGGCTGCGAGTCCTTCACAAGCACTAGTTCATAAAAACCACAGCAACCCTGCAGGTAGTGCTACTCTTATCCCTGCTGTATAGATGGGGAAACTGAGGCACATCGTTTTTGCTGGTTTGTTTAAGTAACCTGTTGGTCACACAGGTTGCACAGCTG
Source organism: Oryctolagus cuniculus (assembly GCF_051225735.1). Classification (NCBI taxonomy): domain Eukaryota; kingdom Metazoa; phylum Chordata; class Mammalia; order Lagomorpha; family Leporidae; genus Oryctolagus; species Oryctolagus cuniculus. The sequence goes on from NC_142876.1 coordinate 110,964,717, forward strand.
GGACCAAAAGGCAGGCCCTCAAGTCCCAGAACCCTTACTCTCAGTCACTCATATTCTTGCATCTCTAAACAAGCAGCAGACATCCCCTGGGGGGCCTGCATTTATTCACGCGGCCACTCACTTGTCCATTCGGCCGCTCACAGCTTCCTGGTGCACGCCTGTGTCAGCCCCCACACCACGCCTGTGCCAGCCCCCATACCACACCTGTGTCAGCCCCCACACCAGGTGAACAGAACGAGCCCAGTCCCTCTTCTCTGAAGTGCCTCTTTTTTTTTAAAGATATATTTTATTGATTTGAAAGACAAAGTTACAGAGGGAGGTAGAGACGCAGAGAGGTCTTCCATCTCCTGGTTCACTCTCCAGATGGCTGCAATGGCCGGAGCTGTGCCTATCCGAAACCAGGAACGCCTTCCAGGTCTCCCACATGGGTGCAGGGGCCCAAGTACTTGGGCCATCTTCTACTGCTTTCCCAGGCCACAGCAGAGAGCTGGATCGGAAGAGGAGCAGCCGGGATTAGAACCGGCGCCCATATGGGATGCCGGCGCTTCAGGGCAGGGCTTTAACCTGCTGCGCCACAGCACCTGCCCAAAATTCATTGTCTAACAGTTATGAAGTTAGAATTTTTTTTTTTTGACAGGCAGAGTGGACAGTGAGAGACAGAGACAGAGAGAAAGGTCTTCCTTTTCCGTTGGTTCACCCTCCAATGGCTGCTGCGGCCGGCGCGCTGTGGCCAGCACACCACACTGATATGAAGCCAGGAGCCAGGTGCCTCTCCTGGTCTCCCATGCGGGTGCAGGGCCCAAGGACTTGGGCCATCCTCCACTGTACTCCAGGGCCACAGCAGAGAGCTGGACAGGAAGAGGGGTGACTGGGATAGAATCCAGCGCCCTGACCGGGACTAGAACTCGGTATGCCGGCGCCACAGGCAGAAGATTAGGCTATTGAGCCGCGGCGCCGGCTGAAGTGCCTCTCTTTGAGGATGCATGCATGTAGGACTGGGCTGAGTGACCGCAGACAAAATATGCAACAAGCAGTCAGACTGTGGTCATTTTTTCAGGAGTAAAGAGAGTGGTGCGGGAGGCCTCCCTTGGGGAGACCGCTGAGCTGAGCTGGGTGCTAAGGAACAGCACCCTGGGAAGGGCGGGAAAGGGCAGCAGGGCAGGCCTCAGCCTGGGGACCTCCAAGCTCTTCTTGCTGCCCTTTCTGCCTTGGTCTGGGGACACTGGCTTGTTCAGCAGCGGGTCACCTGCCCTTCCCAGCCACTTGTGAAATCCAGGGGGGGCTCTTTGGTGCCTGAAGAGCTTTGTCTGCCTGGAACTGCTGTGTGTGTGTGTGTGTGTGTGTGTACGTGTGCGCTGGGGGCTTCAGCCACCTCCTGGGAGCAGGACAAGAGCCTCCCTAGCTTGAAACAAATGGAGAAGCTCAGCATTTTGCACCTGAGCCTGAGCCTGCCTTTTAGATTACAGCTTTGTGTGTGTGTGCGTGCATGTGTGTGTGTGTGTGTGTGTGTGCAAAACACGGGAAATGGGATCCGAGCTGCACAAGCCCTGCTGTTGGGAACCTCAGCCCCCTCGCTGGGAGTTCTGTGGCCTGTTCAGCTTCGCAGAGTCAACTTCTCTGTCTTCACTCTGAAAACCTTACCCTCCATGTTCCCTGCCTCTCCCCACCGCGCAGCCATCCTTGCTCAGGGGTGCTATGACAAGGGGGTGACCCTCTCCGTGGCATAGCCCCAGGGGAGGCTGCAGGGATGCAGAGAATCTTGGCTGACCCTGGGCTGTTCTGCCCGTTCGGCAGCGCCCATTCGGCTGAATAGTCAAATCCGGGACTGAGGCTGAAGCTTAAAACTCTGAAATGCAGAAGAGGAAATTGGGGCCAAGGAAGCTGATCCCGACTTTCTGCTTGAGCCACTTACGCTTTTCAGCTGATTCATTCCATCTGGAGGCTTTGTCTCGCACTGGGAATTTCCTGGATTTGAGGGCGAGCAGGTGGGGACCCGAGCACAGCGCTGTGGAACAATGTTGTCTGGACTCCCCCTTCTGTTTCTGCAGTGACACACGCACATGCGTGCACGCACACACACACACACACACCATTCACTGTGATGTGCTGCACAACACATGCCCTGATGCAGACACGGCACACTCACTGCACACGCGCAATCCTGCTGACAGTCCGGTGCTGGCACGAACAGATGGCCGCTCCAATGGGGTACTGGAGGAGGCTTGAATACAGGGACCGTCCACAATGGCGTGGGCAGAGCTGGGTTTACTGAACGTACACCCAGCCCAGGCAGCTCGAAAGTAGCCATAGCTATGCTGCGGCCTTCAGCAGGGCCCGGCCTGGAGGTGGGCGTGTCACCCGCGGATGGTCATGCTGTCCCAAGCAGTAGCTTCCTGGAGAGATTTCCTTTGTGCCACATGAGGACAGAGTCCCTTTTTGCAGGGACGTCCACCCAGCGTGGTGACCAGGTGGGCAGGTGCAATGCTCAGAGGCAGTGTGCTGGCACCAGGAGGGGAGTGTCATCACCATGCTGTGTGCGCCAACAGGCAGGGCTTTGATCCTGGGTGGACCTAGACCTTCACCACGCTGCCCACCACGTGGGGGTGCCTGTGCTTCCTGCTGGCAGATAGACCTCAAAGAAGGAGTTAGAGGGAGCGCCTGTTTCCTGCTGGAAACACACAGTGTGGATGGAGCAAGACTGTTATGCTAATAAATATGCCTGCCGTGAGAAACAGAAAGCCAGAGAAAGGCGTTTTCCCAAACCAACAATCCCTTCTAGGGACCGGGCAGTGATGAGGGTGACGTAGGACCTCCCGAAGACTGCAGGCCCGATGAAGACCACCACATGGGCCCTCCTCATCTGGTCCAGGTGGGCTTTCAGGGGCAGCCTCATTACCAACCATCTCCAGGGTGGCTCCAGAGACCCTCCACTGTGGCATCAGAGAGGGCTTCTCACAGCACAGCTCGGGGCAAATCCCTCCCCTGCTCCCAAAGTCAAGAATTCTCCTTTGCATGCCTCTGGGGCAGAACTCTGTACCTGGCATTCAAGGCCTTCACCCTCGCGAAACAACCAAACTTTCGAGAATTCCCCATCAAATCCTATTCTCTTTGTACCCTGGGCCCCGACATGTCCATATCCTTCCCCACGTCCATCCTCTCCTTAGCACCTGTTAGTTCACTGCTCTCTAACAAAGAAATTCTTGGCAAGGGTCCAAGGATGGATTGGGGGGGGGGGCGTCTATTTGGACTGTTTGAAGCAGGCCCAAATACTTTTGCAGGAAACTATTTAATGCAACTCAAAGCACTAATGACTCAGCCGAGCCTTTTATTGAAGATTAACCTGGAGATGGAAGAGAAGAATCGGTCACATCATGAAGAAGAAAATCTATTCATCTGCCACAGTGGCATAATAAAAATAGATATTTGGTTTTTCTGCTCAATTCCTGGAACAGAATTCCTAAAACCCTTCCAATTTCCTAGGTGATAAGACTATATTTTGTTATTCATAATGAGCCCCTTTGGGGCACACTGGGGTTTATGCTAATGGGGTGACTCAGAGTGGGACTCCTAGACAGTCTCAGGATGGGGGTGCCGGTAGCCAGAAAGATCAAATTCGGGATTAGAGGGTGGGGGGCTTTCAATCCACCCCCCTACCTTCTGGGAGGGGCAGAAGGGGGCCTAGAGATTAAATTCAATGAAAGGTCTAGGACAGATTCAGAGAGCTCCCGAGTTGAGGATCAGGTTCATGTGCCAGGAGGGTGGCACAGCCTGACTCCATGGGGGCAGAGGCTTCTGCCTGGGACCCTTCAAGATCTTGACCTATATATACCACGCTATTTGGCTGTTCAGTTATATCCCTGTGATAAGGCATAAGTATAGTACTTTCGTGGGTTCTGTGAGTCTAGTGAGTTACCTAACTAACCTAAGACAGGCGGGCGCTGGGAAGCTCCGAACTGGTGCTCAGCTGGGTGGAAATGCGGCTTGTCTGGGCACCACATGTGTGGCTGGCATCTGAAGTGAGGGGCAGTCTTGAGCAATCGAGCCCTGAATCTCTGAGCTCTTCTCTAATCCTGAGAGTGTGAGAATTGATGTGGAAGACACCCAGGTGATGTCTGAGAACTGGAGATGGTAGTTGATAAGAAAAAACTACATAACTGATGTCAGGGGGAAAAAAAATCATCCTTTTGATGCCAGAAGCCATCACTACCACTTTCAACCATAACCTCTCTTCCCAAATTTTCTCTCGCTAGCAAATTTCTATCTTATCTCTTTTCTTCTCTCCAAACTCCACTCCTCCAGCTGAGCTGGCTCTGCTGCTTCTTCCTACTTCCGCCTCTCAAAATCCGCGCAGGTTGTACCCAGCTGAGCAAAAGCCTCAATGGCTCACCTCAGCAATTTCAAGCATAAAAACATCTCCAGTTCAGCTGCTTCCAGTGCTTCAGGCCTGTGGGGAGGGATGGGAACAAGGGGCTCAACTGCTCCCATCCCACAGCTGAGCCCCAGGTTCAGGAAGGCGAAGGCTAGCAAAGAGCTAGGAAGGGCTCGGCGCCACCTGCTCCTTTAAGCCCTTCTCCTCACTGGAGTCTGGACTGTGGGCTCACCCACTCTTCCAGTGAGCTACAGTGGCAGCCCTCAGTCCACCTCCTTTTTTCCACCAGGCCTCCAATCCTCACCAGTGGTTTCCAAACGTTAGCCCTGAGGAAGTTTTTAATCAGTGCAGAGTGAAATGGAAATGGGGACAAGTGAACAGCGTGGCAAACCATTTACCTTCAAAGGCATGTGCACGCCAGCATCACTGGGTGATGATTTTACCACCTAGAAACACATCTTGCTAAGGCAGAAGACCCAAGGGGTATGGTTACTGTACAGCGGAAGTCACGAATTGGCTGTTGTCATGACACATCTGTCCACAGGAACGCACTGGGACTGTCGTCCCTCAGTGCTATCTTAGTGTGGGAAGTCTCTTGGTTGTTCTAAGCATATTTTTCGTAGATAGGTCTTCGCAGGAAGCCATACAGGATCAGTGAGTTGTTCACTCATCAGCCAGCTGTTGGCACTAGGCCTTACTTGTTGGTCTCTTTCCTGCTCCTCCCGGGAGAAAATACTGCTCAGCCCCTGGAGGTGGCTGGGGCCGTGCGGCTACTTCTAGCCATGCCATGTCCGAAGGGGAGGGAATGCTGTTTCCCAGGCCTGAGAATGGGGGTACTAACACTCCCAGGGGGATTTTGAGGACTCAATACATTAGTCATAGATTAACCATGCGGAAAGCAGGTGTGCCCGTTCCGTGGCGCCTGGCACCGAGAAGGTGCTCAAAAACAGCCATTTCTCCTCCCCTCCTTTCCTCAGCATTCCTAGGCCACCGCCTCTACTCAAACCCGCATTCCACTGTGGGGTTCTAATGTTACATCATCTCCACTTATTTTCTCTGTGATTTTCCCACGTGCGCAGTGTGGCGATGGAACCAAGGGCTGTCCCGAGGCTCATCTGTGCTGCTGTCAGTGTAACCCCAACTCTACGTTTGTGGAATTTCAAGACTCCCAAAGGACTTCCCACAGTGCAGGACCGTGGAGGTGAGGCCCAGGTAGTGTTATGACCACCCCTTGGCTCTGGCCTTTATTGTGTGGAATTAGTTCATGTGGGGAGCAACTGGGAGCAATTCGGACTAGACTAAGTTACTGGAATTAAGACTTATTCTATGCATCTGCTCTCCCACAATATGGCGCTGGGAGAGGAGAAAACAGCTTCTACGCAGCTGCCTCTTGCCAACTTGAGTGATGACCTCCAGGAGCTGATCCTGCTCCTGATTGGAGGAGAGCAGCGTACTCGGCGTGTGGGCAGCTGAGTTGGGATTGGCGGAAGAGGACTATAAAGGAGGAGAGAGACAACATGCACCAAGAACATCTAAGGGGAACACCTGTGCAGCCCCCGAGAGAGCCGGCCGGCGGTGTGCCGCTCCCCTGCGGAAGTGGGGAATGTGGCAGGGGGAACCGCCCTTCCACGGAGGTGGAGGGACGGTAGCCAACCCGGGAAGAACCAGCAGCAAACCCGGGGAGGGCCGAGCAGACGAAAGAACAGCGCAGGGTCCTGTGTCGTTCCTCCACGAAGACGGGGAGCGACATATTGGTGCCGTGACTCGGATAGAAAACCTAGGAGGGAAGAAACAGGAAGAAGTGGGAAATTACCGGAGAGAGAGACTAGCAAAGAGCCTAGGGAAAGCAGGATGGAAAAGGTGCCGGAAGAAGCTATCGAAAGCCTAGGCATAGACTCAGATATGGACTGTGGGAAAGAAGTTAGGATTTAAAGTGAAAGCAAGAAGAAACTTAGACTCAGATATGGACTGCAGGTTGAAAGTGAAAGTGAAACCTATAAGAAACTTAGACTTGGATACGGACTGTGGGGAGAGGCCAGGAGAAATGAGGGAGGAATATTGTTGGAAGAAAACTTAGGGAAACATACCGGGTAGAGAAAAATGTTAGGGAGGATGAAGCCGCGAGTGCAGGCCGAGGCGGAGATGTAAGCCAGCTTGGAATTCTTCAAGTCAGCCCGGGGAGCAAGAGGCGAAGATCTGGAACCAGAGGCAGAGATGTGGGCCGCCAGGTTGGAATTCGCCAGGTTAGTCCGGGGAACTTGGATTGAATACCAGTGGCGGAAACGTGAGCTACACTGTGTGATTCGCGGAAGCCGCCACGTGCAGAGAGAGCACGGGGCGTGAATAGATAGGGAACGCGGGGCTGGCTTGAGGCCGTGGTGCGGGCGCGAAGTGCGCGGAGACCGCGGAGTGCGCGCGCGAAGCCGGGAAGCCGCACAGATGAGAGAAGCGCAGGCTGAAGCGGCTCAGAGCCGGGAAGCCGCCGAGAAGCAGCCTCGGGGCGGGCGCCGGGAAGCCGCAGGGATAAGAGAAACAGAAGTTTAGAAGTAAAATGAGAGAAATAGAAATGCTGGCAGATAGAAGTAAAACGGGAGAGATAGGAATGCCCGGAGATAGAGAAAGAGAAAAATAAGGCCTCCCCTCAACATGGCAATGAGAGAGCTTGGATTCGGTCTGCCTGATTAGTAAGGCGATAAGCACCAGCAGGCAGCTCGACCAGAGTATGAGCTGCAGGTCACCGAAGATAGGCACGAATCAACACCAATAAGTCTCCCCACAATACGGCAATGAGAAGGCTTGGATTCGTTTTGCCTGATTGATAGGGCTTGTAAGCACCTGCAGGCAGTTCTGGCAGAGCATGCGCTGCAGGGCACCGAACTCAGGCACGCATCAGCGCCTAAAAACCTCCTCACAACATGGCGAAGAGAGGACCCGGATTCGGTTTGCCTGATTGATAGGACTTGTAAGCACCTGTGGGCAACTCTAGCAAGCAGAGCAGAGTGTGTGCCGCGGGGCACCGAAGACAGGCGCGTATCAACGCCAAAAAATAAAAAGAAAGGGGGATCTGTGGGGAGCAACTGGGAGCAACTCGGACTAGACTAAGTTACTGGAATTAAGACTTATTCTATGCATCTGCTCTCCCACAATATGGCGCTGGGAGAGGAGAAAACAGCTTCTACGCAGCTGCCTCTTGCCAACTTGAGTGATGACCTCCAGGAGCTGATCCTGCTCCTGATTGGAGGAGAGCAGCGTACTCGGCGTGTGGGCAGCCGAGTTGGGATTGGCGGAAGAGGACTATAAAGGAGGAGAGAGACAACATGCACCAGGAACATCTATCCGAATAACACCTGAGCAGCCCCCGAGAGAGCCGGCCGGCGGTGTGCCGCTCCCCTGCGGAAGTGGGGAAAGTGGCAGGGGGAACCGCCCTTCCACGGAGGTGGAAGGGTCGGTAGCCAACCCGGGAAGAACCAGCAGCAAACCCGGGGAGGGCCGAGCAGATGAAAGAACAGCGCAGGGTCCTGTGTCGTTCCTCCACGAAGACGGGGAGCGACATTTCAAGGTGTTAACTATTTCATCATCTGCTCCAGAAGAAAATGTCAGCCCTTTCTCCAATTGTTCCGAATCCCATTCACAGTGGTAGAAGCCATGCAGGCATCCAGGAGCCTTTGAAAATATTTGGAACAGGTAGTGGCTGTCAGTAGGGCCTCTCCTGGATTTTGTTTGCCAGCTGGTGAGCCTCCCTGAGCTGCTGTGGGTGTGGACAGGTGACGGCTCACAGATGCCCCTTTTTCTGAAGAATCTTCCTCAGGTGCCCGGGGTGGGAAATGGAAGGCAGTCCCCTTTTCCCAAATTGGGGCCATCTTCTACTGCTTTCACAGGCCATAGCAGAGAGCTGGATAGGAAGCAGAGCGGCTAGGATTAGAACCGGTACCCACATGGGATGCTGGCACTGCAGGCCGGGGCTTTAACCCGCTGCACCACAGTGCTGGCCCCTACTTTTATTATTTATTTATTTATTTTTGCTCTTGTTTCCTGTGCTTTTGGTGTAATGTTGGAAAAAGTCATTGCCAAGATCAACGTCAAGTAACTGTTTCCATATCTTCCCTTCTAGGAGTTTTATAGTTTCAGATCTTACATTTAAGCTTTTAAGCCACTGTGAGTTGATTTTCCTATATGGCCTAAGGATCCAATTTCACTTTTTGCATACTTTCTTTCCCCTACTGTGTGGCACTCTCATCAGAGATTAGTTGACTTTATTTGCATGAGGTTATCTCTGGGCCCTTTTTACTGTTCTGTTGGTCTATATGTCTATATGTTATGCCAGTACCACACTGTTTTGATTATTATAGGTTTGTAATATAATTTGAAATCAGGGCATGTTATTTTCCCAATTTGTTCTTTTTCATGATTACTTTGGCTATTTGGGGTTGTTTGTGGTTCCATAATGAAATGTTAGGATTTTTGAAGAATTTCTGAGAAAAACACTATTGGAATTTTGAATACAATTGCACTAAATCTGTAGATTGCTTTTGGCAGTGTGGACATTTTACCAATGTTAATTTCTCCAATCCAAGAACAGGAGATATAGTTTCATTTATTAGTGTCCCCAGCAACACTTTTCATCGTCTTATGGTTTTCAGTGTACAGATCTTTCAACTCCTTGGTTAGGTTTATTCCTAGGTATTTTATTCCTTGTGATGGTATTGTCAATGGTATCATTTTTAAAAAAGATATGCTTACTTAAAAGGCAAAGTAACGGTGCGGGGGGGGGGAGTGAGAGAGGAAGAGAGATGGATCCTCCATTCCTTCATTGGCTGGTTCACTCCAGCGGGGGGTAGACCAGGCCAAAGCCAGGAGCCTGGAACTCTTGGGTGGGTGGGTGGGTGGGGGGTGGCAGGGGCCTGAGAACATTAGCAGGAGGTTGGATCAGAAATGCAGAGCAGCTAGGACTCCAAAAGGCACACTCTGAAATGGGATGTGGCTATCCCAAGGCGCAGAGCGGGGCTCAACCTGCTGCACCACAATGCCCACTCCTTTTTTTTTTTTTTTTTCTTGACAGGCAGAGTTACAGAGTGAGAGAGAAAGAGACAGAGAGAAAGGTCTCCCTTCCGTTGGTTCACCCCCCAAATGGCCGCTATGCCCGGCGTGCTGCACCAATCAGAAGCCAGGAGCCAGGAGCCAGGTGCTTCTCCTGGTCTCCCATGTGGGTGCAGGGCCCAAGCACTGGGCCATCCTCCACTGCCTTCCCAGGCCACAGCAGAGAGCTGGCCTGGAAGAGGGGCAACCGGGACAGAATCTGGCGCCCCAACCGGGACTAGAACCCGGTGTGCTGGCGCCGCAGGTGGAGGATTAGCCTAGTGAGCTGCGGGCGCTGGCCAGCCCACTCCTATAATCTCTTTTCTGGATAGTTTGCTGTTAGAAATCAACAATAGATTTCTCTCTGTCTCACTCTCTCACTGTCCACTCTGCCTGTCAAAAAAAAATTAAAAAAAAAAGAAAAAAGAAATCAACAATAGGGGGGCCGGCGCTGTGGTGCAGCGGGTTAACGCCCTGGCTTGAAGCACCAGCATCCCATACGGGCGCTGGTTTGAGTCCTGGCTGCTCCACTCTGATCCAGCTCTCTGCTATGGCCTGGGAAAGCAGTGGAAGATGGCCCAAGTCCTTGGGCCTCTGCACTGGCATGGGAGACCCGGAAGTGAATTCTGGCTCCTGGTTTTGGATTGGTGCAGCTCCGGCCACTGTGGCCAATTGGGGATTGAACCATCGGATGGAAGACCTCTCTCTCTCTCTCGTTCTCTCTCCTCTCTGTGTAACTCTGACTTTCAAATAAATAAATAAATAAATATTTTTTTTAAAAAGAAATCAACAATAGGAGGAATTTTTGAAAATTCACAAATGTGAGGAAATTAAACAACACATTCCTGAACCACCAATGGGACAAAGAAGGAATCAAAAAAAGGGAGAAATTTATTTATCTGGAGACCAACAAAAATGTAAACAAAATATACCAAAACTTACAGGATGCAGCAAAACTGTTTTTAAGAAGGAAGTGTATAGTGATAAACACTTCATGAAGAAAAAGACAGATCTCAAATAAACAACCTAACTTCATACTTCAAGAAACAACAAAGAAAGGACAAACAGCCAAAGACAGAACAAGGAAGGAAGAAAGATCAGAGCAGAAATAACTGAAATTTCCAGAAATCAAGACAATGAACAATAACAAAACTCAGAGTTGTGTTTCTTAAAGATCAACAGAGCTGACGGCCTTTAGCTAGACGGACCAAGAAAAAAAGAGAGAGAGAATACCAAGTAAAACTAGAAATGAAAGGAGACTTTATAACTGATATCACAGAAATACAAAGGATCTCATAATAGATGTCTTCACTATGAACCATTATATACCAACAAACTAGAGAACCTAAAAGAGATGGTCACAGTCCCAGGAATATACAATTTAGCAAAACCGAAACACCAAGAAAGAACATTTGAACAGAACAGTAGCAACTAAGGAGATTCAGTTATGGAAAACCTCCCAGCACAGGAAAGCCCAAGACCAGATAGGAACGCATCCTTCCTTAGCTTCCCCCACCTTGGCCTTGACCTGCTTTCTTCACTTTCTTCCCCCGGGGAACTCCCAGAACAAACCCCTCGCAGCAAATCCCCATGCAACCCCGCACAGAAGGAGGAAATGGGGCTGTACCCTGAGTGAGGCCTCTACTAACCACCCCAGCCTGGGAATGTTCCCGGCTTCTCTGTACTGAGCTGTTTTCAGCCTCAGGGCATCTCACTGGTGTCTCCCCCTACCCTCTCCCCTGCATGCCCTTCTGTCCAGGTTGCCCAAAAGGGGCTGCCCATAATTCTTCCTGCTTCCGGAAACAAGTTAGAGTCTCCCAGCCCCAGATTCCAAGCTGAGTCTCAGGGTCACTTTGGTGAATCAACGCCATTGAGCAACGGAGAGGAACGAGAGGGGGCCTCAGGTAAGGTAGTGGCTACGAGTGGCAGTCCTCTGCACCAGTACACATAGGTCCCGGGGAGAAGCATCAGCACCACATTCGGTCCAACGCACTCAACACGCACCATCTATGCTCCTTGGACAACGTCCCTCAGACCTTCAGGGCCACTGCTGCCTGTCTCTCAAGGCATCTAGAGTAACACCCCAACCCCGACCCCGTCTTGCGAGACCCTCCCCGCTCCTCCGACCTCACGGCCAGGGCTCCCCTCGGCTCCCTCCCTGCTGTCCAGCCACGCCGTGGGCCTCTTTCACGCGTCCCCACGGCCAGGCCCTGGTGCGTGTGGGTTTCCAGGGGGAGTTCCTCTCCCACCTTGTCCGTAGGTCTCAGTTCAAGCGCTTCCTCCTCGGTGACGTTGCTGGGACCCCTCAAATTCAGGGACTCCTGTTACGTACGTTATGGCAGAACCATGACGCCATTTTCTGTTTATCACAGTTTTTTTTTTTTTTTTTTTTTTTTTGCTTGCTTCGGCTCCAACACCGTAAACTTGTGGGAACAGGGCACTCAGTACCTGTTTGCTGAAGAAATGAAGCCATGGACTGCCAGAAGTTCGCCTCAGCTTCCTGGGTGGTCTTCTTGCTTCAGAACACCTACTTCATCTCTGCTTCAAGAGTGACTTTTCTAAAGCAGGCCCTTGACCATGCCTCCTCTGCTCGCTAGTCCGCCATTCCAGGCTCTCCTGAAAGCACCCTACCTCAGCCTAACATGCCATCTATGGTCTGACCACCACGCCCCCAAGGTGCTCCCTGCATACGGAAGAGGCCTCGGACCGGCAGAACTACAACTCCCAGAAGGCATCGCGCAGCCGCCGCCATCTGATTGGTCGATCTCCGGGTGGCGGCCAATAAAATTTGGTTTTGTTGGCTTGCACCCCGCGACAGCCTGAGTCCTGGGAAGCGCAGGACGCCCACCGCGCGGCGTCTGCCTGGTTGCTCTGGAGCTGTGGAGCGTGGCCGCCCGCCGGCTTCCTGCCCTCCTCCAGCCATGGGGAGCACGGAGAGCAGCGAGAGCCGCAGAGTGTCCTTCGGAATGGACGAGGAGGAGCGGGTCCGGGTGCTGCAGGGCATCCGGGTGAGCGGCCACCTGGGCGGGGGCGGGCGCGGAGGGCACCCGAGGGCGCGGAGGCCGTGGGCCCGGCCTGAGGGACGGTGCAGAGCGAGAGCGCTGCCGGGGGTGTTTGCCGCCGCCGGACGCTGGTGGAGTCCTCCCGCTGTGTGAAGGGGGCGTGAAGCTCGGGAGACGCCCGGGGCCCCCTCCAGGAAGAACCTGCGTCTGGACGCGAACCCGAGGCTGGCGATCTTCAAGCTTCACCGCACTGGCCTGGGGGAGAAGGAATGGGGAGCCGGACACACGGGGAGGCCGCTGGGATACGAGGGAAGCCTGGAGCCGCATTCCAGCCCCGATCGGGGGCATTTTTACGTTTCTTTTGTTGGGCCGCCGCCGCTCCCCTCACCTGCTAGGTGCGCGCGTCTGGTTCTGTGTGCGGGAGATGCAGCCGGTCCCGAGCGACAGCAGCTGCCTTGTGACCGCGGCTCTCAGCTCCCACTCTTGCCCCGACTGCCTGTTGTCCACAGCGCACCCAGAGGGGCACCTGCAGCATCGTGAATCACATCGCGTACCCACCCCTTGCTTACAACCCCCCGAGCGATTCCTAGCCCATCACCATGCAGACACTTCTTACCCGGCCTGCTGACCTCTCTCACCCCCGTCTAGTTCCCTATTCCCCAACTGCTGCCTATTGGCTAGCCCCTTGTTCTTCCTGGAACATGCCAGCTTGCTCTAAGCACAGGATCTGAGCACCAGCTGGTTTTTTTGGTGTGGGTGTGTGTGTGTGGGGGGATTTGTTTATTTGAAAGGCAGAGTCACACATAGAGGAGAAACAGAGATCTTCCATCCTCTGGTTTGCTCCCCACCTTGGCAGCACCCCATCCTGGCCTGGGCCAGCCTGAAGCCAGCAGGCAGGAACTGCATCTGTTTGCCCACCGTGGCTGGAGCTCAGGCACTTGGGCCAGCCTCAGCTGCTTTTCCAGGCACCTTAGCAGGGAGGTGGATCCCAAATGGAGCAGTCAGGACTTGAACCAGTATCTCTAGGGATGCTGGCACTGCAGGCTGTGGCTTAACCCTCTGGGCCACGACATGGGCCACAACTGTTGTTTTCCTCTTCTACTTTTTGTTAAGTTAAATCCTGGTCATTCTAGTTAAGTGTCATTTGAGATGCCTTCTTGACCACTGTACGTAGGAAGTGTCTCAGCTCGCTGTCACACATACATTTTCATAGCATTCATCATACTTTTTTTTTTTTTTTTGACAGGCAGAGTGGACAGTGAGAGAGAGAGACAGAGAGAAAGGTCTTCCTTTGCCATTGGTTCATCCTCCAATGGCCGCCGCGGCTGGCGCGCTGCGGCCGGCATACCGCGCTGATCCGAAGGCAAGAGCCAGGTGCTTCTCCTGGTCTCCCATGGGGTTCAGGGCTCAAGCACTTGGGCCATCCTCTACTGCACTCCCGGGCCAAAGCAGAGAGCTGGCCTGGAAGAGGGGCAACCTGGACAGAATCTGGCGCCCCGACCGGGACTAGAACCCGGTGTGCCGGCGCCGCAAGGCGGAGGATTAGCCTTGTGAGCCGCGGCGCCGGCCTGAACTTTTTCTGAGTAACTGTTTCGCTCTAGCATGTAAACTCCTTGAGGTGAAGGGTCTTGTCTGAGTCTCCCTCTACCCCAGAACCTAGGATGATAAAAACAACTCATTTTTTTTTTTTTTAAAGATTTATTTATTTATTTGAAAGAGTTACACAGAGAGAGGTTCACTCCCCAATTGGCCGCAAAGGCCAGAGCTGTGCTGATCAGAAGCCGGGAGCCAGGAGCCTCCACTGGGTTTCTCACGCAAGTGCAGGGGCCCAAGGACTTGGGCCATCTTCCACTGCTTTCCCAGGTCATAGCAGAGAGCTGGGTCGGAAGTGGAGCAGCCGGGACTAGAACCAGCGCCCATAGGGAATGCCGGCGCTTCAGGCCAGGGCGTTAACTCGCTGCTCCACAGTGCGAGCCCCAGTAACTTACTTTTCAGTGTGTAATGGACCCATAGGTTGTGCCAAACCTTTAGAGATATCATTACATTTAATTTTCAGTAGTCTTATTAGTAAGGTAGAATTATGTTCACCCATTTTATAGATATATAGGAGAACTGAGGCACTGGGAGAGCAGGGATTGAAGCAGGCCAACCAAATGGCCTGTTCATTGAGCTACCATGCCGTACTGTGCCTGTGCATGGCCCACAGTGGGTACTTTGTACATAAGGGTCAAGTAGTTAAATGAGTGCACCTGTTAAGTGGACAGTGTTTAAATGGAATGCATGGAGCTTGGTATAGGTGAGATTAGTAATTAAGTGGCTCCGAGAAAGATTGAGAGATCTGACTTCTAGGCCCAGATGCTCATTAGTTGTGTGACCTTCCTTGGGTGAACCATTTAGCTTTTGAGCCTCATTTGCCCAGTTTAAAAAAAAAAGATTCAATGCAGGTGTGTGAGAGATGATCCTAGGAGCTGCGTGGGGTAAAGTGGAGATGTGGGAAGGTGTTTAGAGAGCGTGTAATCTTTGTAGAGCCTCTTCTTTGCAGAGTAGAGGGCTTGGCACATTGGGTGCTGTCTAGGTGTAGTACAGTGTTGTCGACTTGGCTGTGGCAAAGATAAAATAGGGAGGAGATGGCTAGAGCTGAGAGGGGCAACGACCTGAATTGGAATTTAGAAAGGCCTCCTTGCTCTGTGTGCCCCTTAGTCTCTTATTTTGGGACATGTTGGAAAATTAGCCTGGAGTTTTCAAAGGTTTAGGTTCAACCTTTGGAGGTGACTTTTTTTTGGGGGGGGGGGGAACGATAGGCAGAGTTAGAGAGAGACAGAGACAGGGAGAAAGGTCTTCCTTCCGTTGGTCCACTCCCCAAATGGCCACTACAGCCAGTGCGCTGTGCCAATCTGAAGCCAGGAGCCAGGTGCTTCCTCCTGGTCTCCCATGCAGGTGCAGGGCCCAAGCACTTGGGCCATCCTCCACTGCACTCCCGGGCCACAGCAGAGCTGGGCTGGAAGAGGAGCAACTGGGACAGAACCGGCACCCCAACCGGGACTAGAACCCAGGATGCCGGCACCACAGGCGGAGGAGGATTAGCCTAGTGAGCTGTGGTGACTTTTTGAGGATTATATAAGTTGCAGGCTTAGGTTTAGAAATTTGCCCAAGATGTTACTGGAGTTGCTCTGTGATTTTTTTTTTTTTTTTGACAGGCAGAGTGGACAGTGAGAGAGAGACAGAGAGAAAGGTCTTCCTTTACTGTTGGTTCACCCCCCAATGGCTGCTTCGGCCGGTGTGCTGCGGCCAGCGCACTGCGCTAATCTAAGCCAGGAGCCAGGTGCTTTCTCGTGGTCTCCCATGCGGGTGCGGGTGCAGGGCCCAAGCACTTGGGCCATCCTCCACTGCACTCCCGGAGCACAGCAGAGAGCTGGACTGGAAGAGGAGTAACCGGGACAGAATCTGGCGCCCCTACTGGAACTAGAACCTGGGGTGCCGGCGCCGCAGGCAGAGGATTAGCCTATTGAGCCGCGGTGCTGGCCGACTTCTGGGACTTTAATCCAAATCTTTTGGGTAAAAAAGTCAGCCTTTTCCCACTGTTCCACTCTTACCCCCGTGGCAGCCTGGAAATTTGTGACCTGTCCTGATAGGGACGCTGGTGCCTCACTTAGTTTTTTCAGAGCTTTTAAACTAGAAGGAACTTTGGCGATTGCTTCCTTTCCCACCCAGGCAAACTACTCAGAATACATAACTCGTCTGGAGGTGCACCGAGAGGTACAGGGCCCCACATTAGGAGAGTCCCATCTGTCCTGTTTGTGCACTGGTTGGAAAGAGGAAGAACGAAGAAAAGCAGGTGTGGTATTGGAATGTTTGGTGCAGGAGCTTTTCCTGTTAGCAGATTACCTGAATGTTGAGGGGTTCGCCTTGTCTTCAGACAGGCAAGCAAGAATCAGTAAAAGAGATGGTGAGGGTGACACAGGAGTCACCAAAATGAACAAATGCACATGCAGTGGGGGGAAGCAGCTGAAGAAGAATGTTTGCCCCACTCTTACAGAGAAAGTCACCTATTCTGAAAGACTCCTTGAAGGCAACCCCAGAGGCAGGGCCTAGACAATGCCCTAGTCCCCTTAAAATAAAGCACTAGGGCCGTGCTGTGTTGGTGCTTTAACTAGTGTGTTCAAGCCCCAATTCCATGGGAGGTAAAAGTTTTAATTAGTGCAAGATGCTGCAGTTATATTCACCTTTATTCAGATCAAGCATGCATGAAATACCTAGTTTTTTTTCCAACCAGTACATTTAACCTCATTGTCCTATAAGGGAAGACACACATATGACAGTGATGTCCTGTACATGGTTTTCCTCTTCCCATCCCATGTAAGCAACCATCTTTGGCAATGGTTGTCAACGTCCAAATTCCACGCTGTCCTCCAGCCTCGTCCCCTTTCCAGCCTCTTGGCTCCCCAGTGTTCCAGTCCCTTCTGGAGCCTGCTTCTTCTGCCATGTTCCCACACTCGGTACACCTCCATGCTAGACAACTTTTCCATTGCTCATTGTTCCTATGAGGCCGATTGTGGACCATTGTTGAGGGGCAGATCAAGAAAGGTATAGTCAGCCACACAAAAGGCAGTCCCCAAATGTGGCAGTGGCAAAGAGGCTACATGCCAGAGCACTGTACCCACAGCTGCCACGTACCACCTCAGCAAATTTTTAAAAAATATATTTTATTTTAGTGATCTTGCATCTGCTGGTTTGCTCCCCAAGTGGACACAATGGCCAAGGCTGAGCCAGGCTGAAACCAGGAGCTCCATCCAGGTATCCCATGTGGCTGGCAGGAGCCCAAACACTTGGGCCATCTTGTGCTGCTTTTTCCATGTCATCAGCAGGAACTGGATCGGAAATGGAGTGGCTAAGAGAAGAACCCGGTGCCCATAGGGATGCTTGCGTCACAGGCAGCGGCTTCACCCTCTTTGCCACAGCACTGGCCCCCAGCGAATGCTCACTGTGAACATGTTTCTTGGACGGGGTCTAGCCTTGCAGAGACAATAAGGAACAAAGCCAGGGCCCTTTCCACTCTGTAGACAACCTAGTCAAGGGAATGGACCAAAAAGAAAGTTAAAACAGCTGGAAATGTGAAAAAGGAATAAAAAAGGGTACGGGGAAATGGGGCTCATCTGCCTGAGGTGGGGTGTCAGGTAATGCCTCCCCGAGGAGGTGACACGGATGGTATGACCTGAGCTGCTCTGGCAAGAGTGAGCCTGCGCTAAGCAGCGTGCCAAGTATGTTTCAGCATGCTAATCCTGTGAGGTGCTCATCATCCCCGTTTCAGAGGTGAGAAGCAGGTTCAGTGAGATGAAGTGACTCAAGGTCACGGAGTGACCTTGTGCTTGGCACCACCAGGGGTTAGGAGGTTGGGCAGTGTAGGGCAGGCTTGGAGGCCAGCCTGGGCGGTCCTGGATGTTATCCTGGAGGCAGTGTTCTGGAAAGCTAGTATCCGGTGATGCTGATTTTTCCCCCTCTTTTTTAAAAACAGCTCTAGTGAGATGTATTTTACATATCATTAAATTCACTCATTTCAGTATTTTTTAGTACAGTTACAGAATTGGGCACCCATCACTAGAGCTCAATTTTAGAACATGTACAAGACCTAAAAAGCTATCTTGTGCCTATTTGCAGTCACTTGTCGTTAACACTCCTAGTCCCAGGTAACCACTAATCCTCCTGCCTCTTTAAATTTCCCTTCTCTGGACATCGATGTCTTTAGTTTGGCTTCCTTCTCCCAGTACAACGCTTTTGCTTTTGGCTTACTGATGTTGTGTATATTAGTAGTTAATTCCTTTTCACCACTGAATAGTGTCCTGTGTATGGACATACTGCATTTTGTTTGTTTACTCCCTTATTGATAGACATTTAGTTGTTTCTAGTTCCTGGCTATTATGAGTAACGCTGCTGTGAACATTCGTGGACAAGTTTTGTGTGTGTGTGTGTGTGGGGGGGCACGTGTTCATTGTTCATGGATAAATACCTAAGAGTAGGCTTGCTGGGTTGTTCGATTTGTGAATTTGGTGCATTGTTAAGTCTAACTTTTAAAGAAACTGCCCAAGTGTTTTCTAAAGTGATGGTATGATTTTATATTTTCACCAACAGAATATGAGGATTCGTTTCTCCACGTCCTCACCGATACTTATTGCTGTCTGCTTTTTTGATTATTGCCAATTCTAGTGGTTGTGAAGTGATATTGCATTGTGGTTTGAATTTCCATCTCCCTAATAGTTAATGATATTGACTATCTTTTCATGAGCTTATTGGCTGCCCATGTGTTTACTTTGGTGAAGTGTGCGTTCAAATCTTTTTGTCTATTTATAATTGGGTAATTTGTCTTCTCATTACTGTGTTATTAGATTCCTTTGTGCTGGGTTTAAACCTTTTATTAAATCATGGCTTATAATTTTTTATAGAAGATTTTTGTGACTATGTTCATTTAAGATTATTATCTCTTTTTTTTAAGATTTGTTTGTTTGAAAGGCAGAGTTACAGAGAGAGAAGGGAGAGCTCTTCCATCTGCTGTTTCACTCCCCACATAACTGCAATGGCCAGGGCTGGGCCAGGCTGAAGCCAGGAGCCTAGAACTCTATCTGGGTCTCCCATGTGGGAGACCAAGGACTTGCGAGGACTGGGCCCATCTGCTGCTGCTTTCCCAGGTGCATTTGCAGAGAGCTCCATCAGAGGTGGAACAGCCAGAACTTGGATCAGCTCCCATAAAGGATGCCAGTGTTGCAGGCAGCAGCTCAACCAGTGAGCCACAACACTGGCACCTGCAAAATTGTTTTCAATATGTGGCTTCTAATTTCGTAATAGTTTCTGAAGCCCAAATGTTTATAATTTTGATAAAGTTTACTTACCAATTTTTTTCTTTTATTTGTTGTACTTTTAGTGTTGTATCTCAGAAATCTTTGCCTAACTGATGGCCATGGTAATGTCTGTTTTTTCTTCTAAACTTTTTTTAGTTTTAGTAGAGTCTTTTTAAAAATTTATTTGACAGGTAGAGTTATAGACAGTGAGAGAGAGAGAGACAGAGAGAAAGATCTTCCTTCTGTTGGTTCACCTTCCAAAAGGGTGCTGCGGTGGAACTGTGCCAATCTGAAGCCAGGAGCCAGGTGCTTCCTCCTGGTCTCCCATGCGGGTGCAGGGCCCAAGCACCTGGGCCATCCTCCACTGCCTTCCCAGGCCACAGCAGAGAGCTGGACTGGAAGAGGGGCAGCCGGGACTAGAACCGGCTCCCATATGGGATGCCGGTGCTGCAGGCGGAGGATTAACCAACTGAGCCACAGCGCTGGCCCCCTAGTAGGGTCTTTAATGTGATCCATTTTAAGTTAATTTTGTGGATGTTGTGAAATAAGGCTGTTGGCAAGATTTTCTGTAAAAGAGCAGATAATAAATGCATTAGGCTTTGTACATGTGCAAGGTCTCTGTTGCAAATACTCATTTCTGCCATTGTAGGTGGGAGTAACCATAGACAATATGTGAATGAATGGATATGCCTATGTTCTAGTAAGACATTTGTTTATGAAGTGAAGTGATAGGTTGGATTTGACTCATACACAGGAGTTTGCTGAACTCTGTTTTAAATCATTTGTTTTGTTTTGTTTTGTTTTTAGGGATGTGAGTATCTCAGTGAACTTTGTTGATAAGACTATTCTTCCTTGTTGAATTACTTTGAGATCTTTGTGAAAATCCATTAAGCATAAATGTAGCTTTCAGTTCTGGACTCTCAGTTCTGTTCTATTAATCTCTATTTCTGTCCTTATGCAAGTACTGCATTGTGATGTTTATTTAGCTTTATGCTGAGTTTCAAAATTGCGAAGTGTAAGGCCTCCATCTTTGTTCTTCCTTTTTGAGCTTGATTTGGCTGTTTTGATTGTTTACATGTCTATAAACACTTTAGGATCGGTTTGTCAATTTCTGCAAAAAATCTGTTGGGATTTTGATAGAATTTATGTTGAGTCTATAGATCACTTTGGGGGAATTGCCATTTTTAGCAATATGGAGTCTTCAGTTTTGTGAATATGAAATATCTCTTGATTTTTATTAGAGCTTCCTTAAGTTTTCTCAGCAATGTTTTATACTTTAAGTCTACAAGTCTTATACTTACTTTCTTAAATTTATTCCCAAGTGCATTGATTCTTTTTGATGCAAATATACATGGAATTATTTCCTTAATTTCATTTTTGGATTTGTCATTACTGGGATGGAAATATAGTTTATTTTTATATATTGGTTTCACAACCTTGTTAAACTCATTTACTAATGCTGGTGTTTTTTTGGTGGGTTCCTTATGATATTTTAGATAGGATCATGTTGTTTTCAAATAAAGACAATTTAACTTCTTCCTTTCCAATTTGGATGCTATTTCTTTTTCTTGCTTTATTGTATTGGCTAGGATTTACAGTACAGTGTTGAGTAGAAAAGGTAAAAATGAATGTCCTTGCTTTGTGCCTGAATTTAGGGAGAAAGCACTCAGTTTTCTGTCATCAGCATGTTGGCTGTAGGTTTTTTTTGATACTCTTGATTGGATTGATGATTTTTTTTTATGGTCTTAGTTTTCTCTTCCTCTCTATTGTTGTGTCCTGTTTTTTATTTTATAAGCTCTAAGAAGGCAAATATTGTTTGTTGTTGTTGTTGTTGTTTTTTGATATTACAGTGTGTGGCTCATTGGTATATACGTATTGGATTGCATACTTGAAGTGATGAAGTGACAGTCTTCTGGCCAAGCTGGCAATCTTGGAGCAGCTGTGTGTGAGAATCTTAATTCTCTGAGGCTTTAATGCAGATTTGTCCCAATGCGTGCAGCTGTTTTCCACCATGCTGTTGCCCAGGGATTTGCCTCTGAGCTTGCTTTCTTGCATGAATGTCAAGTCTCCCTGCCATGATGTCTTACATTATTGGTTTGTTCCGTTAGTTCTTTGTCTTTCTGTTGTTTTGCTGGATGTTGAGTTCTGTGCTTGGACTCCTATCCATCTATAAAGTCAGCTCTTTTTTTGCACCCTTCATCTTGATGACTTACTTAAAGACAGTGTGGTAAACAGAGGGTCTCAAAAGACTGGGACTTAGGCCCTGACACTTCAGAGAGGTAAGTCTTTCTCCTTATGTGCAAGATAAAAAATATTGTGTTGCGCCTTCATGGACCCATAAGCATAGGTACTGCGAATGGACTAGATCACAGTTCTGCTCCATTCTTCTCATAGATTTAAAGATGTATCTGGCAGACCCTTTGAGTGAGTACAGTGTGATGGATCTGCACCCAGAAATGCCAGCTTGGAAAGCCATGAAGCTAGCATCCAGCGTCTGGAGCGCTTCCCAGTGAGCACTGTCTGAGTGGCCAGTCTGGCGGACATTGCTTGAGTGCACACCACGGGGCTGCCCTGGGCCGGGTGCTTTCACAGCCTCCTCGGTTTGATGTTTCCAAGGCATAGTGCATCTTTGTGATACACACTCAGGGTTAGAGCACGAAGTAAAACCAGCTGTGCAGGAAGCAGAGCACTTTGCTTCCCCCTGCCTTTGACGCCAGCTGCCGAGGAGTGGAGAATCTTCTTCCAGCAGGACGGTGTGAAGACTTAGCTGCCGGTAGGCTTCCTTGTGTTCCCTCTGTCTTTCTGGCTCAGGGGTTCCCCATCTCACGATGTGTGAGAACCACAGCAGAGGACTTTCTCCATGGGCACACTGTGTGTAAGCGGCAAATTGAGCAACTCCCAAGGGTTTATTTTAACAATGTTTGCAGCTTATTTTTCTCTCTAAATTATTTATTTTTATTTATTTTTGAAAGGTAGAGAAAGAGAGAGAGATGCTGGACGCAGAGATCTCCCATCTATTGGTAATACACTCCCCTCTAGTTGCCCCCCTTTCTAACTCCCCCCCCCCTCCATCCCCAGCCAAATGCCAGCAACAGCCAGCACTGGGCCCAGCGGAAGCTGGGGCCTGGGAATCCAATCCAGGTCTCCCAGGGGGAGCAGGGACCCAGCTACTTGAGCCATCACCTGCTACCTGCTAGGGTGCACATTAGTGGGTAGCTGGAATTTAACAGAGTTGGGACCCAAATCCAAGCAGTCTGATAAGGAGGGTGGGCATTCCAAGGGGCTCCTAAGTGCTACTCCAATGCATGCCCTTAAGTTTTATCTTTTTTTTTTTTTTTTCAGACAGGCAGAGTGGACAGTGAGAGAGAGAGACAGAGAGAAAGGTCTTCCTTTGCCGTTGGTTCACCCTCCAATGGCCGCCGCGGCCAGCGCGCTGCGGCCAGCACGCTGCGGCTGGCGCACCACACTGATCCGATGGCAGGAGCCAGGTACTTCTCCTGGTCTCCCATGGGGTGCAGGGCCCAAGCACTTGGGCCATCCTCCACTGCACTCCCTGGCCAAAGCAGAGAGCTGGCCTGGAAGAGGGGCAACCGGGACAGAATCCGGAGCCCTGACCAGGACTAGAACCTGGTGTGTCGGCGCCGCAAGGTGGAGGATTAGCCTAGTGAGCTGCGGCGCCGGCCAAAGTTTTATCTTAATAGTACAGAATGAGCACCTCTGATCTGAAATCTGAGAAACTCCAAGGCCTGGAACTTTTTTTTAAAACTATCTTATTTATTTGAGAGGTAGAGTTACAGACAGAGAGAAAGGTCTTCTACCCGCTGATTCATTCCCCCAAGTGGCCACAGTGGCTGGAGATGAGCCAATCTGAAGCCAAGAACCAGGAGCTGCTTCTGGGTCTCCCACGTGGGTGCAGGGGCGCAACTTGGGCCATCTTCTACTACTTCCCCAGGCCACTAACAGAGAGCTGGATCGGAAGAGGAGTAGCTGGGACATGAACTGGCTCCTATATGGGATGCTGGTGCTGCACCTGGAGGCCCAGCCTACTACACCACAGCGCCTGCTTGGCCTGAAAATTTGGGGCACTGACATCATTCCACACTTGACCTCATGTGGGTTGCAGTCAAACAACAGGCACACTGAAAACACTGTATAAGATTACATTCAGGCTGCCTGCGTGGGTGCATGTGAAACATAAATGAATTTCATTTATAGACTTGCCTCCCACCCCCGTGATCTCTTGCCATTTGTACGCAGATATTCTAAAACCCAAAAAAAATCTGAAATCCAAAGCAAGGATACTCAGCCTCTGTGACATTGTATCCAGCGATAGAATCTAAACAATGCGAAGTTAACATGATTTCCACCTTATTTGCTGACTTTAGAAAATAAGCCCCATGTAAGGTGAAATTTCAGCCCAGTCGTTCTTGACCATATTTCGGTATAGTGTTCAAGATCTTTATGTAAAAGAGAAATGTATAAAATAACATAAATGTCAAGATCACTGTTAATTTTCATTTCTGCCGTTTCGTTTCGGGCAAGTTCCTGCATGAGGAAAGCGGCAGTGCTGCCCTGGAAGAGGTTCTGGTGCTGCCGTTTCGGCTTGCCCGTGGCGGGGGCTCTGCCTGCTGTGGCACAGCGGTGCTGTGGCCGGGGTCAGACCCGCCGTCTCTGCCCTGTTTCTCCGTGTGGCGGATGCTTCGCAATGTTTCCTGGTTCAGCTCTCTTCCTCTTGTATGCCCCTGTTCTCTTTCATCCTCTTGTGAGTGATACCTTCTGGATTCTAAACATCTAAGCCAGAGCTATTCCAGTTCTCCTCGGTCATTTCTCCTTGCATGGCCCTGGTCTTGAGTGCATCTCATTCCCTGTGTCCAGTGAGACTTTGTTGCATTCCACCTCTGCCTCCCTTGGAAATGGCCCTTGTTTCTTACATGTGAATGGCTCCACCACCAGGCTTCCCATTCAGAAAACTGGTAGTCATCCCGCATTCTTCTCTTTCTCTGCATTTAATGATATGTTGAGCTTACTTTTTACTTTCTGTTTTTTTTTTTTTCTTAGATTTGTTTGTTTGAAAGACAGAGAGGCAAAAATAGAGAGATAACTTCCATTCATTGGTTCATTCCCCAAACGGCCGCATCAGCCGGGGCTGGACCAGGCCAAAGCCAAGAGTCAGAAACGCCATCGGGGTCTCCCACATTGTTGGTAGAAACTCAAGAACTTGAGCTATCATCTGCTGTCTTTCCAGACTCATTAGCAGGAAGTTGGGTGGCAGGGGGGTGGCAGCGGTGCTGGGAGTGGGGACTTAACCTGCTGCAGGCACCCCCTCCCTCCCCAACCCCAGCTGCTAGGCGCATCCTCCCCTCTGTGTCCTTACTACTGCTCATCATCTCACCTCAGGCCCATCTTCGCCTTGTCCATCTCACAGATCATTCTTTCTCCCAATAGGCTCACTTCCCGTAAACCTAAACTTACTGGTGCTTCTAGGGTCATTTTTTTCAAAGGTAAATATTGCTTTTGAGCAGATTTCAGGTAAGTGGGATAAAATTCAGACAGTTTAAAAAGAAAGAGAGGTGTAAGGGAAACAGCACATCTCCCTGGTGCCTGGTTTCATCACTTCTGCTCCAGGAGGCAGCCCCGTTCCCAGCTGCTTGTGTCAGAACGACTGTTCACAGCTGAAGCTACCGGTGTCCACTTCTTAAATGCCCTCCCAAGCCTCTACGTTAAAGCATGTTCCTGGGCTGACCCCCGAGGCCACCTGTGTGCTGGCACTGTTTTCCGCCTCCATCATGCATCCTGGGAGGGGACTCCGTTCCTGCTGTGCTCTGAGCTGTCCTGTGCTTCTGTGCTGGTGATTCCTGATCCCGTTCTCCTCTGCACTACTTTCTCTCCCTCTCTGGCTAAATCTCTCTTCACCTTCAGGACCAAGTTCAAGTTTTGCCTTCTGATGGAGCCTTCTGCTTGCCGCCCTGGGCCGACCTGACCTGCTGCTCCCTGGTTGTCCAGTGAGCAGGTGCATATCTCATGGCTCTGCCCCCAGCACCTCACCCAGTACCTGACACAAGTTGGTAAAACACTTGTTGGGTAGCATTTTAAGCCACCGGCTCCATTTTTCTTGGCCCAAACCACAAATGCAGAAACTTTATGGTATTAATAGATTTGAATTAATTGCCACCATTTAAAAATCACGAGACTTTATATAAATTCTGTTTTTCTTTTAAACAAAACAACAAACCCCATGGGAAATCTGGCCCGCATTTCCCATATGGTATTCCCAGGTGGCTGCCCTCTCCAGGCGGGATGTGTGCTCTTGCCCTCTTGCCACCACTTTATCCTTGTGCTCTTTGTTATTTTCTCTCCCAGGCCTATTCGCTTTGTTTCTATCACCTGCCTGACCCCTGTGGGCATTCGTGTGCGCCATGCTTGATGGGGGAGGTCCCCCAGGGCTCCTCTTGTTCTGACATTCCAGGATTGAAATCTGTGGAGAGCAGCCGGTGGGTCTAATTTCAGCTCACAGAAGGCTGAAGGACCAGGGAGCAAAATCTCCAAGGCAACAGCCTTAAGCAAGGAGAGGAATCTTTTTAGAATCGCGGGATTGGGCAGCGCCTCTCTGGAGACTGGGATGTCCAGGTCCCAGAAGCCACTGATGAACCAGGACTCCTCACCTGACTGTCCCCCGTCCTGCCTGCCCGCAGGAGCTCAGGCCCATGCCGGGACTGAGTTCGTCTCCTCCTAGCTGCCCAGAGCTTGGCGCGGCGCCTGGCCTTCCAGTGGGCCCTCAGAAAGCAGTGCGTGGAATGGATGGCCCGGAAGTCCTGGCTCTGCTGCCAGCCCACCACATACCCTCAGGCAGAACTGCTGCTCTCTGCACGGTGCTTTCTCCATCCTTAGAGGGAGGATGATGACAGCACTCCTGCCTGGAAGGGAGCTAAGCCTCACTCTAAACCCAGCTTGTGGGCTTCCATTGCAAAGAACAAGGTGTAGCAAAGAGCCTTTACCTGTGGCCTCTCAAATGTGCCTAGATAGGGACATTTCAAGGCTGAAAAAGGGCAGATTTTCATGTGAACAGTGCTGGTTGCAGTAGGTTGTTTTATGAATATACAATGCTTCGCCTTCCATCCTCTGGGACCCCCTAAAACACCATCAGCGGGGGACATATGACTTGCAAATAATTTTTCCATGAATTGGCTCTTCTCTGAAATTGGTTATTCGCCACCTCACCAGCTCTGTGTTATCGCCTGCACTTGTGCAGGTGGCACTGGTAAAGTCCCACGGTTTGCATTTGAGAGTTTGTCCACACTTAGGATGTTGGTGATTGGGGGTGACTTGGTCAAATCCCTGATTCTAGTTTGCTCTGTCAAATGGCAGTAGCACCTACCACACAGGGATTCACTCCGCCTGGACTGCGCTCAAGAAGAGTATCATTAGCTTTAATTAGGCAGGCGCCCCTCCTCCTTTTGGGTTTGAGTTCCTCTCCAGCCCTGAGCTTTGTTGCCCCCTTCTGGATCATGGCAAAATTACATCCTGTCTCCCATCTGCCCCTTGGCTGTCTTATACTAAGGATTCCCTAATTTCTTTCTTCAGATGTAACCCCTTGCAGCTTCCTTTGCAATCTGTTTGCCTGTGGAGCAGAGCTATTTGGATGGACTTAGAACACTACACACACACACACGCACGCACACGCTGATTCTCAGTTCAGCCGTGACACCTCCCTCTTTGCAGCAAGCCAAGCTTGGAGCCTTGCTGTCGTCTTTTATCTATTACTTCATGGCTTTTTCTTCTTGCAAATGCATCTTATTTTTAAATGCCAACTGTTCACGATTTCTCATGAATCCTTTCAAACTTTCTCCAAGCCTATATATCCAGGCCTACTCTTTCCTTTTTTATTGAACGAATGAGATCATATTGTATATACTATTCTGTGAATTGCTTTTTTCCCCCACTTGCCCCAGGAGTTCAGTCAAATGCCACGTCTTAAATAATTTCACTTCCTAGTGTCTTTTGTATCCAGTCCCTCCCCTTCACTCCTGGAACTATTAAATTTTCAGCCCTTTTACTCCTAGTTTGCACTATTGCATGGCCCCTGCTCCAGGCCCTTGGTGATCTCAGTCCCTCTTCTGCTTTGCTAGACTATCTTGTGCAAAGAGAAGATCTCGATCAAGTCTCTGCTCCCAACTGACTATAGAATTAAATTCGTCCTCCTTCACCTGTCATTCAGGATCCTCCCCAGGCCTCAGCAAGTTTCTGCATTCACTGTCAGGTGGAACCTCAGGACTGCTCTGCCCTCTCCCTTCTGTGCTCTTCTGTGCTCTTTCTGGAACACCACCCTCTCCTCCCACCCCTTGTCTGAAGTCATCCCTGCAGGCTGGATTTGGGCCATCTGCCTTCTAGCTGGAACCCAGGGTTCTATTATTGAAACTCCCAGGGCGGTTGGGCTGCGCTGCTCTGCTCTCATCTGACTGCTTTGTGGCTGTATTCTGTTTGTGTGCCTGGCTCATGCACCTCACTGGGCCACGTGCTTTTTGAGTATGAAGTTCTTTACGTACTCCATTGCACTGGTACTGTGTTAGGGACCCGGGCCTCTTTTTTTTTTTTCAGGATTTATTTTTGTTTGAAAGATGGAGTTACAAAGGGAGAGAGAGAGAGAGAGAGATCTTCCATCCACTGGTTTACTCCCCAAATGGCTGTAACATCCGGGACTGGGCCAGCTTGAAGCCAGGAGCTTCATTTGGGTCTCCCATGTGAGTGCAGGGGCCCAAGCACCTGGGCCGTTCTCCACTGCTTTCCCAGGTGCATTATCAGGGGGCTGGATTGGAAGTGGAGCATCAGGGGCTTGAACTGGGTTCCATTATAGGTTGCCCACATACCAGCCAGAGATTTAACCCATTATGCCACAACCTTGACCCCAACCTGGGCCTTTAATAAATATGTAGTTGAACAAATATTTGAGCATCTTTAATGTGTCAGACACTTTTTTTAGGCACTGAATGTACAGCAAGAGCAAACTGGAGCCCCTGCTCCCGTGTAGCTGATGATCTTGTGGGGGTGACGATACCCAAGTAATCAAGTGTGTATCGTGTCATGACGTAAGAATTGCTGAGAGGAAAAGCAAGGTAGAGTAAGGGAGAGAGAGTGCTGGCCAGGGAGGGGAGGGATGGGATTGAGATTTCAGACAGGGCAATTGGGGTCCTGCGTGAAGTTTGAGCCCCCTTTGGGTTCTGTTGGTGTTCCCTAGCTTTTTCTTAGTGGCCTTGACCCCCTCGGAGTTTTATTGCTTAGATTCTAAGGTGGTTTTCCCTTCTTGGAGCCATTCCAACCCATGAGTACATCTCCCTTTGCTCGGCAAGCGCACTTCCCCTGCTTGCTGTTGTTGGGGTAGCATCCTGTAGCCCCCAGAGCAGGCTAGCACAGCCGTTAAGAGCCAGGGCCTTGGAGCTAGCAGCTGGTTCAGTGGTGGGGCTGGCGCCCTACCAGCATCAGGGCCTGAGGCAAATTCTTGAACCCTCCTGTGCCTTGGTTTCCTCAGCTGGAAACCGTGTGTGCTGTTGTGAGGAGTACTGTGTTGTTCCATGCATAGTGAGTGCTGAACGAATGTTGGCTGGCAGGTAGTGTGCCTCGGGTGTTCGAATTTACAGTTATTGTGGCTCTGGTCTGCTCCGTCACATTGGCTCAGCGAGGCACTGCTCACTTCTGTGTTCTTCTGTTAAGGTCCACTAGTTTTTTTTTTTAAATATTTATTTATTGGTTTTGCAAGTTGAAGTTATACAGAGAAGGAGACACACACACACACAGGGGGGTGGGGTGCGGTGTGGAGAGAGAGAGATCTTCTGTCTGCTGGTTCACTCCCCAGATGGCTGCAACAGCCAGCACTGGGCCCATCCAAAGCCAGGAGCCATGCGCTTCATTTGGGTCTCCCACGTCGGTGGTAGGGGCCAAACACTGGGCCATCCTCCATTAGCAGGGAGCTGGCTCGGAAGTGGAGCAGCTGGAACATGAACTGGCACCCACAGAGGGTGCCAGCATTGCAGGCAGGTTTTACCTGCTACGCCACAACTCTGGCCCCATCCACTAGTGTTTCTTAAAGCAGCACCTCTGTCCCAAACCCTCTGAGTATGGGGTAGCCACATGACCTCCTCGTAGCTCTACATGCTTTAATAAAGAAACTTGCGGCCCTCTCTTAGGGAACTGGCCACTCAATTTCTCAGTTGCTTTGGGGAAGGTGGCGTTTGGTTATGGTCATGGGATGCTGATCCTTAGTGGGTTATGGGTTCTCAGGTGCCTTTGTTAGGACGGAACTGGTGAGGTTTCTTTGTGCCTGTGTGACTTGGGTTGAGGCATTGGTCCCTCCCTGTGCCTTCCTTTGGCTTTTGTTGACCTTGAGCCTTTCCCTGTTGTGTGTGCCTTCCCACCCCTGGCTGTGGGGCCTGTGGAAGAGGGCTGTGGACTGGAGAGAAGGCCCTCGGGAGGGTTCCTTCTTGGACTCCTCTTTGGAGATTTGTGGAGGTGCCAGCCAAGCATGCTATGCAGGAAGCAGAGAGAAGGCCCATCTCCACTGCATCCCCTGTCCCTCCAGGTGAGGGCAGGATCCATACCTGGAAGATGCTTTAGAAAGAATCTGCCCGATTTAATTCTACAGATTATGGATGAGAAGGGAAGAGACTTGCTCAAGGTTGAGAACACTTAGATAATGCATAGGTTACAGTATGTGGTAAATCTTAACTATTGTTATGAATCCATTCATAGACTTATGCAGTATGCATCTGATGTGGATTATAGTTAATATTTGTGTAGTGCTTTGCCATTTCTCTTAATAGCTAATATCAGTTGTTTACTGTGTGTCAGCTACCTTGTGTAGGTGGCTGCCTTCAGTCCTCACAACAGCCCTGCGGTCTGTGCTAGTAATTATTTCCAGCTCACAGATGAAGAAACTGACTTAGCGATCACAGGTCGCCTGCCATGGGCACATGGCTAGGAAGCAGCTTAGTTGGAATTCAAATCCAAGCCCATCTGAGAGCAAAGCCCTTAGTGCTGAGCTATGTCACAGCCAGTCCAGCCTCAAGGAGCGTTGCATTTCATAGGTGGGGAAAATGAAGCTCAGAGGAGCTGCAGGACTGGGTCAGTTCACACAGCCAGAGAGCGGTCATCCCTGCACGTCTCTGGACCCAGCCCTCCATCCCTTGACCACTGAGGGCCCTCTGTGGCCAGCTCAGATGGCACAGTGACCAGTGGGCTCTGGCACCAAGTGCCCAGCCCCGTCTGGCTCTGGAGGCCTCCGTTCTGGTTCTGTTGGTACAGGGAGCCCTGCCCAGATGGTGTTTATTCTCGCATGACTACTGTGTGTGTATGTATATTTGTTGATTAAAAATATTACTTGCTGTATTTTGTAGCAACATTAAAAAATATTACAAATCTCTCACTGCCAACAAGAATCTTGCCAATGTTTTCCTTAACCCCTCACTCTCTAAGCACTGTTTCGGTTGATGCCACCTGGGCTGGACTGGAAAATCTGAGCCCGTGACTCCCCTGTGCCTGTGACCTCCCACGGTGGCCTCCTCACGCCCTTGGCTCGGGTTTGAACCTCTTCCTTTGGGCTCTGAGGGTTTGCCTGGTTTTTCCTTCCCTTGTCCTTTGGCCTGGCCATCTGGTCCCCTTCTTCTTGCTGTCGGTCACCCTGGCTTTCTCTCCAGCTCTTGGACATGCCAGACTCAGTACTTCTGGGAGACTGTGTTTATTCTTCCTCCTACTTGTGGCTCGGGATACAAGTGCTAGGGCTCCTCATGCAAGGGCAGGGGTCTTAACATAAATGGCTTTTTGCCTAAGTGGGATGTGGCTTCCTGTTCTCCCTCTCCTGCCCACTGCCACTTTCGTGCTGTGTTTATTCCCGCAAAGCACCTGTCACTTCCTCACTGACCGTTCAGACGTGTTCCAACATCTCTGGAATCAGTTTGCCATATAATAGGTGGGATGCTAATTCCATCAGTGGCTTCTTTCATTAGATTAGGCTGGATAAAGTGATGGTGTGGTGTGCGGATGACATAAGATATGCGAAACTTTATTGGCTGATTTTCTCGCATGTCACTTTAGAACATAAGCTTCTTGAAGACAGGGACTTTGTCTCTTTCCTTCTTGACTATTTCTAGAACGTTGCTATCACATTGTGGGTGCTGAACAAGCAGATACGGGAAGGAAGATCGGTTATCGTTGTGGCACTCTTGTGTGTCTCCCCTTTGCCAGGCTGCTCGCGTCTGTCCCCGCTGGGCCGCACTGCTGTAGCCCCCGCACGTGTCAGGCCCGTTTCTCCCGGTCAGGGGGCCGTTTCCCGCAGGGAGGATGGGGATGTGGCCAGCTGTGACTGCCCTTCCGCGCGGCTCACACATTGCCGATGCCTCACCTGCACCCTCCTGCCTTCTAGGGCCACCTGGGGCTTAGTGCTCGGGGCTGTCCCCACTCAGGGTACGCACCCTGTGTCCGAAGTCTTTCAGAAGACTGCCGCACCACCCGGGTGCGCTCTGAGATGCAGGGAGAAGTCTGGTAGGTGCCAATAAATTCCCAACAACTGGCTCCCTACCAGCCAAGCGAGGGGCCCTGAGGCATAGCATTTGCCAACATGAAGGCGAGTAGCTCGCAGAAAAATTTCTGAAAATCCAAACCCCCCGCGTCGTGGGCCAATTCCAGCATACTGCTCTGATGCCCAGATCCTTCCGTTCGGGCTGTGTGCTCTGCAGTGCCAGCTCCGCGCCCCCTCCCACCTGGAAAGAGACTCTGCTCTCCCCTCGCTGTCACACGTGCCCTGTCACGGTGCTGTCTCGACTCTACTCAGGAACGGCGACTTGGGCCGTGCTGTCGGTTGCGCTTCACTTCCCAGTGTTTTGGCGCATACAGCTCTTGGCTACGGTTGCAAAACAGGAGCAGACTAGTGAGTCTTGAAGCCCTCTTTCCCTCCCATGATCTGGAATTTCTTCCATACCTACCACCAAACTAATGTGCCACTTTCTCAGAATAGTTTTTCTTTTCCTAATTTTCCTTTTCCTGTCATTTTTCCACTACCTTGAGATCAAAACTCCTTTCCGTCTTTGACTCTCAGGGCTTCCTTGCAGTCAAGGCAGCTGGCGGACGAGGCTGCGATTTCTGGGCCTTTGTCACTTCACGGCTGGGGACACTCTCCCCAAGCCAGCGTGCGCCTCACGCACTGCCGATCCGTCTTCAGAAGTCACTGTCCGTGTGACTTCCTTGCTCAGAACCCTTGCCATCTCCCGGCGATTGTTTGGGACCCCCTGCGTCTCCTGTGCTAGTGTCCTTGAGTCCCGCTTTGCCAGGCGTCCCTTCCAGAATGGGCCTGCAGCTGCTGACACGCGGTCTCCTCTCTGCCTGTCTGCGCATCTTTCTTGCCTGTACAGCACCTACCCTGTGCTAGAGCATTCCCTCCCCGCCTCCACCCTCACCCTGCCAAGGTCTAAGTTCTGCTCCTCGCTTCAGGAACACAGGCACACGTACCTTCTTTGTGTCTTTCCGGCCGCTGGAATATCTGTTTTCTGCTGTTTCCAAGCGACATCGTCCTCTTTGGGCTGCTAATCTTTGTCTTTGGTTCTCTCCCTCTGTTTTTATAGATTATAGCTTTATTGAGGTATGATTGATATGCCATATAATTCACTCACTTAAAGAATACAATTCAGGGCCAGCACTGTGGTGCAGCAGGTTAAGCAGCCACCTGCAGCACCAGTATCCCATATGGGCGCTGGCTTGAGTTCCGGCTGTTTCATTTCCGATCCAGCTCTGGGCTAATGTGCTCGAGAAAGCAGCAGAAGATGGCCCAAGTACTTGGGCCCCTGCACCCACATGGGAGCCTGGGTGAAGCTCCTGTCTCTTGGCTTCGGCCTGGCCCAGCCCTGGCTGTTGGAGCCATGGGGTGTGGGGGGAAGGTGAACCAGCACATGGAACATACTGCACTTGCTCTCTGTCTCTCTCAGCCTCTCCCTCTGTCTCTGTAACTCTGTCTTTCAAATAAATAAATTAATTTAAAAAAAATTTAAAAATACAATCTAGTAGTTATTAGTATATTCACAAATACGTGTGACCAGATGCATTCCCATCATCCCCTCCTGGGGAAAAACAGAACAAGACAAAACTCGTGGTGTTTAGTGTCACCCCCAGATTCCCCGTTTCCCCAAGCCAAGCACTAATCCACATTTTGCCTCTGGAGACTTGTCTGTTCTGGGCAGACAGAGGTACTTCAGAAAGTTCGTGAATCGCGGGCATTTAGCCTAGTGGTTAGGATGCCCACATCCCACATCAGAGTACTTGGGTTTGATTCCTGGCTCTGGCACTTGATTCCAGCTTCCTGCCAATGCAGCAGGCGATGGCTCAAGTAATTGAGTTTCTGAAATGCGTGTGGGAGATCTGCATTACGTTCCTGGCTCCCTGGCTTTGGCCCAGCCCAGCCCCAACCATTGTTAGGTATTTGGGTGGTGCGCCAGCTGATGGGAACTTTTTTCTCTCTCTTTGCCTCTCAAAATAATAATAATAATAATAATAATAATAATAATAATGAGATAAAAACTGGGAAAATTGAATTAAAAGGTACATTTACTTTATTTTTTAAAAAAGATTTGTTTATTTATTTGAAAGAGTGAGTGAGTGAGTGAGAGAACAGACATCTTCCATCTGCTGGTTCACTCCCCGAATGACCACAGTAGCTGGAGTTGGGTCAGGGTGAAGCCAGGAGCTAGGAACTCCATCCTCTGGTCTCTCACATGGTGACCAAGAGATCATCTTTCACTGCCTTCCCAGGGACATTAACAGGAATCTGGGAGCAAATCTGGGAGCAGCTGGGACTCAACTTACATTATGATATGGGATGCTGCTATTCCAAGTTGTGGCTTAACTTCTTGTGCCACAGCACTAGTCCCAAGATAAGTTTATTTTAATGCAAAAGGTACTGAATCCGCGTATACAAGAAGGTTTCAAAAAGTTAAAGGAAAAATGTATATTATGGAAAAGCTACACGTGATACTGAAAACCTTTTTTGCCACAAAATAAGCTTATCTTTTTAATTTCCTTTTCCATGAACTTGCTGAAGTGAACTTGTGTCATTACATGTATAATCTGTCATGTAGTATGTGGCCTTTTTTGCCTGACTCTTTCACTTAGCATGTTGTTTTTTAAGGTTTATTCATGTTGTAGCATGTGTCTATACTTAATTACCTTTTATGACTAATTAATATTCCATTGTACAGATATATTTTATTTTACTAATCCATTTATTAGTTGAAGACATTTTGGACTGTTTCCATTCCTTGGCTATTATGGATAATGCTGTTAAGAACATTCATGTACAAATTTTCACGTGGACATATGTTGTCATTTCTCTTTTGTATATTCCTCAGAGTGGAATTGCTATGTGGAACGGTGATTCCATGTACGACTTTTTAAGGAACTTCCAGACTTTTCCCCAGCTGCTGTACTATTTTACATGACAGTGTAACAGAGTTCTGACTTCTCCACATGCTGGGTGTCAAGTGGTATCTCAGGGTGGCATTTCTCTAATGAATAATTATGTTGAGTTTCTTTTCATGTGCTTTTATTGGCTATTGATGTATCTTCTTTGGTGAAATTTAAATTGGATTGTTTTTATTATTGAGTTGTGGGAGTTCTTTTTATGTTCTAGATGTAGATTACTTATTAGATGTATGGTTTGCAGCTGTTTTTCCCATTCTGTGGGTTGTCTTGTAAGTTACTTTGATACACAAAACTTGTAAATTTTGAGGTCGATATATCTGGTTTTTTCTTTTGGTTGCAATACTTCTAGTGTCATATCTAACAGTCGGTTGCCAAAGCTAAGGCTGTAAAGATTTGCCCTTATATTTTCTTCTGAGAGTTTTATTGTTTTAGCTCTTACATTTAGGTGTCTGATCGATTTTGAGTTAGTTTTTGTATGTGGTGTGAGGTAGAGGTCCCACTTCATTGTTTTGCATGGGGATGTCAGTTGTCCCATCGCCATTTGTTGCAGAGGCTCTGTTCTCCTGTTGAGTCACCTTAGCACCCTCGTTGGAAGTCAGTTGAGTAGATTATGGGTTTACTGTGCTCTGTATTCTCTTTCATTGACTTGTTCTGTGACTAATTAGGAATTTGATTGGTATATCTTTTTTTTTTTTTTCTTTGACAGGCAGAGTGGACAGTGAGAGAGAGAGAGAGACAGAGAGAAAGGTCTTCCTTTTGCCGTTGGTTCACCCTCCAATGGCTGCCGCGGCCGGCGCGCTGCAGCTGGTGCATCACGCTGATCCGAAGCCAGGAACCAGGTGCTTCTCCTGGTCTCCCATGCGGGTGCAGGACCCAAGGACTTGGGCCATCCTCCACTGCACTCCCTGGCCACAGCAGAAAGCTGGCCTGGAAGAGGGGCAACCAGGACAGAATCCAGCGCCCCGACCGGGACTAGAACCTGGGGTACCGGCGCTGCAAGGCGGAGGATTAGCCTATTGAGCTGCAACGCCGGCCTGATTGGTGTATATCTTACATACTAGACAGACTTTACTCTTACTGTCATAATCTTTAAACACTTATGTTAAAAAAATTAAGTCACAGGAGTGCCAAAAGTAAAAGTCTTGCTCCTGCCCCTGCTTGCAGGGTGTAACCCCCTGAGCACGTTGGTAGTAGCCCCGTATATTCCCCCTGGGTGCAGATCCGTGTATGTGTCTCTGGGCAATAGTAAAAACTCAAATGTACATTTTAAAAAAGATTTATGAATCTGATTGAAAGACAGAGTGACAGAATGAGAGCAAGAGGGAGAGAAGTTACTTTCCGTCTACTGAGTCACTCCCCAGATGGCCACAAACAGCTGGGGCTCGGCAAGCTGAAGCCAGCAACCAGGAGGAGCTCCGTCCCAGAAGTAAACTTCTATATCTATGATCATTTGACTTTAGGCAAGGTTGCCAAGACATTGTTCATTTAGCTATATTTCTGAGTTTGTGATTTTATACTTGTGCATATCTTTTTACAAAAATGAGATATAGAAAGGATTCTCTGTTTAAACAGTCAGCAGTTGTGTTGCATACACCCTTCCATGATGGTTCCTTAATAGTTCAGGCAATATACACCATAATTTCTTTCATTTTAAAAGATGTATTTGAAAGGCAGAGTTAGAGAAATGAGAGATTTTCCACCCTCTGGTTCATTCCCCAAATAGCCACAATGGCCAGGGATGGGCCAGACTGCAGCTGGGAGCCAGGAGCTTCCTCTCGGTCTCCCATGTGGGTGCAGGGGCCTAAGCACTTGGGCCATCTTCTGCTGCTTTCCCAGGCACATTAGCAAGAGTTGGATCAGAAGTAGAGTACCTGAGACTTGAACCAGTGCCCATATGGGATGCCAGTATTGTAGGCAGTTGCTTAACCTGTTACGCCACGATGCCCGACGCCACGATGCCCGCCCCACCACCATAATTGCTTTAGCTAATTTCCTGTTGTTAGATGCTCTCATGTTTCCAATTCTGCCCCCCCCCCCCAGTGCTACAGTGAGCTTCTTATACATGCCTCTGTGCACACAGGGGAGTACTCTTCTCAGTTAGATATCTGGAAGTGGAATTGCTGATCATGTCTTTTGTCTTGAAGTCATATTTAATGTCTTCTCTCAACTGTGCTTTATGATGCCTTACACATATTAGGCAATTAATAAATATTTACTGAAGTGAACTCTTAAGGGTTTTTATTCCGGATGTATCCCCAGCTTGCTGTTTCATCTCAGTAAACTGTTCAATGACCCCCTGATGCCTGTTTCACTTCCCTCGAATGAATGGAAGTTTTGGTGATCCAGTCTTCATTAAAGGCATAGGGAGCAACGAGACTAGCAGCGTCCTGATGATCTGCTCCGCGTGTGGATTCGGAGGGTTTACGGAGATGAGTGAGGGCAGCCCTAGCCCACGGAGCCTCGCGGGCTGCCAGCAGGAGGGAGGGCAGGAGGGGCAGCACCGCCTTGAGAGGCACGCACGTCATAATGGGGGTTTAGGGAGGAGAAAGCGATGCTTCACGTGGGTGCTGTTGGAGAAAGGTCTCTGCAGAAGGGAACGCTCGGGTGCCCTAAATGGGAGAGTAAGATGTAGGCAGGTGCTGATGTGCCAGGGTGGGAAGTGGGGCCTGGTGGTGGTTCCGAGGGAACAGCATATGTGGCCCCTGAGGAGGTGAGAAAATGAGAACTCAAGCTTTGCAGAGTGCAGGACACGCGTCCGGGAGTGGTAGGAGGTGAAGCTGTGGAGCCAGTCCGGGACGTACTGCGGAAGGCTCGGCATTCCTGACAGGGTTGGCTTTGGCCTGCTGGGCTCTGGGTACCAGGAGAGGTTTCTGAGTGGGTCTGGAGGAAGCAGTATGTTCAGGAAATCTGGGGCGTGAACGCAGGGGACTCTGCCTTTCTGGAGGTTTCTGTGGTGTAACTTGTCCCTGTCCCCCTCTTCCCATTCCTCAATCCTTCCTGCAGCTGTCTGAAAATGTGGTTAACCGCATGAAGGATTCCAGCCAGCCTGCAGCAGGCCAGCAGCGAGCCCCTCCGCCGTCTGCGTTGGGGTCTCCAGGAGGCAGTGCAAACGCCCCACAGAAAGGTAGGGCGGGTCGCACCCCGGGGAGAGTGGAGGAAGAGGGTGGAGGGTACAACCAGTCACCTGCTTGTCAGAGTACAGTGAGCGGCCCGTGTGGCTCACGTGCGTACCAGGGTGATGTCAGCAACACTCTTCGGGGGCGTGTGGCTCTCCAGCGTGGCAGACGCTGTCTGGGGCAGTGCAGGCAGCGCTGCTCAGTCAGAGCTCTTGGGACCTGGGCCAGGCTGTTTTCCCTCACTCTGTTTCAGTCTCTCCACCTGTGAGAACAGAGCAGAAGGATTGGGTTTGACAACTCAGGTAAGAAGTTGCTTCTAAGGATCCTTAAAAGAAATGCAACCACTACAGAGCCTCAGCCGGACATCCAGCCAGCCTTCAAGTCAAAGGACTGTAGGGATTTACTTTAATTGGGCCAAATAAGGAGGAATTTCGCTCAAGACTTTGGTGCCAACCTCGGTAACTCTCATGTAACCACAGGTCAAGGGGTCCTTTCGCGGCCTCCGGGAGGGGCCCTCTTCCCTGGGCCCCTGTGGAGCTGGCACCCAAGCCAGGCTCCAGCTGACTTAATCTCTACCCTGTTATGTCATCACAAATGAAGAAATTTGTTCTTTTCCTCAAATAACTACTTGTAGCAAACATAAAGAAGCAAAGTCCGTTTTAAGAAAAGAGGCTATAAGCTACAAAAACAGATACTACGAAACAAAAATGTCCTTGGAGCTGCTGCTTTTCTGCTCAGCCAGCACCGTCTATGGGGATCTGGATCTGTCTATGCATGTAACTTGGTTTAAAACCACGTCGTTTGTCTGGAGTAGCCATCCACTAGAGGATAAAGTCTGTGCCACAGTGGATAACTGTGCACTGGAGTGTTCTCGTGCATTGCCTCCCAGCGGAGCTGTCTTCTCTCCTCATCTTCCCTGTTAGGGTTAGAGGGCAGCAGCTATATCCTGTCCACTTAGCACTTCTTGAATGCTGTTCATGGACCAGGTCCTGTGCCTCCATGCTAAGACATAGTGACAGGCAGGCTGGTATCCTGTCTGTGGCACACACAGCTTTGGCTCAGGGGCCAGATGTGTACCCCAGTGGTTAGTGTGTCATGGTGCAAGGCTGCCCAGGGTTGGTGGTGGCACACAGGAGGCGATGGCTCATTACTTCAGGGAGGATTTTGAAAGATAGAATGTGGTAGAAGGGCATTTCAGGCAGGGAACAGTAGGGGGAGGGGCCCAGAGGCCAGTGCAGGGGTCTGCTCTGAATGTAAAGTTTAAGGGAAGGAGAGACATGGGGGTGCTATTTAGGGGCCAGGCCATGGAAACCTCCACACAGTAGCCAGAGAGCTCTGGCTTCATCCTCGAGCCAGGGAGCAGGAGCCAGGTGCTCTGACTGCCGTCCCGGTGCTGCCTGCAGCAGGGCTCCCCGTGCGCCTTGAAGCGTATCAGTAGCTGGGTCTGGAGATCTACAAGTGACAGAACTTTACCATGGGTGCTTCGTCATCACCCCTCTCTAGCCAACTGGTGAGGGTTTGAGGAGGGGTATAACTTGACCCAGGGTATTCTAATAAACTGGATTGCCTGCTGAGAGGGAGAAAATGATGGGAAAAGTGAAAATTGCCAAACTAGGTTACACCTCAGTTTCAGCTTTGGAAGATAAAATAAGCATTTGCCTTGGTTTTGTTAAGTCTCAGCATTATACAAAGCAAGAATAGTGGTTCATTTGTCATTCGGTCTTAGTTCTCACCAGAGACTTTGCAGTTTACGGGATGGGAGTGAGCTTTGAGTTTCTGAGTGCTGGGGGAGAGTCAGCCTAAGTGCACCGTCTGGAAGTTGACTGATTTTAAGATATTTTTAACTTGTAAAACTAGTTTTTGCTTTTATTTTTGTGATGGAACAAGGTTAGAAAAAGAAGTTAAATTTAAATCCTTATCTCACACCATACCTCCAAATAAATGTTAGAGGAATTAAGAGACTTAAATCTGAGAACTGAAGCCGTGAAAGTATAATAAGAGATTTTCTGAGCACCTCATCAAGTGAAAAAACCTTAAACGAAGAAGAAAGGTAGGAAGAGTGAGATTAGAAACAACAGAAAAAAATGAATGAATGATAAACTAGGGAAAATATAACATTTGACAAAGTGCTAGTAATCTTAATATACAAAGAATCTTAAAGATCCTTAAGAAGGACAGCTCAGTAGAAAATGTGCTCAGATGGCCATAAACATGACAAAGCTGTCTGCTTCACTAATAACTGGAGCCGTGCATGTTACATAATGAGCGTTAAGGGGACCAGGAGAGTGGGCAGGTTCATACATGGAGGCAGGCAGTGGGCTTCATGCCTAATTCTCTACCAAGAACAAACGGAGATGATAACGTGCAGCTCACTACATCTGCTGTAAGTAAATAAATCCAGTGGGGAGTGTGCAGAGACAAAACTGCAGGAACTGTCTGCCGGGTTTTCAGTCCACCTTGAGAACTGGCATGTGCCTGAGCCGCCTGTGCTGTGCTCAGGTGAGAGGTGGGCTGAAGGTGCCAGTCACAGGCTGACTGCTTTTGGAGGAGCCTCCCTGAAGGGTTTCTTGACAGCTGTGGGACTGGAAGAGCAGATGCCCACGTGCTCTCTCACACAGCTGGCTCCCACGTTGTACCAGTACTGCTCCGGACGCCTGCGGTGGAAGTGCCGGACATCAGGCAAGGCCGCGGGAAAGCACTGAGCTGCGGCTGGCAGGTGCTTTTGGAAGGACTGAGCCTGAGGGGAGGGAGGTAGAAACAAAGACTTCACTGTCACCAGGGCGTAAAGAGAGTCGAAAATTAAAAAAAAAAAAAAAAAGATTTATTTATTTGAGAGGTCGAGTTACAGACAGAGAGAAGAAGAGACAGAGAGAAAGGTCTTCCATATGCTGGTTCACTTCCCAAATGGCCGCAATGGCCAGAGCTGGACCGATCTGAAGCCAAGAGACAGGAGCTTCTTCTAGGTCTCCCACGCAGGTATAGGAGCCCAAATCTTTAGGCCATCTTCCACTGCTTTCCTGGGCCATAGCAGGGAGCTGGATCAGAAGAGGAGCAGCTGGACTAGAACTGGTGCTCATATAGGATTCAGGCGTCACAGGCAGAGGCTGTCACAGTGCCGGTCCCAAGAGAATGAATTTGATTGGCTCAGAAATCCCCAAATTCCTGATGATCAGGAAGTAGACCAGGCATCATAATCTAAAGAGTGCAGTAATGCTAGAAGTGAGAACAGATTAAAATGTCATTAGGTTTAATATGGGCATTTGCTGCATTCAGGATTGGGAATCTAGAGTGGAGTTCTAAGGGTAACAAGCCAAAAACTAGCCTGGGAGGTGTCCCCTGAGCAAACATGGGCTCTCAGCCACTGAGGCCTGCGTTGAGATGAGCTGGAGTCCAAATAATTGTTGAGTCAAGAGAGGTGGATCTGGAGCACCGGACTCACATGGCCCTGCCTGCCACCAGCACACGGCTGTAAGTGGCCTGATGCAGGAGACCCTTCGGGATGGGAGGGGCCTGAGGGTGATCAGGTCAGGTGTTCCAGACTGGTTGAATCAAGGCTGTGTTCCTCAGCTGCCCGCGGGGGCATTGGTCTGTCCAGGGGGCATATTCATCTGGGGACTCCTCTGTCCTTCTCTTGGCCAGTCTCCCAAGACCATGCTCATCCAGGAGGTGTGAACATCATGGCTTTGTGGGATCCTGGGTGCTGCTGATGGGCCTTTTCTTCTTTTTCCTTCTCAGAATCCAAACCACTGAGGTCGGAGGCCAGTGGTGGCCAGCAGTCCTCAGGAATGAAAGAGGATCTCAAGAGGTAAGCGCGAGCGCCCCCCACCCCTGGCTGGCTGTGCCCTCTCTGAAAACCTTTCTCCTCACCAGGCACCCCTGCCCCTGCCTGTAGTCCTGATGGGTTTGTCTCACACTTTTCATATCATTTGCACTGAAGGACATCCCAGTAGTATAGCTGGCACTTGTTCTGTTTAAAGATGAGTCCACACTACAAGGGGGCATGGGGAGTTGATTGCTGCTGTTCTTAAAAATCATTTAAAAACTTGGGACCAAGCAGTTGGGGGGCTGGATGTTGCATATGTGAGCACAGGCAGGCAGGATTTTAGGGAGAGGAAGAAGGTACAGCCCTCCCCATTCTGCACTTGTCTGGAGGAACAGGCTCCAGGATGTTGGCAACATCCCATCAGCACAGATGGTGATCCGAGGTCTAGCCACATCTCCGAAACAGGACCTGTTTCCTGTCCCATAAGGATTTGTAGAGAAGTGGTTGAGGCACAGAAGGTCCCGTGGAGCACAGCTTGGCAACCTCATTCTGCAACTTCCTAGTGAGGTGACCTTGGAAAATCTGTATCTGAGAAGGACTAAGAGGAGTACTTCTTTGACTGGGTTCCTGTCATGATTACACGTGTTAACACATACAAAGCACATAAGTATAGTGCCTCCCATACAGAATTTATTAGCGAGTAACTGTGGTTGTTACCGATTGGCTTTTTCATTATCCTTCAGGCAGTTGGCCTCTGTGTGGCCAAAGGACCCAGTGAGTTAGCTTGGGGGCCCTGTGTCAGCCAGGGCTGGAGGTTAGCCCTTCCTGGAGGCCAGCCATGCTGGGCTGTTCATGGGGTGTGCATTAGGAGCCGCTTTGTAAGAACTGATCCTTCCTGATCCTAAGAGGCCTCTGAGGGAGTACTTAACCCGCACCTCTCCCACTGTCCTTTTTCAGGTACTTTTAAACATTTTTCTAAAATGTTACTATATGCTAGTGAAAGATTGAGAAAACATGTGAAATGAAAAAATTTCGTAGACTCCTCGTCTCAATACAGAACCACTGTTAACATCTTCTTTCCCCGAGCTTAGGATTATTATTTTTTTAAAGTCATAAATAATTTCCCATCTTGAAATTTTCATGTGGTATTATGATTATTTTCCATTAGTTATACCATTGACTCTAAACTTTTAGTTTCAACCACTAGACTGAAAGAATGTATTTTCTAATGGCAATATAATATACCATTTTAGGATTGTGCCATATTTTAACTTGACATTGACTGTTCAATATTTTGGCTGCTTGCATTTTTTTTCATGGATAGTACTGCAACGAGCATCTTAGTACTAATAACTTTTTTCTCTCTATAGCATTAGAGAGACTGCCAGAAATAGGCAGAATGCCCAGAAATAGGTTAAAGGGTAGGAGCATACTTAGGATGAAGAGTTGAGTGTTCAAAGAATTTCTGCTGTGGAAAACCTTCAAGCTCTCAAGCGGCAGCAAGAAGAAGGCAGAACTTCCTAGCTGCCCGCCTGCTTTGGAGGAGTGGCTCACACAGGCTGGAGCCCTTGTCCTGAGAATCTGTCCCTGGGCGTGTGGCTGCCTGACTCCCCACCTGGTAGCCAGGTCTCTATTCCTGAGTTGCATTGTCCTGGCTGAAGGTGTCACTCTGTCCCTTTGCCTGGGTTCTGTCACTGATACCTGACTTCAGGAGAGTGAGACAACAAAGTGTGTAATTTGACCACGCCCTCACCTTCGCTGGCTGGTCAGTGGCTGGCCGCGGAGTTCTAACGACCCACAGTTGCAGTCCTGCTTGGCCATCTGAAGCAAGCACACACCTTTCCTTGGCTGTGTTCTTCTAGTCACGGCACCTGCATCGGCTTCTTCCCATCTCTCCACGAAACAGGTTCAAACAGGAGCAGGCCACAGTCCAGCATGAGCTGTTCCAGGAGGCAAAGAGGGAGAGAGAGGCAGACGTGAAGCACTCGAAGGTGTCCCTGCCTCAGGGGACAGGAAGTGCTGAACCTGAGAAGCAGAAGTCAGCCCAGCTGGTGAGTGTAGATCTTCTCACGCCGGCCCCTGGGCAGCAAGGTAGGTCAGGGCCTGCCCGAGTCAGCCCTCCAGGCTCGGACTGCCCATCGCACGTGCTCAGCCTCACCCCTGTGGGCCGGAGACCTTTCTAGGAAGCCACATCTCGGGTTCTTCTAGCTCTGGCTCTGTCACCGGTTGACCTTGCTGACTTTGGTATGTGTTTTCAGTCTCAGCGGGTCTCAGAGCTGTGCAGCAGGGGACTCGATCATTCCCAGGTCTCGTGCAGCTCTGAGACATCACAGAAATAAGGACTGTGGTGGCATGTGTGCCAGGCTGGGGGGGTGGGGGTGGGGGTGGGGGGGTGGCGAGGTCTAGGGGCTGCGGCCATGCAGTGTATGATGCAAAGCATTTTAGTTAGACAGTCTGGGTGCAAATCCTCTCTCCCTATTTCCTGGCTTGGGCCTGCCGTCTGTGAGGCTCTTGATGTTCACACCAGGATTGCCCAGGGGAGCAGGGGAGATTGTGTCCATCCGGGATTAGTGCATGTCTAGCAGATGGTGAACGTGTGATATTATTGGTGTTATTATTGTTAACACGTTTAGCTGATTGGAGGCTGTTAGTCAGGATTGTTAAGTGCAGAGTTTCTTTCACCACGTGAGAGGTCTAGAAGCACCCCAGCATCGACCAGTTCAGTGGCTCGCCAGCATCATAAGTGACCCAGTGCTTCTCCTCTTTCCACTCTGTCAGCTTCCTTGTGCCAGTGCGTGTTCAGGCTCACAGGAGCCGGCCACAGTCCAGGATGATGGCCCCATAGTTGGTGGTGGCTTCTGATGCCCCACAGGTTATGGGCAGATGGACGGCACTGTAGAAGAGAGGCTGTCCTGGTCCACGTGCCGATCAGCAAGGACAACTTTCCCAGAAGCCCCCAGTGTACTTCCTCTTACATCACACTAGCCTGAATCACACTGTGTGCCTATGGCAGAGGGAGTAGGGACGGCTCCACTGACTGTAAACAGAGCTCTTGTAGTCACATCTGGGTCACATCCAGGTAGATTTAGGGCTGACAGCCAGGAAGACAGGGAGGGAGGAATGG
Organism: Oryctolagus cuniculus; assembly: GCF_051225735.1. Lineage (NCBI taxonomy): Eukaryota > Metazoa > Chordata > Mammalia > Lagomorpha > Leporidae > Oryctolagus > Oryctolagus cuniculus. The sequence goes on from NC_142876.1 coordinate 111,009,450, forward strand.
CTCTTAGAGGCATCTGATGACACCTGCTTCAGAGGCTGTGGGTCTTGAGTCCAGGAGCAGCCTTGCCCTGCTTTAGGGTGGGTAGTGTGGCTCACACGGAGCCCTGTAGAAGCACCTTGAGGATGATGTGAGCTCACCACTTAGGATTGTGCTCTCCCGGCAGGGGAAGGCAGACATGCTGGCTGTGTCCAGGCCCTTGCTTACTAATTTGATGACTGTACAAATCTTCCAAGCATTTATGCAGTAGGCATATAACAGATGCTGCTTTAACTGAGTCCTCTGAGAGATACGAACAGTGAGGATCCTAACCCTTAGGAAATTTTCAGATTAGTGGGGAAGACAGTGCCTTGGAAAGGCTGAATTGGTTACAGTGAAGTGTTCAGCGGGGTGAAGAAGCTATGGTTTGGGAATATAGGGGGATGGTGTAAGCAGCTGCTGGGTCAGAGACGGCATTTGACCTCAACCTTGGAAGATGTGCAGCCCTGTAGGCTGAGGGAGTGGCTGGGTGGAGAAGAGAGTATCCAGGAGGTGATAGGACACAGTGAGACAAGAGTTGAGATCTGAAGCCAGAGTGTAGATGGCTTTGGATGCCATGAGGGGTTAGCCTACAGAATAGCCCTGGTCAGGGATTCTGAAATAGTTGAGGATTCCTAAAACTTTGTAAGGATGGGCGTGATGCCATCTGACACCTGCTTTTGGAATCCTGGGGCTTCCTGGTGAAGTCTGTTGACTTCAGGGAGAGATGAGCCAGGACACGGTTTCAGAGGTTCTTGCAGTTAGTCTCTGGCAGGCAGGCAGGGGTCACCACTATGCAGCCAGCCTGGCAACCAGGCAAAAAGGGACCCTCATCCTGGAGACGAAGGGTTAATCACTTTGGAATGAGCGGGAGAAGCTGGCCTCCTGGGACAGTCATCTAGTGAAGGAACATCATAGCGGACAGGTGTGCAATCCCTTCATTCTCACCTGGAATGTGTTAATTACAGTGAAAAGGAATTCACAGCTTCCCTTTCTCCCACCTGCAAAAAGAAGGTTGGGCGCCACCGCCTCAGAACTGTCCCTGGGGGGGAAGAACTTGGCTTTGACTGGTGAAGAGGGAGGGATTTAGGGGACCTCTGGGAGAGGTGCGTAGTTTTTCAGGTGAAGGGCAATTCAGAGTGAGGAAGGTTCATCCTCTCTTGACTTTCCCCAGATGTCTGGAGGGACAGTGGCCTTCCCGAAGCAGAGTTTCTAGGGAACAGAGAAAGCAGGTTGTTTCCTCCAATTTAAAAATACTTAACTACTTTTGTGGGTGTCCTCACGTGTTTGACATCTCAGTATCCATTTCTCAGTGCAGTAGTATCTGGTTTCCTTTTGGGAACTTTCCTGTTTCCTGCTCTACGTAGTCTCAGTGGAGTTGTAATTCCAATAACCATACCCAGCTTCCTGTAGAGAAGCCAGATCTGGGCACAGCTCCCAAGTCTAGCCATTCAGACTCTGTCCCCAGGGACTTTGAGTTTTGCCTGAGTTCCGAGGAAGGGAAGGAGGCCCTGCCGGAAGTTACCCAGTGCAGAATGGGCCCTTTATGCAGTGCGATCATGTCTTCTGTTGCCTCTGACACCTCCAGGGTACCACTGGTTTCTGTCTGGTCCTCTTGCCTTCTTGAAGACTGGATCATCTGTTGATAACCTGCCAGTCAACTCTCCTTGGCTTAAGTTAGCCAGAGTTGGGTCCTGTAGGAGCTGCATTCGGAGGTGATTTTGAGGCATACAGCCACGTTTAGTACTCAACACAGATCGGGGAGAGGGAGGGTCATGCACAGCTCTGTACGTCAGCAGAGACACTGGCAGTCAGCTAGATGCTGACGGGATGCTGTGGCCTTCACTTCCAAGAAGGAGCTCCCTTTGCTTTGTATGGTTGGCAGGTACAAAGTAGAGGTAATTCTACAGCTGTACTTTGGAGAATTTTTAAAAAAGATTCATTCATTCATTCATTCATTCAAAGGACAGAATAACAGGCAGAGAGAGAGAGAGAGAGATATTTTTTATCTTCTAGTTTACTCTGCAAAGCCAGGGTGATGGGGCCAGACCAGAGCCAGGAGCCAGGTGGCAGGAGCCCAGGCACCTCGGCTGTCCTCTTCTGCCTTCCCAGATGCATTAGCAGGAAGCCGGATTGTAAGCAGGGCAGCTGGCTCTGGAACCAGCACTCCCGTACAGGATGCTGGTGTCACAAGCAGCTGTTTAACGTGCTGCTCCACAATGCTGGCCCACTTCAGAGGGTTTAAATAAGAGGAGAAAGGGGGACAAAAGGACCTGAACAAAAGCATAGGGCTTTTCTCTGCTCATCCAAGTCTCCACATGCCAGGACTGAAAGGTGCAGTTAGTTGGCTTCCTGCTGGGCAGAGGTCTGGAGGTGTCCTGATCACAGCACATCCTCCTGGGCGCTGGGGCCAGGGCGGATCTTGAGGTGAGCCTGGTGTGGTCACTTGCAGAATGGGCTGTGACCCAGGACCCCGAGCTGCACATTCTTAAACCTTTGGCCTCCCATGGGGGAGGATTTCCCTTTTGACTGCACTGAGTGCAATTTGACATTTAATGTGCTCTTCTTCCCTCTCTGTTTGCCTCTGACTTTTACAATATTGATTTTTAAATCCTCTTCTGCATGAGGGAATGATTTAGCTCATTATTGGGAAAAGTTCATAAAACTAATGACGAGGAAAGGTAATAATTTTTATAACCTACTTCTGGTGACAAAAGTGTTACTGTTTCCCACCCACTTGCAGCAGTGACTGTCTCCTGGGTATTATGTGCGTTTCCTGTCCTTTGCCAACAGGTAAAGCCCCCGTGCTGCTCTGGGTGAGGGCCTTGAGTCTCAGCTGGAGCCTGGGTGGGGTGTGCTCCCCTCTGAACTGGCAGAGGAAAAATGGAGTCCAGATAGAACATTCTGGGTAGAAATAAGAAAGAACAAAGCAGTGTGTTGATCTGTGTCTTCAGGTGGGTAGAGCTTTAAAAACTCGATGAGTGGAGTAACAGGGCCTGGAAGAGACTATGCTTAGAGGGGAATGCGACTTAGGATTCCAGACACATCTTATTAGGTTCATGAGATTGCAGTACATCTGGTAGAAGGCCACAATATTGGTTTCTTTTCTTTTTGGGTGAACTATCTATCTATCTGTACTCTCTGTGTGTCCTGTATATGTCAGGCACTGCTTTAGTTTTCCAATAAATGGAAATAACGAAGACGCAGCTCCTGTCCTTGAGAAGACAGGTTCATTAGGGGAGTGAGACATTCTCAGACGCAGCAGTGCAGTGCGGGAAGCGTGCTGCCGGCAGCACAGGAGACACCAGAGGAGCGAGGAGGCGGCACACCGGACTCCTGGTGGAGTGGGCACAGTTATGAGGCCATGTGCGGGACTGGCGTTGTGGCGCAGTAGGTTAAGCTGCCATTTGTGATGCCAGGATCCCTGATTGGAGTGCCAGTTTGAGTCCCAGCTGCTCTGTTTCCAATCTAGATTCCTGCTAATGTACCTGAGAAGGCAGTGGATGATGGCCCAAGGCTTTGGGCTCCTGCTACCCCCGTGGGGGACCAGGAAGAAGTTCCTGGCTTCTGGCTGTACCTAGGTGGGGCTGGGGCTGTTGTGGCTGTTTGGGGAGCGAACCAGAAGATGGAAGTTCTTTTTTTTTTTTTTTTGGTCACTCTGTCTTTTAAATTAATCAGGTTTTTTTTTTTTTTTTTTTTTTTTTTTTTTTTAATGCTGTGTGAACTGAATCCTGGAAGATGAGTAGAAGTTTGGTGGGTAAAGAAGAGGTGGAAGGGTTGTTATAAAGGAAAGCCATGAATGAAGGCCAGGTGTTGGGAGAGGATGAGGCACGTGGCTGCACACGGGAGTGGTGTTGCGCAGGCTGAGATGCTAGCAAGGTCAGTCTAGGTGTGGCTGTGGAATGACATTCTGGAAGTCTGATGAGGAATGGTTTCCTTTTTCTTTTCTTTCTTTCTTTTTCTTTTCTTTTCTTTTTTTTTTTTTTAAGATTCATCTATTTCTTTTAGAGGCAGAGCCACAGACAGAGGTCTTCCATCCGCTGGTTCACTCCCCAGATGTCTGCATTGGCAGAGCTGGGCCGACTCAAAGCTTCTTCTGGGTCTCCCACATGGGTGTAGGGGCCCAAGCACTTGGACCATCTTCTACTGCTTTCCCAGGCCATAAACAGAGCTGGATCAGAAGAGGAGCAGCCAGGACACGAACTGATGTCCAAATGGGATTCCTGCGCCTCAGGTGGAGGCTTAACCTACTACGCCACAGTGCCGGGCCCAAGAGTAGTTTCTCACCCCTTAAGACACCAAGATCCCTTCTTTTCCTGACACTGGGAAAGTCTTCACTGGTATATCTGGAGACTGGGGCCAGATGCTTTCACAGAAGGGAGGGTAGTAAGCGAATGAAGCGGTCTGTGGCCCTGCCTTGTGCAGCCCAAGGGTTCGGAGCACAGAAGTAGCTGTCCTGTGCCCCAGCTAGAAGAGGACTTTTGAATATTCTTCCATTCTCTTTGTTGTTGAGATGCTTCAAGAAACTGCCACTTTAGCTACATGAACTGAATATCACGAGTTAAAAAAATACAGGATTCAACGTTTTTGAACTGCAATTTTCTAAAATTATGAGTGAGATGAAGGTTTATTTTGGTTTTACTATAGCTGTAGCCTTTCTTCCAGATCCCCTCCTGCATTTCTGTAGTCTTGTTCCTCAGATCGCAGGCGTGAGGGTAACAACTCTGGCATGAGTATTTTGGTCTTCTCCGTAGCTTGTGACAAATTAGCTAGTGGACAGCAGAGGTCAAGTGTGAGGTTGGGAACAGCACCTCAGGGTCTGAAGCCTGCTGCCCAGCAGCCCTACAGCTTTTCTTGAGGTCTCGTTGCAGTGCCTCACTGTTAATAGTTGGAAGCTAGTATCTACAATGGCCTTTTGTTAAGCGACAATTGGATCTTCCAGAACTACTGGATTAGACTCTCGGATGCCCTAAGCCTGAATCTGTGTTTTTAATAGCCCCTCTGCAATTCTGGTGCAGCAAGCCCGGAGCCAGCTCTTGCACTGGGCTTCTTGCAGTCTGGCTGCTTGAGGAATGTGGGGTGTTCTCACCAGGGATGTGGCTTGCCATGGTCCTCAGGGCAGGGGGCTGTTTGGTTTGAAAAGTGCACATTGGGGCCAGCATTGTGGTATAGCCAGTAAAGGTGTCACTTGTGATGCTAGGATACCATACAGGAGTGCCAGTTTGAGTCTCGGCTACCTGTTTCTGATCCAACTCCATGCTAATGTGCCTTGGAAAGCAGCAGAAGATGGCTCAAGTACTTGGGGGCACTGCCACCCATGTAGGAGACCCAGATGGAGTTCCAGGCTCCTGGCTTTTGCCTGGTCTAGATCTCACTGTTAGGGCCATTTGGGGAGTGAACCAGTGAATAGAAGATCTTTCTTTCTGTATCTCTCTCTGTCTCTCTTTTCTCTCTCACTTTCGCTGCCTTTCAAATAAGTAAGTAAACCTTAAAAAAAAAACCAAAAGTTCAGTGTACCAGGTGATTGTGACCGCTTCCTGACCCGGTCTTGCCCCCACCCCTGATCAGTTCCCGACTAGATGAATGGCTCTGTCAGCCTTACCGACCCCAAAGAGAAGCAGGTGCTCTCTTCTCTGCCAAGGACAGGTAGGGAAGAGAACCTGCCGCCTGTGTTGCCACTGCCTGTGAGAGACCCAGGCAGTTTGGGCTCAGCGTTTTAGAGAGACGGTGCGGAGACACTGCTGTCAAGAGTTGGGAGGTGATGGCTGTGGGCCTGAGTGACACCAGGTGGCACCCCTGAACTGTCAGCAGTAGCTTGCCTTGCCTGAGCGCCTGGAGCCTCAACCCCTTGTCACAGCAGCTGCAGTCCGTGTAGTGCTGGAGGCACATAGCAGAAACCCAAAGAAGCCTTCCTGCAGGCTGGGAGGGTTAAGCTGCTGCTGGGCTGGTCACTTGTTAGGCTGCTGGGCTGTGACCCAGTGGTCCCAATAGACCTGCGAGTTTAGCTCCCGGCATCTCCCCTAAGCACGTTAGGGTTCCTGTTCCCATCTACTTCACCAGGTGCATGTGATGGTGTCCGTGGGTGGGAGAAGTGCTGTTTCCCCTCTGTTGTTTCCTGCATTTCTAACTGCAGCCAGGTAGTGGTCACCCTGGTAGTAGTTTGGAGGTGACTGGGCCAGGGGGTTCTTGTGGGCAGTGCGGTGCCAGTTGAGCAAGGAGAAGATGAATGGCAGTCTCGAGCGATTTTGAATCCTAGTGGGAAATGGGGCAGCTTGTGAACCCCTCCTCTTTAAAGAAAGCTGTTGCCCTGGGGACTGCTCAGACTCATGGGTGGGGACTTCAGAATTTGACTGTCCCACATGGCCCTGCCATGGGAAGGGAGAGCCGGGCATTTTTTGGACAGTAAAAGATGCGCCTGTAGTAGTGTTTATTTAAGAAGCTGGAATTACAAGTAGGATTCACAGCCTGGGCTCATTAAGAGTTTGTGGAGTCAGTCACCAGATCGCAGGTCTGCTTTTAGTTTTCCCTTCTCCAGCTATGGTGCTTGGCTCAGGTGACCTCTGCTGTGTGCTGACAGAAGCTGGAAATCCTCATTAGCTGCTAACTTTGTTAGGCAAATGGCTGATTGCGGTTCCATTCCTGGTGTCATTGCTTCTAATTAGCGGATCGCATGTCTACGAAAATGTCTGTTAGCACCAGGGACGAGCTAAAGAGGCTGACAGCTGGGGCTGGGATCTGGAGAGAACTGTGAAGGAAGCGTTTTCCTTCAGGCTCTTGAGGGACTAGGCTGCCAACCTCAGCCAGGCTCCGTGGCCTCTGTGTGCCCAGAGGGTTCCCAGGGGACGGAGCTGCAGGCTTCTTTGGAAAAACCCACCAGTGGTGGGGGTGACAAAACAGTAGGTGGCACCCTCACCGAAGTCCTGCTTTGCTTTTAGGAGAAGCCCAGGCCTGGCTGAGTTGAGAGCAGAGGGTCTATGCAGTCATGCATAAGCTTAACATTGTAGGGACACCTGACTTCCGAACCGGGCCATCCCGCACGGCCTGAGTCAGATGGCATGTGCTGGCACTGGGGGCCTGGGCAGTCAGAGGAAGCAGCGCCTGCCAGCTCCTGCTGCGGCGCCTGCTCCGCACCCTGGCCTCTTCCTTTGAATGGCAGTGCCCACCGCCGCGCCACCTTCTCTGTGCATGTGGGACAAGTGGGGTGACCCTCCAGCTCTGCGCTGTTTTGACAGCCATATATTTTCCTTTGCTTTCCTGCTCCAGTGAAATTGGGTTGGGACCTGCCTGTTTCTGTGTGTGCCTCCAGGATGCCAGCAGGCCTGAGGAGAGGGGAGTGTCAGGGTTTATTTTAAGTCTATTTATGTGATTTATTCCCATAGTCTTTGGGGAGCAACTATTCTGCCTTTTCCTTTTTGTGGAAAAATGTTTTAGATTTGTCAATTAAGCAGATTGTGTTTGCCCTCTTGGGTAGATGCCACTGCTGGCTACTGGCAATGTAAAGAATTGAAAAGGGGTTATTTGGCAGGCAAACATCAACAAGTGGGCAGGAGAGAAGCCTTAGGTTTTTTCCTTTATCAAGTCCACTCAGTGATGGAGCCAGATCCCCATCTCGTGTGTCGGGACTCCAAGAGGAGCACTTTTATGTCGACCAGTGTGTGTGCCAGTTAGAAGTGGGTTTGTCTGTGGGTATCAGAAGCCCAGCCGGCAGTGGCTTAAATGGCAGTGGTGTGTGTATCTCATGAAGAAAAGGTCCAGGGACATAGTCCAGGGGTTATGGTAGCTCGGTGAATCAAGAAGAACTCCTGTCCTTTGGATCAGCCATCCTCAGCGTGGCTGCCTGCAGGGTTGCAGGGTGACTTGCCATGTCTCCAGTGACTAAAAGCGTTTTCCCAGTGCAGTTTTGTTATTTTAGCTGGGAGAGACACCCACCCCTGGGACTCTCACTGGCAGGATGGTGAGCAGTTTTAGCTGGACACGAACACATCAGGATTCTTCTGTTAAAGCAGGGGGCTGAGAGCACCTTCCACAGCTTGGAAGCAGCCCAGCCTCTGGCCCTGTTAACCCTGGGCTCAGATTTTCCACTTTCTCTGTGAGCCTGCGCACGTTATGTAACCTCTGTGAGCCTCAGTTTCCTCCAGTGTTAAATGTCAAGCATTTAGAGTTGTTGGGATGCTGTCATAATAGGCTGTAAGCAAAGCGTCCAGCACACTGGCTAATGGAAGGGGGTCAATAAATTCCTTTCTTTGCACTGTGCCAGGCTTCCCCAAAATGCACACAGAGGGAAGCTCTCCAGGTGACTGAAAGGGGTCTGCAGGGTAGAAGTGCATATGATTTTCCGTCATGGCAAAGAAGGGGCCCTCAGCAGAGTGCTCTCGAGGGTGGGAGTGAGAGCTGGGACTGGGTTGCTGGTGTCCCAGCCCCGCACCTGTGCCTGCCTCACGTGGGAGCAGCATCTGAGCATCTCCCCCCGACCTCTGTTCCTTCACTCTGAAGCCCACCTGTCGGATCCGACAGCAGTTCTCGTCGACCCCAGGGGTTAATTTGTGCTTCTCCTGGCTGCCGTCTCCTGATCTGTGTTCCCACTGATCCTGGCACTGGGGAGTTTTCATGAACCCAGGGCTCGTGAGGCTGAGGGGAGTAGGGTCCCTGGCTGCTCTGTTCGCCACCCATTTGTACACATTCTTCATGAGGTCAGTGTGCCCCACACTGGACAGCGTCACCTCTCGCCTTGGGAGGTCTCCGCAGGACAACAGGATGCCTCTGGAGGGTCATGGGGCTCTGTTCTTGGTTAGGACTTGGTGGCTGGGGAGGGTAGGAGTGTGTGGCAGGGCAGTCCAGGCACAGGCTCTGAACACACTGGGCAGGGAGGTGTCTGAGGTGTGGGATCCACTTGAAGCCTTTTGTCCCTGCTTCCCTCCCCATGGGGAAGTGAGCATCTGCACGTTAGCCTTGCACAGCTCCGTGGCCAGCGCTGCCTGGGCTCCAGTTACTGGTCTTCCTCTTGTTTATGCTGTTTGCTCTCTCACTCCCCTCTGCCCCTCTGGACTGCGCACCCTTCCCTAACACACACTGTCTTCAGTGGTATTTTCTCTTCTTGGGTCGTCATCCACCTCCCCAGAGGCCCCAGCACCCCTGCCCTGCCTCGGGGCCCCACCCTTCCTTTCTATCCTTGCACCCCAGCTGCATTGGCAGCTGGTATACGCGTGCATCCAGGGCAGGATCAGCCCCGGAGCCTGTGTTCTTGGGGCTCCCAAGTGTCAGACAATGTTGAACACGGGGCCCATTCTCTAGTTGACTGGTTGGACATGATGTCGGCACCTTATCTTCGCGCTGACACACACTGGACATTAATAGAAATACATGACCACGGCACACGTGCGGAATTTCAAGCAGCTGCGCAGGCTGGCGCCTTCGATAGCCTATTGTGTGCTTAACCTCTTCCGAAGAGGTTTTTGATGAGAAGTGAGCAAGACTGTTGACTCGGGGCGGCTGGGGATGTGGCGGCTTTTCTTTTCTTTTTTTCTCCTCTTCCTTCTTTGCTGTGCTTCCTTAATCTTTACTCTCGTGGAGTGGGCTTTGCTGCTCAGGATTTTGTGTTTAATCTACTGCTGTGTGAGTAGAATCTACTGCTGGCCTGGGAGGACCCGGGCACCCTTGGGGAGGAGTGTGTGGGCTGGGGGGTACCTAGGGGTACAGGTGGAGCCCACGCCTCGGCCTGAGTTATTTGGTTCCAGATTTCTTGCCCTGGTCCCAGCTTCCATGAGTTTGTTTGTGGTTTCTCTTACATGACACCATAATTTTTTGGAGGGTTTTCATTTCTCCCCTTTATCTTGTCTTCTTTTCCCTTAAGAGCTATGGGTGCTGTCACAGTTTGTCTGGGATCCAAAATCTAGGGTAAAGATGTCCCGAAGGTCTCGGTCTTGGTATGGTCCAGGGTGGCCAGGGTCTGTGTCATTGCTGATGACCCCGCAGGTGGTTTTTTTTTTTTTTTTTGACAGGCAGAGTGGACAGAGAGAGACAAAGAGAAAGGTCTTCCTTTGCCGTTGGTTCACCCTCCAATGCCCGCCGCGGCCGGCGTGCTGCGGCCGGCGCACCACGCTGATCCGATGGCAGGAGCCAGGTACTTATCCTGGTCTCCCATGGGGTGCAGGGCCCAAGCACTTGGGCCATCCTCCACTGCACTCCCTGGCCACAGCAGAGGGCTGGCCTGGAAGAGGGGCAACCGGGACAGAATCTGGTGCCCCGACCGGGACTAGAACCCGGTGTGCCGGCACCACAAGGCGGAGGATTAGCCTAGTGAGCCACGGCGCCGGCCCCCGCAGGTGTTCTAAGAGAGACTCATGTCTGCAGCTGACCCCACTGCTGTACCTTGTGTTTCTGCGGCTGTGAAGGGGAATAATATTGCAGCTCATAGGGTTATCATGGACGTTAGTGTCCAGGAAAATACCTGGACTGCAGAAGGCCCTCGGCATAAATGATAGCTAAACATTTCCTTAGGTCTAAACCTGGAAAGCAATCATGGTCCTGTTTTCAGGTCATGCTTCTCAATCTTCCTACTAGTATGGCCAAACATTGACCTTGTTATAACTGGTATTTTTCTTTTTTTGGCCGTGGGCACAGTGGTTAAGACGCTGCTTGGAATACTTAGATCCCATAATGGAGAACCTGGGTTCGAATCCTGGCTCTGCTCTTAATTCCAGTTTTTTGTTAATGCAGACCCAGAGATGCAGCAGGCGATGGCCCACATAGTTGGATCCTTGCCACCCATGTGGGAGACCTGGATTGAGTTCCTGGCTCCCAGGCATTTGGGGAGTGAACCAGGAGATGGGAGTTTGTTCTCTCTGCCTGCCTGCCTCTCAAATGAATAAGATAAATTGACAATACAAAAATTAACTGCTTTTTCCCCACACTCCTCCTTCCTTACTCCCACTGACCCCATTCTTGGCTTGCGTCATGACTCCTATCCTCGCAGCCCATCCTGTCTGCTGGCCGCACGCTTCTGCTTGCCCTGCAGGCTCTGTACTGACAGCCAGTTACAGCCAGCACCCTGGGTCCTTCTTCCGAGCTGTCTTGCTGGATTCAGCCTTGGGTAAACACCACCAGCTGCTTTCTTTGCACCTGGCTTGGCTCCTGAGAGCCACTGGAGACCACGATGGTCCTGACAGGTGACGGAGTGGGCAGGTGGGTTCCCGTGCACCTTCGTGTTCTTTGACCTCGCGTCACCCTCGCTGTGTTGGCTTATCCTCCCCTTCGCACCATCCGGCAACTTGTGACTCCCCACAGTGCCAAGAGGTCTCCTCATCCTTGCCTTGCCGCCCGGGAGGAAGAAGTTTCCCTCTTCAAAGGTGCCCTGTCTACCCTAAGTCTAACCCTTTCTGCTCTCTGCCCTCCTACCCCTGCCCAAGCCTGCTCTGTACGTCATCACTGCCCATGCACAGTTTTCCTTCACTGGGACCAATGCCCTCTTCCCAAGCACCTGTGGCTTCTTCCCTTTCCTTTGTCCTTCTCCTTTCTTCTTCATCTTCTTCTCCTTCTTCTCCTCCTCCTCCTCTTTTTTTTTTTTTTTTTTTTTTTTTTACTTACTTTTCCTCTGCGGGATATTTGACCCCAAGGGACTACTCTTCCTTAAAATTCTTCTTTCCATTAATTTCGTGCTTTTGCTGCTCTGTTCCCCAGTCGGCATGCTCCATCTCCCCATTCAACATGTGTCTGCTGGGGCCTCCGCTGCCTACAGTGGCTTGGACATTCAGAAGTGACTCGGTCCAGTTGGAGAAGCAGATGTTAAATGACTGAGTTCTCATTGAGGTAGAAGCTGAAGCCAGCGTGATGCTGTCGAAGCACGTGGTGTTTAGAGAGAGAGTAACGGTGGGTGCCTGGTTGAGATTGAGGTCAGCACAGGCATCTCTGAGGGGCAGACATTGGAGCCAGCACCTGGAGGTGAGAGGGAATTGGACCGAGAGAAGGAGCAGGTGGAGCACCGTGGTCAGAAGGGAGAGCCCAGAGGCTTTGGGGGTGTGTGTTGGGGAGAGCTCAGTGAGCTAACGGGGTTCTCAGTGAGCAAGGGAGAGAACGGGGGGAGCATCTCCCAGGCAGTGGAGAGTCGGAGTCCGAGATGCAAGGAGCCTTGGGAGGTGCTCACAAAGGTTCTGGGAGGAATGGCTGGGATTGGCAAGGACAGAAGTGGGGGATCACTGGGAAGTTCCTCGGAAGTCCTGGAGAGAGACCCCAGTGACCCAAAGGACAGTGAGTGTCTGAGGGAAGAATTCCCAGAGGAAATGGTTGACTTTTTTGGTGAGGACTGGGTGTGTGGGGTGAGTAGGAAGGAAGAGCTGAGAATAATTCTTGGGTTTCTAGCCCGAGTCAGATGCCCTTTTCTGAAATGAGAATGCCTAGAGAAATGACCCCACCCCTCCTCCACAGCTTCCCTGCTTCTACCCATTCCCAGATGGATGTATTGTCTGCGATAGGTCCTTGGATCAGTTAGCATGCAGACTGAGCTGCTGTAACGGAGAAGCCCTGGACGACAGAGGCAGATATAAGAACAACATGTCTTTCTCTTTGGTGTGAGGTAGATGGGTAGCCCAGAGCTGGTGAGGGCTCTGCCAGCCTCAGCAGCAGTGGGATCAAAATGATGACTTGAGTTCTCACCAGTTCCCAGACAGGGGGGGAGGGGGAGGGGTCCACAGAGTCCTTACCCAGTAGATTTTAGGGCAAGACCAGAAGTGAGGTAGGGCGTTTCTGGACAGGTGTTGTCAAGCAGAAAGCACTCACGTGTCTGTCGCGCACCACAGGTTGTCTAGGAAATGCAGTATAGCTGGGTGCCTCGCTGAAGCTTCCTTACGATGGAGGAGGAAAGAGTGGCCACTGGGCACAACTGGAAATCTGCCACTCTTGTCCATTACCTCCTCTTTCCCCTTGGTGACTCCCATACCCACCCATGGCCCAGTCTCCATTCGTGATTTCCCTTCTAGGTGCTGGTAGGGTGGGCACAGGCGACCTCTCCTGGGACCTCAAGCTGAGAACACCTAGTGCAGAGTCTGTGTCCTCCCTAAACCTGTGCTTGCATCTGTCGCAGAACACTCCAGCTTCTGCAGTACAGGGACTCTAGAGAGGGCGTCAAGGAATCAGCATCCACTCAGGCACACGTGGGGCCGTTTCTCGGTAGCACAGGGGCACAGTGCACGGAGTTGTCGTTGACTTTTTCTTCCTAGTGGCAGCCGACCTTAGGGCTTCCACTAAGATCTCAGACATGTGTCTCTGTTGTTTTGAAGATGATCTGTCAAGATGCTGACCGTGGCACAGCACACAGCTCTTCCCCAGCCATCTGTCCAGTTTGGCCCTGGCTAGACCTCACAGAGGGATGATATTTTCTAGCAGATCAGATAGAATCAGAGAGAAGTCCTCGAGAGCTGGGGGCTCCCTCCTGGAAGTTGGATCAGGATGAGGGCTGTGGTCAGGGTCCGGGCTGGGCTGGCCGGTGGTGCTAGAGGCTCTGCGTGGGGTCTGCCCCAGCTGAGGCTGGCTACCCCTGGGTCTGAGTCTTCAGACCCAGGATACCACTGGCATTTGAGGGTCTGGCTTAGCGCCCTGAGCTTATTCTCCAGCTCTCCCTGTAAGTGAGCAGACCCATCCAGCTTTAATGCTAATTCCCTTTGCAATGAGCCTGAACTCCGCCGTATCCTAGTTCAAGCCAGCCTATTAGCACTGCCCCATCTGTCACCATAAACGGAAAGTTCTTCTAACAGGTGGGCAGGCAGCTCTCCCATGCTAATGAGGAATCTATGAAATTCCTCCAGGGACTTGGCAGTGCTGCTGTGGGCCCCACCTTTGCCCTCCTCCTTTGCAGGAAGACGCAGCTGACCGAGGGCGGTTGGTGCTCTGTGCTGACCCTCACGGGGCCCCTTGACCTCCAGAGGCTCCAGAGGTGGGGGGGAAGAAAGGGCTTCTCATCTTTCTTGCCCTCCGGTTTTCCCTGGAGTCGCCACCAGTGCCGGAGAAAGGGAATGTGTGTTTTTATCTCTTATCCAGGCCTGGAAGGGCCTCTGGGGGACTGTTTTCTTTCTTCTTTTTCTCCTGCTGGTCTCTGATAGCACTTCTTTGAACACAGTTGGTTTTCTTTCTAATAAGAATTTGCCTGCGTTGCTCTAACCTGATTCTCATCTCTGCTGCCCTGGAGTAGCAGGATTCTGCTGCTTGGCTGGGCTCTCTGGCCAGAGCAGATTTGGGTCTTCTGGGCCTGAGGATGGGGAGTTTATTTATTTATTTGCTATGTCTTGCAACTCAAGCTGCAGGCAGTGGTGCACCATGGATGCAGGAGCCAAGTCGCCTGTGATCACATCCTACTTCCAAGCCGTGGTCCTCGGGGCCACTCAGTCCTCTGCTGTCCCTTCTGTTCAGTGGGGATGGGGATGGTGCCTCACTCCTGGGTTGCTGTGAGGACTCCTTGGGACAGTGTGTGCCCAGCTCAGGGCAGTGCTCGGTCACTGTCAGCTCGTGGCACTGTCGTGATCCTTCATAGTTCAGTCTGTCTGCCACTCACCAGGTGCTCCCCTCAAGGCCCCTTTACCCTGCCTGTCCCAAGGATGCCTCCTAATGCACACTGGAATCTGCTAATGTAGTGACCCTGTAGAGTATTTTCTCTTCTAAGAACCCGTATGCTTGAGTGGCTGTACTCCAGGACTGGTGTTTTGGGATTGGCGTGCCTGCCCTGTGCATTCCCTGTGCTTGAATGGGAGCAGGCTATAGCTGTGGGAAGCTGCTAGTCTGGGTTTTGGAAAAGTGGGGGGAAAGCCAGGTTCTGAGAACACAGCTGACTCCTCCTTGGTTTTTATTCTGTCACAGGTCCCGGGGGAACTGTTCTCCCCAGCACTTTTGGTTGTCGCCACAGTGAGAGAGAGTCTCACTGAGCCTTGTGAATTAAGTCCTAGAGAGCTGTTGGGCAGGATTCTGGTCAGAGCCTCTTCTGGGTTCTGGCTTCCGCTTGTCCTGTGTGTTGAGCAGAGCCCACTAGGTGGCAGTCTTGGGCTACTCGTTGGGTGGGAGGCTGTGGGTGCCCGCCGAAGTCCCGGTTAGGGTGGACAGGATGGCCCTTTCCCCTGTTCCCTGTCATGTAACATTAGAGGCTGCTTGGCTCTAAGTGAGAAGGCCAGAGACCCTTTACCCCAGGCACCTCTCGTCCTCACCTTGGTTGGGAGACTTGGGCATTTGCTGTTGTCTGACCACCCTTTGTTGTGGCTAGACGGGGGCTGGGCAAATCCCCAACCCAGTGGGGCCCTGCAGCCAGTTCTTCCAACCCCTTCAGTGTTGCCGGCTGGGGGAAGGGCTCGCTTTGCCGATTTCTCCTCCTCATCCAGAAAGTTGCTGATGGCTTGGCTTGGCTCCAGAAAAATGTAGCGAAGAACAGTTGGGATTAGATGAGGAACGAGAAGTGTTGGGGCTGTATGCTGGGCTGGGCTAGGGCATTCACTCCTCAACTCTAGGTTGTTTTGTTCCCAGACCTGGGAGGTCACATTGCTTTTCCTTGCCAGATACCAAAGGTTAAGGCCAAGTTAGGAGCCGAGTCTGTGGACTTCTGCGGCTGGCAGCTGGGAGGGGACTGGAGGATTCCTTCCACAAGCCCTTCCTTAGTAGCTGGTGCACCCTTCGAGTGCCTGTTCCTTGGCTCCCTTTTGCAAAACAAGCAGATTCTGACTTTGTTGTGGGCGGATGGACTGCCACGGTTTTGGCAGCCAAAGTGATTTTTTTTCCAAGGCCCAGAGAGGGGACATAGAGAAATCAGCTAACATGGCAGTGACGTGAACTTCCCGTGGTGAATAGCTGTTGGGTTTAGGGAACCTCGGGTTGGCGTTCCGATGTGGCCGTCCTTGCTCATTTCTGCTGAGCAGCCACGGTCTGTCTGGCAGCAGGGGCGGCGCTGTCCTTTTGCCCCCCCCCCCCCCCCCCGGAGGCTGAGGAGGCGGGGCACATGAGCACTCCTGGCCAGCACGGATCCTTCTGATGACATTCCGGAGAGGGGAGCCGGAAGCCGGAGCCGGAGCGTGCTGCAGCCCGCCTGCATGCCTACCATAGCTCTGGCTCACAGAGCATTGGCTGCTGCCGACACGGGGTGGAGTTCCCAGGGGAACGCTGCCCGCGACCCTGTGGGAATGGCCTCCGCAGAGTTTGTCTCAGCCTTAGTGAGTCCTTGACATTCAAATCGCAGATAGCGACCAGCACACTCCTGCCTCTTTTCTTCGTGTCTCAGACTCCCACCCCCCATCTCTCTGTGTAGCGCATGGGCACACTGCCCAGAGCCTTCATGGGCTGCCTTGCCACAGCAGTGGGCGAGGAGAGGGACCGTGGGCTTTGTGCTTCCTGCTCTGTGGGCTACCGTGTGCCAGCACGTGTCTGGGTGGCAGTGGGCTCTGAGTGCTCTGGTGCCCACAGACCAAGTCCCACTGAAAATTGATACCGGCAGGGCGGCCCAGGGAGCTCAGCAGCTGCTGTTCTTCTCCAGGGGCTGGGGAGGAAAGGGGTTGCGGATCTTAAGCCTTTATAGGAACGACTTTCCTTTGAAGGCCATGTGCAAGTTCCAGGTGGAGGGAGGGGTCCCATTAGAATTGCTCACGTGCTTCCTGGAGAGCCCACAGCAGCACTGGTACGGCTGCGGCCCTGGCCTGTGATCTCTGGTTTATAGGTGGCTGAAGGAAGTAAGCTATCCTTTGTTAGTCCATAAAATAGAGCAGTTCCAGTTCCAGTTCTCTGAATCACGGTCTGAACTGCCCCGAGAGCCGGTAGTGAGAAAACATCCCTGTGTGTCACGGAAGCAAGCGTGTGGCCCTGGCTAGTGTCCCTGGGTGTCAGTTTGCCCAGTTGTTGCGAAGGGATAGCAATACAGGATTTGTTGCAAGGATAGAGTATGAACACTCTTGCGGTGTCTAGCTCAGCAAGTGGTCACTCCCTCCAGGAGAGGGGGCCAGCGGCTGGCTGCGGTCGTCCTTCGGGAGTGAGCAGCTCGCCACGTGCACATCTGTGCTGGGACGCCAGTGGCACCCCTCGCAGCTTAGCTCTTTCTAAGGCACCGCACTGGTGTTGGCAGAGGAGCAAACTAGGGAGAGGAGGCGAGCCTGTCCAGGAACATTCTTCCTGACGGTTCCTCTCCAAAGCAGCCTGCTTCTCACAGCTCAGCTGCCAAAGTGAAAATCCTGCGTGCTCACCCTAATTGGTTTTCGGGGGAGATTGATTTTTGCCTGTGTAACTGCTGCTAGGAACCCTGATGTCTCTCTCCTTAGGGATCACGTACCTCCACAAGAATTTTGTTTTAAGCTACCACAGAGTCCGTCTACCAGTTCTTCCAGAAGAATGTATTTAGGAGCCCTGGAGATGAGAGGGTGGAGGCGTCCATGTTTGTGGGAGGGCATCTCTTAGGACGGTCCTCGGGTTAAGACGCTGACCAGAAGGAGGAACGAGGCTGCTGTCAGTCTGCCTGGGTCTGGCACCTTCCCAGTGGAGGAGGTGATACTAAAAGCCTGCGAACTGGGAGAGTGCCAAGAGAGTCCTAGTTTCCCACATATGTGAAGAGTGATAGCTTGGAAGGGAAAAGGCCAAAGAAAGAATGATTCCAGTGAGGGCGAAGGACGGGTTCCTGACAACACCAGGAAAGAGCGTGAGGAGGACAAAGGGTTAACGAAATTTGAATTAAGTAAAATGCTTTTCAAGGTTCTCCGGGGGTGTGTGTGTGTGTGTGTGTGTGTGTGTGTGCAGGGTGGCAGGCAGCAAGCAGGAGATGTGAGACTGTAGATCACCAGAACTGGGAGTGCTTCCGAGTCCCCTGGGCTCAGTCTGCCACTGTCCAGGGTAGCCTGTGGCTCGGTGCGGTCAGGTGGCCTATCCGAGAGCCTGAGCAAATGCCCACGTCTGCAGGTCCCTGGGCATGTGTGTTGGGGCCCAGAGTCTACACCCCTGCCTGGAGGGTCATTTGAAGCCCCGTGGCACAGCAGACTTCAGGAAGTATCTTTCCCGTTGTTCTTGGAACCCTGTGGTTTCACTGGGCTCCCCGGGGATTCTGCAATATATCTGTATTTGAGTCACTGTAGCTCGTTTTTTTGGCAGCCCGATTATTTAGACCTGACAGGTAGGCACAACTGTCTCATTAAATGCAGACATATTTGTGTGGCTTAAAAAAATGGAACATTCCATTAGTCTAAAAAAAGAACAGCAGTAGCCCCTTTTATTCATAAACTCAATGTTCCAAAATTTGTTGTCATTAAATTTATGAAATGGGAGCAAAGCCATTACTTGTACCATCTTATTTGTGAAACGCCCAGGTATTCATAGTGCTGTGCTGTGCCTGTGCCTCTGTGTGTGTGTGTGTGTGTGTGTGTGTGTGTGTGTGTAGGTACAGCCACACATTATGCTTGGGCCTGGATCAGGTGCTTTACATATTTCTCTCATTTGGTCCTCATGGTGCCCCTATTAGATGGGGACAGTGTCACCCCCATTGAGTCCCCCAAGCCCCACAGCAAGTCTGTGCAGGGCTGGGAGGTGAACCCTGATGGCAGCATCTGGTCTGTCTCTAGGGGCTGGCGCTGGAGAGCCAGATGGACCTGCACTGTGGTTGGGATTCCCGCTCTCCCCTCTGCCCGTGCAGTAGAATCTGGGGCGGGGGAGCGAGTGGAAAGAGGAAATAGAGATTGCAGAAGCCTCTTGGGTGATTCTGTTAAATACGCCCACTATTGAGAATCAATAGTTTTTGTAAAAGGAGAAAGATGAACATTATTAAAATGCTTCTCCTTTGTCTCCCGAAGAGCTGCTGGGGGAGCCAGCGGCTGCAGGAGAACCCGAATGCAGGAGGAGCTGGGCCATCTGCTTGCGTCTCCCCCTCGCTCCACCGCAGCCCCGGGGGTTCCCGGATCTGGTCTGATCTGTGTGCCCTGGGTCAGCAGGGAGGGGGAGCTCCTGTCTCCCCGTTTCTCAGGATCGCATGCCTTTGGAAACCTGGGTCTCCCTCTGCTCCCGCCGCACCCACACACAGGCTGGGGGTCCTGGATACCCTTGGGCACGTTGCCGAACTTCTGCGTCCTCAGCTTCCTCACGCCCCCTCAAGCAGCCTCTCAGGGTCTGAGGAGCAGTTAGGAATTACTCGTTCCCGTGGATCCCTCACGGGCTTGCTGAGCGCATGCCGCACTCCATGCTCTGTTCCAGGCGCTGGGCAGATGGTGTGGACAGCAGAAAGCTCTTTGCTTTGAGAGCCTTACTCCAGGTGTTCCAGGTACAGGGATTTGACATACAGGAGAGAGAGTAAGCAAATAGGCAAGTGTTGGCTGTTCGTGTTAGCCTGGTTATCTGTTTGTGTCCTGTTGATGCAGGCAAGGATCATGTCATGTGTGCTTGTTTGCACCTGTATCCCTGTACATCAGCTACTGAGGCTGTAGATTTCTACCTCTGCCCATTTTTCTTTTAGCATGGGGAAAAATTCTGAGAAATCATGTACATGTTTATGCCTCCCTTGATAAAACTGTAGGCTGCCCCTGGGGACCTTGCCTCAGGAGCACAAGGGAGTGTCCAGGGAAAGATCAGTGATGTCAGCCGAGCAGGGGTGCGGGGGTGGTGTGGGGGTCAGAGGGAGGAGGGAAAGTGTTGCTCTGGGAAGACTGTGGGAAAGGGCTGTGTGTGTGTGTGTGTGTGTGTGTGTGTGTGTAGGTACAGCCACACATTATGTTTGGGCCTGGATCAGGTGCTATATATTTTTCTCATTTGGTCCCCCTATTAGGTGCCCCTATTAGGTGGGGACAGTATCTCCCGCATTTTACAGATGACTGATACCCAGGCAGGTTCAGAAAGTCCCCAAGGAGAGAGTGAGTGCAGACTCCTTCAGCGAACCCTAACTAGTGCTAGGAGACATTTCTGGAAGCTTGAAGAGCAGGAAATGCTACTTATGCCTAGTACATAGATTCTTGAGGTAGGTACCACAGGGTGTAGAGGCTCGAAGCCTAAGCCAGTTTTAAGAAAGGCTTGGATCAAACTTAGAAGCTTAAATGCCTTCCAGGGACAAGTAGGCCACAGAGACAAATGAGAAATGGCAACAAGACACAGCAGGTAGCGGCGAAGGCTGAGAGACTGTGCAGCGCCAGGAGTATGAGCCCAGGGGGACCGAACTGCAGATACAGCTTTTATCTGTAGCTGTGAGTTTCTGGCGTCAGCAACTAATTCAGACTTGAAAAAGGAAGGAGGAGGAGAAGGATCAGGAAGGGAAAGAAGAAACCATGTGGCACAAACAGAATAAATCTGAAGGCTCCGTGTGTCCCAAAGCCTACCCGGCTACAGACTCTGCTTTGGATGAATCTCCCCGCTGGTGTTTTGGGTGGGGGAATGCTGGTGTTTGGTAGGTTTTTGAGCTGGAGTTGGGGATGCGGTGAACTCTTGGGTAGACCCTCTGTGGCCCAATTGATAACCTTCAGTCTGTCATCTGTGAAACAGGTCACCACCAGTGCTTCATGTGCACGGGGAACTCGGAAGTCTGATGAAAAGGCCCCATCTAGACAGAGAAGAGCGCTGGTGGAGTGACAGTCTTTCCGTGGCCATCAGTGCCCCCCGGTGGGTGCTGCCCCCGTGTGCCCTCCCGTCTGTAGACGTGTCTATTTCTAGCTCTTCTGTAACTCTATTAACCATAGCCACCTCCTCGTGCCACTTGTCTGTATGTTTAATTATGTAAATGGCATTACAAATCACAGTGGTGCTGAACTACATCCCATTTCTCACTGCACATCAGAGCATGTTACACTGTGTCTTGTCGGCTTCCCCTTCCGTCTGCAGGTAGACATGGTGGAGAGTGATTGCTTTCACCTTGTGAGGAAAGTGAGTTGGGAGAATGCCGACCAACGTGAAAAGGATTTTGTGGAGTGGATGTGCGGTTGCTATAAGCAGTTGACTTTTTTTGTAAATTAAGATGTGGGCTTTGTACCTCAATTAAGCCAGTTCATTGCTGACATGTTTTTAGCAATTGGCTTTAGTATTTAAGCTACTACTAATGTTTGTCTGTGAGCATGGGGGCATGTGTAGTTTTTGAACTGTGAGAGCAGGGTGAGTGGGGCTGGCATGACTGGCATCTAGCAGGTCCCCTGGGAGAGACTGCTTTGAAACCATCCCATGGTCTGTCCACACGTCAGCCCAATGACTGAGTGCATTCTTCCTGGAAGTCCTTCCTTCTGTCTATCTTACATCACTTAGCATCACTTAAGCTCATTCCCGTTGGATTGACCTTCAATAGAGCGTAAGTGGTAGACGCCCTTCCTGGAGTAAGTCTGCACTTCGGTGCCCTGCTTTGGCCTGCTTCTTGCATGTCCTGGGAACTTTTCATTCTCCGTGGCCTCTTCCTCTCAGTTTGCTGGCGTGGTGAGGTCGGCCTCCTCTGACCCGTCCAGCCCTGTGGCCTCTTGTGTTTCTGCTATCTTCTCTTGGTCACCTTCTACCAATGGCTCTTATTGCCTGCTCATCTGTGGAGATTTTGTGACCTGGAAGTTAACTTTATTACTCCTCTGAAACAGTTCTCTCGGGGGCTTTCCTGCCTGCCAAATCCAGTGTTCTCCCGGTCTCACCACCAGCGTTATTATCACTGAGTCTTTTCAGAGTCACTTGCAGATACTGTCATTTTCTCCATAAATATTTTACTGTGTATCTCATCCTGCAAGAACAAGAACATGCTCCTACTTAACCATAATACAGTGATCACACTCTGTATCTGATATCCAGGCCACACTCAGTTTTCCAGTTGTCCCAATCTTGTCTTACATAACCGTCTTCTAACATCTCCAGATTCAATCAAGGACACACGTTGCACGTGGTTATATCTCCCTGTGTCCTTTAATCTAGTGGGACATTCCCCCAGGCCTTGATTAGTCCTTCATGGCACTGGCATCGTTGAGAAGTCCAGTGGTATGGTAGACCACCTCTCTTGTATCTACTTCATTGTTGCCTCATGACCAGATGCAGATGAAGTGTTTTGGTCTAAATGACTACTAAGGGCCCTTGTGTTCTTCTCAGTGTGTCATACCAGGAGACACGTGATGACAGCTTGTCTCACTGTTGGAAACACTAAATTCAGTAACATGGTTAAGGTGGTATATACCAGATTTCTCTATTATAAAGATACCTTTTCTCCTTTAGACCAGTCAGGAATCTGTGGAGTCATGAGACTCTGTGGAATGTCATATTTCCAATCTTTCATCCAATGATTTTTCTTTTTTAAATATTTGTTTATTTATTTGAATGGAAGAGCTACAGAGAGGCATAGGCATAGGCATAGGCATAGGCATAGGCATAGGCATAGGCAAAGGCATAGGCAGAGAGAGAGAGAGAGAGAGAGAGAGAGAGAGAGAGACAGGTCTTCCATCCACTGGTTCACTCCCCAGATAGCCACAATAGCCAGAGTTGCATTGATCCGAAGCTGGGAGCCAGGATCCTCTTCCAGGTCTCCCACATAAGTGCAAGGGCCCAAGGACCTGGGTCATCCTCCACTGCCTTCCCAGGCCACAGCAGAGAGCTGGATCAGAAGTGGAGCGGCTAGGACTTGAAACAGCGCCCATATGCGGTGCCAGTACTGCAGGCGGTGGCTTCACCTGCTGCACCACAGCCCAGCCCCCATCTAGTGATTTTCTAGATATTGACAATACTATCTCTTTTTAAATCATTCTTGTTTGGGACAAAATTTAGGTGCCATATACTTTCCGTTTTGATCATTTTAAAGTGTAAGTTCAGTGGCATTCATTATACTCAGTGTTTTGTAAAACATCACTGTGCTCCATTTCCAGAACTTTTTCATCATTACAAACTGAAACTCTGTGCTCATTAAACAGTACCTTTCCATTTATCCCCCCTCTAGCTCCAGATAACTACTCTTTCTCCATGAATTTCACTGTTACAGGCAGCTTATGCAAGTGGGATTGTACTGGCTTATTTCACTTAACAGAATGCCCTCTAGGTTCATCCGTGTTGCAGCAGTGTTGGTAATTCCTTCATTTTTAGAGCTAAATAATATTCCATTGCATGGATATTCCGCATTTTGTTGATCTAGAAATCTGTTGAGCGAGGCTTGGGTTACGCTTACTTTTTGGCTGCAGGGATAACACTTGTGAACATGTGTGTACATATACCTCTTGAAGATCCTGCTTTCAGTTCTTTGAGTGTATACCCAGAAGTAAAATGGCTGGCCCATATAATAATTCTGTTTAGAAAATTAAAACATTATTTACTTATTTATTTGAAAGGCTCAGAGAGGTTTCCTATCCACTGTCTCACTCCTCAGACACTCAAACAGCTATGACTTGGCCAGGCTGGAGTTGGGAGCTATGGACCCCATCTGGTTTCCCACTTGGGTGACAAGAACCCAATCACTGAAGCCATTACCTGCCATCTCCCAGGGTGCACACCTGAACAGAGGCACTCCAACATGGGATACAGGTGTCCCAAGTGGTATCTTAACTGTTATGCCAAACACCTTAAAGACTCCTAAAAATGATATATTTATTGGAAAGACAGAGAAGGTAGACAGGAAGAGAGCTCCCATCTGTTAGTTTACTTCCCACGTGGCTGCAACTTCTGGGGCTGGGCCAGGCTGAAGCTAAGAGCCAGGAGGCCAGGAGCTCAACCTGTGTCTCCCATATGGGTGCCAGGGAACTAATTCCTTGAGCATCACCTTCTGTCTCCCAGGCTACACATTAGCAGGAAGCTGGAATTGGGAGTGGAGCTGGAGACCTGAACCTGAACCCAAGCATTCTGATGTGGAAAGCAGGTGTTCCAACTGGTGTCTGAACCACTAGCCCAAATGCCCACCCCAGTAATTTTTAAAATCTTCATCCTGTTGGTCCTACTGGTTGTTATTTAAGGGCTTATTAACTTAATTTTATTTATTTGTAAGACACACACACACACACACACACACACACACACACACACACAGACTGTATCTTCCATCCATTCGTTCACTTCCCAAATGGCTGCATCAGCCAAGGCTGGACCTGGCAGAAGCCAGGATCCCAGAACTTCATCTAGGTTCTCATGTAGGTACTGGGGGCACAAGCAGTTGAGTCATCATTTGCTGTCGTCTTTCCTGCCAATGGATTGTCAGGAAGCTGAATCAGAAGGGGTATAGCTTGGACTTGAACCAGTACTCTAACATGGGATACGGGCATCCTAAGCAGTAGCTGAGCCACAATGCCCATCCCACCCAATAATTCCATTTTTAATAGTTGGAAGTATCATACTGTTTTCCATAGGAATTATACTTATTTTATATTCTTACCAGAAATTTAGGAGGCTCCAGCTTCTCCATATATTTGCCAACATCATTTTCTCTCTTTGAAAATTACAATCATTCTAGCAATTATTTTTTTCTCAGGAACCTTTTACTTGAGGTATACAAACTTCATGCATTTCCTAAATACAAATTTAGGAGCATAGTGATCCTTCTCACCATACCCACCCTCCTACCCGCACTGCCACCCTTTTTCCTCCCTCTCCTATTCCCATTCTTATTTTTTAAAGATCTGTTTTCACATAACTTTATACACAGAAGATTAACTCTATACTAAGTAAAGAGTTCAACAAATAGTTTGGAAAAAAAAACTGTTCCTGAATTTTTTTTTCTATTTTGATTTTTTTCAGGAGCATGGTGTTCAGTCTCCATATGTTTGGGTATGTTCTAGAGATTCTTGAATTGTTGATTTCCAGCTTCATTCTATTGTGGTCAGAAAAGATGTATGGTATGATTTTGATTTTTTTGAATTTGCTGAAACTTGCTTTTATGGCCTAGCCTGTGGTCTATCCTAGAGAAAGTTCCACGTACTCGTGAATATGTAGAATATGTATTCTGCAACTACAGGGCGAAAAGTTCTGTAGATATCCGTTAGGTCCATTTGGGCTACAGTGTCGATTAACTCTGTTGTTTCCTTGCTGATTTTCTGTCTGGTTGATCTGTCCATTGCTGAAAGTGGGGTATTTAAGTCCCCTATTACTACTGTATGGGAGTCTTTGGCTCCCTTTAGATACATTAACATCTCTTTTATTTTATTTTTATTTTTAAGGATTTTATTTATTTATTTGACAGTGAGAGAGAGCCAAGAGAGAAAGGTCTTCCTTCCGTTGGTTCACTCCCCAAATGGCCACAATGGCCAGAGCTATGCCAATCCAGAGTCAAGAGCCAAGTGTTTCCTCCTGGTCTCCCATGCGGGTGCAGGGGCCCAAGCACTTGGGCCATCCTCCACTGCTTTCCCAGGTCACAGTAGAGAACTGGACTGGAAGAGAAGCAACCAGGACTAGAACCAGCACCCATATGGGATGCCAGTGCCACAGGCAGAGGATTAACTCAGTGCTCCACGTTGCCGACCCAAACATCTCTTTTAAATAGCCAGGTACCCTGTAATTAGGTGCATATACGTTTATTATAGTCACATCTTCCTGTTGAATTGATCCCTAATCATTGCATAGTGCTCTTCTTTGTCTCATTTAACAGTTTTTGTGTGAAAGTCTATTTTGTCTAATATTTGGATGGCTACACTAGGTCTTTTTTGGTTTCTGTTAGCATGGAATATCTTTTCCATCCTTTCACTTTCAGTCTGCGTGCATCTTTGTTGGTGAGATGTGTTTCTTGGCAGCAAATAGATGGGTTTTGTTTTTTAATCCATTCAGTCAGTCTTTATCTTTTAACTGGAGAGTTGAGGCCATTACATTCAAGGTGACTTGATAAATAATGACTTTGCTCTGCCATTTTTCCATAAATATTCCTATTGTTTACTGTGGATTTCCTTTGTACTTTTATTGGTAGATTTTCTGCCTTCACCTTCTTTCATAGTGATGACCATGTTTCTGTGTGCAGCACATCCTTAAGCATCTTTGGTAAAACTGGGTGAGTGGTGACAAATTCTTTTCAATTTCTGTGTTATGGAAGGTCTTTATTTCACCTTCATTCATAAATGAGAGGATACAGTATTCTGGGTTGATGGTTTTTTTCTCTTAAGACTTGGACTATATCTCACCATTCTCTCCTAGCCTGTAGGATTTCTGATGAGAAGTCTACTGTGAGTAATTGATGATCCTCTGAAGGTAGTCTGGCATTTCTCTCGTGCATATTTTAGAATCTTTTCTTTATGTTAATGGAGAGTTTGACTACAATGTGTCGTGGTGGGGATCTTTTCTGGTCTTGTCTAGGAGTTCTATGTGCTTCTTGTACTTGGACATCCCTTTCTTTCTCCAAAACTTTTTTTTTTTTTTTTTTTTTGGTTTTCTGATTTCTTCTTCTTTATTTTTGTCTGACTGTAAAACTTCCAGAGATGTGTCTTCTAACTTGGATATTCTTTGTTCTTCCTCATTGGGTCTGTTAAGGCTTTCCAGTGCATTTTTTTATTTGATCTACTGATTCTTCATTTCTGATATTTCATCTTGATTTATCTTTAAAATGTGAATTTCATGGGAAAAATGTTCATTCATGTTGTGTATGGAATTCTTTAATCCGTGGATTTGCTTCTGATTACTTCTAAGTAATTCTATGATCAATTTTTTGAGTTCTGTTTCTGGCATTTTTTCAGTCTCTTCATTTTCACATTCTGGCATTGGAGTATTGTTGTCTTCCTTTGGAGGCATCATGTGTCTTCCTTATTCTTGTTTCTTGAATTGCTGCATTTATTTTTAGGCATTTGTGGAGACACTTGTGGTTTTTTTTTTCCCACTTTTGAAGGCTTTTATCTTTGGACTATGGCTCTGTGGCTTAGTGGACTATCTGCTATTTCAGTGAATATCCAGAGGCATGTGCTGGGTATGGCCAGGAAGCTCTGTTCAGTTTTCCAGGGTGGGGGAGTGTCCAATGTGACACCCAAATTGGGCATCGTAATCCCTTGTTGTTGTTTTTTAAATCAGAGGGGAGATTTGATCTGCTCTGTTGGCCTAGTCTCACACTTACCTCCTGTCCTCCAAGGAGACCAATGCCTGTTCATAGCCCCAGTGGGTACAATATTCATTTGCACTGCCACAAGAACCACACAAAGGATTTGTGCAAATCTCAGTGTGCGCACAGATTCCACAGCAGTAACCCTCACCAGGCAATCAGGGAGCCCTGAGCATGTAGAGCTCCCCACAGGGACTGCCGAACACCCAGACACACCCTGCACCCTCCCACACAGCCACAGTATTTTCACAGTCCCAGCACACAAGGCTCCCACGGTCATGAGCACCCAGCCTCCTGTCAGATCTCCTAGCCAGACACAGGCATTTCCTCTCTCTCGGCTGGTTTTTGGGTACATGGACATGAGCTGGCACAGCTGTTAGGTATGTCCAAAATGGCACCTGCCCCATTCTGCTAGTTAAACAATACTGGTGCCAGGTGCTCGGGGAGAGAGAAACAGCCCCCCCCCCATTTTCCCCTCTAGGTTGGCAGGTATACTGCCTGCTACAGCACTCCAAGCTGGACTCACATCACGCTCTTCCTGCAGCTTTATTGCCAGTGGCTTGGGCTGCTGCATTCTGGTCTCACTTCACTCTGCAAAGCTGGTGCTGAGACTCTCAGCTACTGGAGTCCTGAGCTGTGAGGGTCCACACCCTCCATGTAGGTCCACAGTGTCCTCTAATTTGAGTAGAGTTTTCTCTGCCATTTTCTCCCTAACTCTTCCCTGAGACTGCACTCTCTCCACATTTTTTTAAATTATCTTCCCCTAGACTAGAACAGTAAGCTCCCTCCCTGTTGCACCATCTTGATCTCTCTCCCATTCTAGCAATTATAAAGTAGAATTTCATTGTGGATTTTTTAAATAAATTTTTCTAATGAACACTGATGTTGAGCATCTATTAGCTATTTGTGTAGCTTTCTTGTCTGTTTAGATTATTTGCCCATTTTAAAATTGGGCTACCTTTTTATTATTGCATTGTGGGATTTATTTATTTTAGATACAAGTCTTTTATTGGGTATATGATTGCAAATATGTTCTCCCATTCCATAGGTTGTCTTTTCTTCTTTTTAAAAAATATTTATTTATGTATTTGAAAGAGTTACACAGAAAGAGAAGGGGACAGAGGGGGAGGGGGAGGAGGAGATGGAGGGGAAGGGGGAGGGGGAGGGAGAAGTCTTCCATCCACTGGGTCACTCCCCAATTGGCTGCAATGGCTGGAGCTGTACCGGTCCGAAGCCAGGAGCCAAGAGGTTCCTCCTGGTCTCCCACGTGGGTGCAGGGGCCCAAGGACTTGGACCATCTTCTACTGTTTCTCCAGGCCATAGCAGGGGGCTGGATCAGAAGTTGAGCAGCCAGGACTCAAACCAGTGCCTATGTGGGACGCCAGCACTGCAGGCAGTGGCTTTACCTGCTATGCCACAGTACTGGCACTAGGTTGTCTTCTCATTTCCTTGATAATGTCCTTTGGTGTACAAAAGTTTTAAGTTTGCATGAAGTTTATTATATATATATTTTCTTCTGTTGCTTTTGCTTTTGGTGTAGTATCAAAAAATCATCGCCCAAAACCTGAGGACATGAGTTTTTACTATGTTTTCCTTTAGGAGTTTTACGATTTTTAGCTCTTATATTTAGATTTTTGATTCATTTTGAGTTAATTTTTATATATAGTGTGAGATTGAGGTCCTGCTGATCCTTTAGCATGTGAAAATCTGGTCGTGCCAGTACTATCTGTTGAGGAGACAGCTCTTTGACCCATTGAATGGTACTGTTATCCTTGTCAAACATCAGCTGGCCATACATGAATCTTTCTCTGGACTCTGCATTCTAGTTCATTGATGTATAGTGTATGTTCTTAATCCAGGAGTGCATTTTTTAAAAATTACTGTAGTTTTATGGTAGGGTTTGAAATCAGGAAGGATTAGTCCTTCAACTTTGTTTTTATTTTTTTGACACTTTTCATAATTCCATATGAAGTTGAAGATTGGCTTTTCTATTTCTAGAAAAAATGACTATTGGAATTTTGATGGAATTTGCACTGAATCTTCAAATCATTTTTGGTAGTTGGTTAGTTTCTGAGGACTACTATGTCAAAGAACCATAGAGTAGAATGGTTCCTTCATGGTTGTTGAGGTTAGAAATCCAAAATTAAGAGACTGTTAGGTCCATGTTCTCTCTGCAGGCTTAGGGAGGAATCTTCTCCATGCCTTGCTCTCGACTTCAAGTGGTACGTGGCAGTCTTCGGTGTTCTTCGGCTTGAAGGCGTATCGTTCCAGTCTCCGCTGCATCTTCACACAGCACACTGCCGTCTGTGTCTTAAACTTCCCTCTTCTTGAAAGGACACCAGTCATGTCAGATTTAGAGTCCACTATAATCTTGCGTGACCTCTCTTAACTACATTTGCAAGGACTTTATTTCCAAATAAGGTCATGTGTGTTCTGGTGGACATGCAGTGTGGGGAAAGGACACTGCTGCACTCAGTATAGTTAGCATTGATATATAAACAATATAAATTTTCCTGTCATGAACACAGGCTACTTTTCCATTTATTTAGGTCTTTTAAATTTCTTTCACTAATGTTTTGTAGTTTTCAGTGTGTAAATCTTCCATGTCCTTGGTTAAGTTTAATCCTAGGTATTTTATTCTTTTAGATTTATTGTAAAAGTAATTGCTTTCCTAAATCTCTGCATAGTTCATTGCTGCTATGTAGAAACTCAGTTGCGTTTTTCTTTTTTTAAAGGTTTATTTATTTGAAAGTCAGAGAGAGAGTGAGGAAGTGAGTAACCTAGCTCTTCCATCGTCTGGTTCACGCCACAGATGACCGCAGTAGCCAGGGCTGCGCCAGGCTGAAGCCAGGAGCCAGGAGCTCCACCTAGATCTCCCACATGGGTACCAGGGGCCTGAGTACCCGGACTATCCTCTGCTGCTTTTCCCAGGCCATCAGTAGGGAGCTGGATCAGAAGTGGAACAGCTGGGACACCAACCAGCACTCATATGGGATGCTGTTGTTGCAGGTGGCAGGCAGCTTCACTTGCCACACCACAATGCCGGCCCCTCAGTTGCGTTTTGCATGTTGACTTCATACCCTGTAATAAACAAACTTGTTGAATTTGTTTATTATTTCTAACAGTTTTCTCTGAATTCCTTGGCGTTTTCTGTGTATGAGGTAAAAATATTTTTATTTATTCCTGACCAATTTGGGAGGTGTTATGTTTCTTTTTCATACTTAATTGATCTGTCTAGAACTTTCAGAAAATTTTGATAAAATGGTGAAATCAGGCGCCCTTGTCTAGTTCATGATTTAAGAAGGAAAGCTTTTAGTCTGGCTATGTTATGAGTTTTTCACACTTTACCATGAATAGAAATGTCTTTCTATTACTAGTTTTCTTAGAATTTTCTTTTTTATCATAAAAATATGTTGGATTTTGTCAAATGTATTTTCTGTGCCAGTTGAGATTATCATGTGAGGGTTTATTTTTTTTTGTTCTATTATTATGATATATTGGTTGATTTTCTCATGTGGAACCATGAGCCTTATATTATTAGGATAAACTCCACTTGGTCTTGATGTATAATCTTTATAATATGATGTTAGATTTTGTTTACTTGTATTTTTTAGAAAGATTTTATTTAGTAAATACAAATTCCATAGGTATAGTTTAGGAATATAGTGGTTCTTCCCCCTCATACCTGCCCTCCCACCTCACTCCTGTTCCACTTCCTACTCCCTCTCCCATCCTCTTCTTCATTAAGATTCATTTTTAATTATCTTTATATTCTTGTATTTTTTTAAAATTGTATTTTATTAGAGAGAGAGAGAGAGAGAGAGAGCAGTCAGATGAGCTCCTATCTGCTGGCTCACTCCCTGTTGCCTACAGTGACCCCTGGCTAGGCCAAAGACAAAAGCTGAGAGCTGGGAATTCAGTCTAGATCCCCACACAGGCGGCATTCCAAGGCTGGGAAGCCTTTTCCCTGCAAAGGGCCATTTGGATATTTCTGACATCATTCATGGGCCATAAAAAATTATCAACTTAAAAATTAGCCTGCTATAGATTTATTGACTTTTGAGTCCTGCCTCTGGTTGCCTTTGCTGGGCGAGACCAAATGATTTCTTGGGCCTTATATGGCCTGCAGCTCAGATGTTTCCCATCTGTGGGTCTTAAACCCTGACTTCTGCCTCCTAGGGTCTGCAATAGCAGGAAGCTGGAGTTAGGAACAGGAGTCGGGTACCAAGCCCAGACACTCCATTGTCAATTGCAGGGATCTTAACCTCTAGGCTGAATGCCTGCTCCTCTTTCCTAGAATTTTGTTGAGGATTTTGTATCTATATTCATAAGCGAGGTCTTGTAATTTTCTTGGGATGTCTTTATCTAGCTTTGGTGTCAGAGTAACGCTGGCTTCATAGAATGAGTTAGAAACATCATCCCTGGGGCCAGCATGTGGCATAGTGGGTGCTGGCATCCCATATGGGCACCGGTTCGAGTCCCGGCTGCTCCACTTCCAATCCAGCTCTCTGCTATGGCCTGGGAAGCAATAGAAGATGTTCCAAGTCCTTGGGCCCCTGCGCCCACATGGGAGACCTGGAAGAAGCTCTTGGCTCCTGGTTTCATAACGTCCAGCTCCAGACGTTGTGCCATTTTTGGAGTGAACCAGTGGATGGAAGACTTTGCTCTCTCTCTCGACCTGTGTCTCTCTGTAACTCTGCCTTTCAAGTAAATGAATAAATCTTAAAAAAAAAAATCATCCCTCACATCTTTAAATTTTTTGGAAGAGTTTGAGAATGATTGATTTTCATTTTCTTTTAGACATTTGGTAGAATTCGCTACTGAAGCCATTTAGTTCTGAGCTTCTCTTTTTTGGGAGGTTTTTTTTGGTTACTGATTTTAGTTTCTCTTTATTTGTATAGGTTTTTTTTGAAGTTTTCTATTTATTCTTGAGTCAGGTAATTTTTGCATTTCTAATAACTCACCCATTTAATTAAGCTTATCCCATTTTTTTAAAAAAGATTTATTTTATTTATTTGAAAGGCACAGTGACAGAGAGAGAGGGAGAGACAGATAAAGAGGTCTTCCATCCTTTGGTCTATTCCCTGAATGGTTGCAATGGCTGGCTGGGGCTGGGCTCAGCCGAAGCCAGGAACCAGGAACTTCATCTGGGTCTCCAATTAGGTGCAGGGGCCCAGACATTTGGGCCACCCTCCATCTTCTGCTGCCTTCACTGGCCATTAGCAGAGAGCTGGACTGGGAGTGGAGTAGCCGGTATGAGAACTGGTGCCCATAAGGGATGCTGGTACTGAAGGTTGCAGTTCAGCCTACTATGCCACAGTGCCAGCCCCAAATTTAGCCATTTTGTTGATATACAATTGTTTATAATATTCTAAAATCCTTTTTTATTTTTGTAGAATCATTAATAATGTTCCTACCTTGTTGCTCCCCCTCTTCGTGGAGGAACGACACAGGACCCTGCGCTGTTCTTTTGTCTGCTCGGCCCTCCCCGGGTTTGCTGCTGGTTCTTCCCGGGTTGGCTGCTGTCCCTTCCACCTCCGTGGAAGGGCAGTTCCCCCTGGCCACTTTCCCCACTTCCGCAGGGGAGCGGCACTCCGCTGGCCGGCTCTCTCGGGGGCTGCACAGGTGTTCCTTCAGATAGATGTTCCCCTTAGATGTTCCTCGTGCATGTTGTCTCTCTCCTCCTTTATAGTCCTTCCACCAATCCCAACTCTGCTACCCACACGCCGAGTACGCTGCTCTCCTACAATCAGGAGCAGGATCAGCTCCTGCAGGTCATCACCCAAGCTAGCGAGAGGCAGCTGCGCAGAAGTTGCTACTCTCTTCTCAGCGCCATATTGTGGGAAAGCAGATGCATAGAATAAGTCTTAATTCCAGTAACTTAGTCTAGTCCGAGTTGCTCCCAGTTGCTCCCCACACTACCTTCATTTCTTATTTTAGTTATTTGTGTCTGCTCTTCATTTTCTTTGTCAGTCTAGGCAGGGATTTGTCAGTTTTGCTGATATTTTCAAACTAGTAACTTTTTTTAAAGATTTATTTGAAAGACAGAGTTACAGAGAGGCAGAGAGAGAGAGAGAGAGAGAGAGAGAGAGAGAGAGAGATCTTCCATCCGCTGGTCCACTCCTCAGTTGGCTGCAATGGCTAGAGCTGTGCCAAACTGAAGCCAGGAGCCAGGAGCTTCTTCCGGGTCTCCTACTTGAGTGCAGGGGCCCAAGGGCTTGGGCCATCTTCTTCTGCTTTCCCAGGCCCGCCACACCACAGTTCCCGCCCTGAAACAACAGCTTTTGATTTCATTGATTATCTTTTATTTTTCTTCTATGCTTATTTGTACTCTGATCTTTATTATTTCCTTTCTTCTTCTAGCTTTGGGCTCAGTTTGCTCCTTTTCTAGTTCCTCAAGGTATAAACTTAGGTTATTGATCTGAGATGTTTCTTTTTCTAATTTAAGCATTTATGCTTCAAACACTACTTTGATCATTGATTTTCCTCCATCCAAAAGATTTTGGTGTGTTGACTTTGTTTTCATTCATCTCAAACTATTTTCTGCTTTACCTCCTGTTCTCTTCTTTGACATGTTGGTTGTTTAATAGCATGTACTTTAATTTTCACGTATTTGAATTTTTGTTAAGACTTCAATCTTCTTAAATTTATTGGAACTTATTTTTTGGTCATCATATGGTCTATGTGGAGTGGTCTACACTTATCTGATAAATCTAATTGGTCTTATAGTGTTATTCAAGTCTCCTCTTATATTAATCTGTCTAATTTTTCTATCTGTTACTGAAAGTAGGGTATTGAAGTAGCCAACTGTCTTGTAGAACTGTCTGCTTCTCCCTTTTATTCTGGCAGTGTCTGCCTCTTACGCTTTGGGGCTCCGTTGTTTGGTACATGCATGTGAATACTTGCTGTATCTTTTCGATGTTTCTTTTGAGTAGTTTTTTCATAAACCCTATTTGTCACTCATATTGCTGTTGCCACCGAGCTCTCTTTTGCTTGCTTTTTGCATGTAGCATATTTTGGTTTCAATCTATGTGTTTTTTGGATTTAAAATGATCTTGTGGCATACAGTCGGATTATGTTTTGCATTCATTTTTGTGGGCTCTGCCTTTTAACTGGAGTGTTTATTCCATTTATTTAAGTAATTACTGAGAAGGAGGGACTTTTCCCATTCTGCTTCTTTTTATTATATCTTCTCATTTCTTACATGACAGCCTTCTTTTGTATGTAGTTGATTTTTCTGTATGATGAGACAGTTTGATTCCCTTCTCATTTCTTTTTAGGTATATTGTTTAGATAATTTCTTATGTTTATAATGAGATTGTATTTAACATCCAAGATGAACAATTTCAGTTATCTAATTGAACTGACTAACTTATTCTTAAAAGTGTTAAAACTGGCCGGCGCCGCGGCTCACTAGGCTAATCCTCCGCCTAGCGGCGCCGGCACACCGGGTTCTAGTCCCGGTCGGGGCGCCGGATTCTGTCCCGGTTGCCCCTCTTCCAGGCCAGCCCTCTGCTGTGGCCCGGGAGTGCAGTGGAGGATGGCCCAGGTGCTTGGGCCCTGCACCCCATGGGAGACCAGGAAAAGCACCTGGCTCCTGGCTCCTGCCATCGGATCAGCGCGGTGCGCCGGCCGCAGCGCGCCGGCCGCGGCGGCCATTGGAGGGTGAACCAACGGCAAAAGGAAGACCTTTCTCTCTGTCTCTCTCTCTCACTGTCCACTCTGCCTGTCAAAAAAAAAAAAAAAAAAAAAAAAGTGTTAAAACTGCTGCTAATATATATACTTTCACTAATTTCCTTTTGTTATTTAGGTTTACCTTTGGCTCTTTGAACATATATAAGACAGTTTTAAATTATTTTTGCTTAGTAGGTCAGATGTCTGGACTTTTCTGGAAATAACTTCTGTCAATTAAATTTGTTTCTTTGAATGGGTCAACCATACTTTCTTTTTTCTTTGTATGCCTTTTTTGCTTTTTGGGTTTATACTAGACATTTGAATATGGTAATAGTAATGTCTGGGGCCTGCAATCACATGGAAATATTTCACACTGAATTTGGATGACTAGAAGGCCAGGCTTAGCAAGGGCTATCGGACAGAGCCCATCACAAGTCTTTAATGTGGCTTGGGCTTCTCAGCATGGTTGCTGGGAAGAAGATGTAGGAGAAGAGGGGCGGGGAGAGAGACAGAGACAGACAGACAGACAGACAGAGGCAGTCCAGGGAGGGAGCATCTTGAGGGGGATTTTTCTGGAGTGTGTATTTTCCAGCAGAAGCAGTGGTAGCTACCCGACCTTCTAGGATCTAACCTTTTGCATAGTGTCACTTCTGCCATATTCTATTGGTCAAAGCGACGTAAGTCCAGCCAAATTCAGAGGAAGGGGCATGTACCCCACTTGCTGGTGGAAGGAGTGTCAGTGAATTTGGCAGTTTTTTCTTGTGCATCTTTTCAGGCAGGAAAATGCCCCCAGGTGTTCCCTTGTCAACACTTCACGCAATGGACCCCTGCCAAGGTGGATGAGAAAGTGAGACAGTAGTCCACAGGTGATGTGTTCTAAGACTGCCAGTGGATTTCTGGAACTGTGGATTGTGCGGAGCCCTGCACACAGGCCCTGTGAGACTCTCAGTCCATCTGATGATGGAGATGTCTACTGAGTGACTAATGGGAGTGTAGCCTATACAGCGTGGATATGCTGGACGAAGGGATGACTCACGTCCCAGCGGGGGCGTTAGGAGGATAGCCTGAGGCTTTATCACACTACTTACAGTGGTGCACAATTTAAAATGTAATGTCTTGTTTACTTCTGGAGCCTTCCATTTCATATTTTCAGACTGCCCTTGATCACAGGTAACTGAAACTCCAGGAAGTCAAACTGTAGCTAAGCGAGGTGACAGTAGCATTTGCGTGGTTAGTCTCAGTGGGAGTTGGTGGTAAGTTCTGCTCACAGAAGTGGAGGAGTGTGGAGGCCTGTGGGAGGGTCGGAAGGTCTACAGAGTGGGTGCTCGCTGCTCCTGGGTGGGGGTCACAGGTCTGCCTGCCATTTGCTTTTCTCTGTCACCGTCTGGCAGCGAAGGTGGGTTCAGGCATCTCCTTACAGATCCGTGGGGCTGAAAGTCCTGGCTCCCCAGCCGGCTGTTGCAGTGGGATGGGCCTGTAGTGTTTTTTTTTTTTTTTTTTTTTTTTTCCTGTGATGTCCCGCTGGGGTAGGGTAGTTATTTTTGAAAAGTTTTGTTATTTAAAACTTGTCTGTCTTGCTAGGCTGCTTTTTCCCCAGTCCTTTGGCTTGAAAGAGCAGACATTTCTGCAGGGCCTTTTTGATCTGCTCCCATTGGCGTCCCCTCCAGCACTCCATCTGAGATATATGAGGCAAGAAAAAAACCAGTGGGACTCAGTGCCATGTCACTGCAGGTCCCAAGGCCCCCAGCCGGACTGCCTGCTTCTTTCCACTCTTTGGAATCTTCTTATGTTTGTTTTGAGTATACAGTGTCCAGATTTTTTTAGCCATATCCACAGAAGGAATTAAAAGACGTGAATCTGCTCTGCAGTGCCTTATCTTTTGACATAAATTTTAAATATCTGTGACATGTCCCATCAGACTTCCCTCCATAAAGCAATCACACTCGTTAACATCCCTCTCAACAGTGAATGAGAGTGCCTGTGGCCAACCCTGTATCATCGGCCTTTTTTATCTTGGCTGATCTGATAGGCAGAAGTTGGCGTCTCACATTATTAACTTTTATTTCTTTGGTTTCAAGTGGAGGTTGAATGTTTTTCATGTGTTTCTTGGCGTGGTGTTTTCCTCTCTCGTGAATTGCCTGTTCATGTCTTCCGAGGGAGGCGGGGGACAGAATTGAAAATTGAGAGAGGGACACTGCTGCTGTATTAGGTAAGGGTCCAGTCAGGGAATGGAAACCATGCAGTGATTGGCACGCAGGGAATTTGATGTCAAGAATCAATAGCTGGGCACAGGGCTGCTATCTAGGTCATTGAAAGGGTGAAAAGGGAACACTGGAGCGTTAGGGAGGGAACAGCCCCAAGCAAGCAGCCGCTGCCTGCAGGCCTGGGAAATCCAAGGGAAGATGTTGCAGTTACGGAAACTCAGGAGATGAGGTGGAAGGCCCACGAGGAGCTCAGAGTTCGAAGGAGCGGTCACTGCCTGGCTGGTGTGTGTGACGAGTTAGTTCTGCAGGTTCTGGAAAAACTAAACACTGAGTGAGTTGCTGCCCCCCTGGTAAAGGAGCGTTGCTGGTGTGATGTTCCTCAGAACAGGGAGGGCGAGCAAGCAGGAAGCAGGAGCAGGTCTTCCTCCTCTGTCCTTGCAGGTTCCCTCTACTGTCGCCTGCTGTGGAGACTTCTTTGGGCCAAGCTGCAGGGGGGTTTGCCCAGTGCTACAGAACACTTCAGGGTGACCTGGGGTCCAGGGCACAGGGGCTACTGTGGTTCTCCCTGTAGGCGTTGCCTATGGTGAATGTGGAGTGGGAGACGTAATCTGCTGTGGCTTGGTTGTCTTGGGTCTTCTGTTCCTTTCACAGTTTGAACGTCTGGTCACAGTGGATAGGACTTTAAGGTGAACATTTTTTCTTTTTTGAGGACAACATGACTCCCAAATTGCATCTTCCATGGATTTTCTGAGCTTATTAGCAGGGAGCTGGATTGAAAGTGGAGCAGCTGGGACTCAAACTGGTGCCCATCGGGATGCTGATGTCGCAAGCGGTGGCTTTACCCGCTATGCCACAATGCTGGCCCAGCATACTGTGTTTAAGATTTGTCTATACTGACGTGTGAAATACTTCATTCCTTTTTATCGCCAAATAATATTCCATTATATGGGCAGAACACATTTTATATATTCATTAATCAGTCAGTGTGCCTTTGGGCTTTTTGTACTTTTTAGCTATTCTGAGCAATGCTCGTATGAACATTTGTGTACAGGTTTCTCTGTGAGTATGTTTTCATTTCTCTTGAGTGTAATACAGCTGGAAGTGGAGTTGCTGGATGAAGTGATAATTCCATGTTTAGCCTTTCCAGGAGCGCCCAGACTGTTTTCCAGAGTGGCTGGCTGCGTGAACCATTGTACGTCCCCCCCCAACGTGTGAAAGCTGCACGTTCTTCACACCCGCACCAGCACGTGTCTTCTTGAGCACAGCCATCCTCGCGGGTGTGAAGTGGTGGCTCATGGCTTTGATTTATATTTTCTTCCTGGCTAATGATGCTGAATATCTCTTCATACGCTTACTGACTGCTTATGTGTCTTCTCTGGAGAATGTCTGTTGGGGTCTTTTGCCCACTTTTAATTGGGTTGCTTGTTTTACTTTTGAGATGTAGGAGTTCATTGAGTATTCTGGATAGGAATCCCTTAATGGGATATATGTTTTGCAAAAATTTCCTCACACTCCTTAGATGTCTTTTTATGTACTCATTGGTGAATTTGAAGCACAAAAATGTTAAATTTTGGCAAAGTCTGATTTACTTATTTTTTCTTTCTTGCTTATACTTTTGATGTCACTTCTGAGAGGATTTTGCCTTACCTGAAGTCATAAAAGTTTACACTTGTGGTTTTTCTAAGAGTTTGATAGGTTTGGCTCTTATATTTCAGTATGTGTTCTCTTTACAGTTAATTTTTGTATATGACGTAACACAGAGGTCTAACTCTGTTCTTCACAGACTAAAGTCTGAAATATCCTGTTGTCCCAGCACCATTTGTTGAAAAGAATATTCTTTACCCCATTGAATTGTCTCCAGGCACATTTGTCAAATATAAAAATATTTAGTTTTTTTGCTGAACATCACAATAGATAAATACAAGTAGAAAACACTTCTGTGTTTCTTATCTGCCTTACTAACGTCATAAACTCTTTAGGGCAAGAAAAAGTCCTGTC
This sequence comes from Oryctolagus cuniculus, assembly GCF_051225735.1. Taxonomy (NCBI): domain Eukaryota; kingdom Metazoa; phylum Chordata; class Mammalia; order Lagomorpha; family Leporidae; genus Oryctolagus; species Oryctolagus cuniculus. Next base: position 111,048,255 of record NC_142876.1, read on the forward strand.
TTATTTGTCTTTGCTTCTTTTTAACATCCAGCTCAGTATCTAATATATGTTGGATTTCTGAGTGAATTAGAGCAAGTAATAGAGAATGTGGGAGAATATTCCTTCTGATTGATTGTGTTCCAGATTTGGCCAATGAGCTCATCACTAATATGTAGTAAGGAAACATATGGTGGTTAGGATTCGCCTTTGTAATTTTATTTTAATTTTTGATTATTTCAAAAATGAAGTCTCAATATGGTGCTTCTATGTTTGAAACACTCTTCTTCCTTCCTTCCTTCCTTCCTTTCCTTCCTTTCCTTCCTTTCCTTCCTTCCTTCCTTTACTTATTTATTTCAGATGGAGAGTTACTAAGAGAGGGGGAGACAAAGAAAGGTCTTTCATCCACTGGTGCACTCCCCAGATGTCCACAATGAGCTGGGCCCATCTGAAGCCAGGAGCCAGGAGCTTTATCCGGGTCTCTTATGCGGGTGCAGGGGCCCAAGGACCTGGGCCAGCCTCTACTGCTTTCCTAGGCCATAGCAGAGAGATGGAATGGAAGAGGAGCAGCTGGGATATGAACCGGCGCCCATACAGGATGCAGGTGCTGCAGGCAGAGGCTTAGCCCACTATGCCACAGTGATGGACCCTCATCTTTCTTTTTAATAGAAGGTGTCCATCAGGCCTGAAAGCTTGGGTCTAACCTTTTAGAATTTCAGAATGGTTTGTTTTTGTCATATCTGTTTTTACACGTAGTTGCTATTAATGGCAAGTGTTAACGGTTTTTCATTTCTGCTAGTTTTATAAACTTTTAAACCAATTCAAATAAGAAAGTACAAATAGATTTTAAGAAAAGTATTAAATAAGGTGAAGTACTGTCGCTCCCCCATTCGCGGAGGAATGACACTGGACCCTTCGCTGTTCTTTCTGCTCGGCTCTTCCCGGGTTAGCTGCTGTTCCCTCACTCGCGGAGGAACGACGCCGTCCCGGGTTAGCTGCCGGCCCCTCCACCTCCGTGGAGGGGTGGCACCCCCCTGCCGCTTTCCCCGCTTCCGCGGAGGAGCAGCACACCGCCTGCCGGCTCTCTCCGGGGCTGCTCAGATGTTATCTAGATGTTCCTCAGGTGTTCCTTCAAATGTTCCTGGTGCATGTTGTCTCTCTCCTCCTTTATAGTCCTCTTCCACCAATCCCAATTCTGCTGCCCACACGCTGAGCACGCTGCTCTCCTCCAATCAGGAGCAGGATCAGCTCCTGCAGCTCATCAGTCAAATTGGCGAAGGAGCTGCGTAGAAGTTGTTTACTCCTCCCCAGCGCCATATTGTGGGAGAGCAGATGCATAGAATAAGTCTTAATTCCAGTAACAGTCTAGTCTCAGTTGCTCCCCACAAAGTACCAAATGGCAAAAATCACCAGCTAGCACTTGGGTAATGAAAGTCAGGAAAACACCTAGGGGAGAGCTAGCTAGCTTGCTTGCTTTTAGCATATATCTATTTATCTGAAAGGCAGAGCAACAAAGAAAAAGAGAGAGAGAGAGCGCGCTTCCACCTACTGGTTCACTCCCTAAATGCCAGCAATAGTTGGGGTTGGGCTAGGCCAGGAGCCTAGAACTCCATCCAGGTCTCCCGCATGGGTGGCAGGGTACCAGGTACTTGAACCGACACAAGCTGCCTTCAAGGGTGCACATTAGTAGGCAGCTGGATCAGAAGTGGAGCATCCAGGACTTGAACCAGGCAGTTCTAATATAGGATGCTGGTGTCCTAAGTGGCAGCTTAATCTGCTAACCACAATGCTGGGCCCCATTTCTTTCATCTCTTATTTTTCTACTCATTTTCTTCATTTTAACTTATATTTCTCAGTAAGTACAACGTTGATATGACTAAAAAGTCAAGTACAAAAGGTATCCAGTAAAAAGGCCTTGTCACCACCAGTTCCCTGGCTTCTGGTCAGACTTGTTGATTTGTTACGGGTTCATTCGGGGCAGCTGATGTACATCATGATAGTACTGCTGTGTAATTGTTTCCTACATTTTATACAGGTGCTCCTTGCTCCTCACCTGACTCTGTCTTGCCTTGGAAGGTTGTCTTGCTGACCCAGGGTAACCTGTCTAGATTTTTGGTGGCCTTGGTGGTTTACTTGCCATGACCCTCAACTGTCCCTACCTCTGTGGTGATGTTTCAGGCCTTTTGTATCCATTGGAAGAATGTGTAAAGAGACATAGCCCAGGGGCCGGCGCCGTGGCTCACTTGGTTAATCCTCCGCTTGTGGCTCCGGCATCCCATATGGGCGCTGGGTTCTAGTCCCGGTTGCTCCTCTTCCAATCCCACTCTCTGCTGTGGCCCAGGAAGGCAGTGGAGGATGGCCCAAGTCCTTGGGCCCTGCACCCGCATGGGAGACCAGGAGGAAGCACCTGGCTCCTGGCTTTGGATCGGCGTGGCTCCGGCCGTAGCGACCATTTGGAGGGTGAGCCAATGGAAGAAAGACCTTTCTCTCTGTCTGTCTGTCTGTCTCCCTCTCTCTCACTGTCTAACTCTATCTGTCAAATAAAAAAAATAAAAATAAAAAAAAGAGACATAGCCCAGCGTCATGCAGGAACATGTGGATTAGGGCCACTTGAAACTGCAAGGGATGGCATGCCCTACCAGCTTAGCCAGCACATACTACCTTGCTGTATGGAAGGCTGCAGGCAGGTGATTGCCGACGCGGGCGTGCTAGTCCGGCTGTGTGTGAGCAGAGGGTCACTTACTGACCTCCTGTGGTCTTTCCTTCACGGTCACGGGGCAGTTGGCCCTCGTACCAGCATCTCAGCTAGACAGGCAGCAACTTAGCCGTGTCTCAATGGCTGCCACTGGGACTTGGTGACCAGTCACTGGCAAAGGAGAATGAGATTACCCTACTGCTCCAGGTCAGTCCCAGCTTTCCTCTGAGGCTGGCAGCAGGCCTGCCCTTCCTGAGTTCAGAGACTTCACCTCTCTTAAAACGAGGGCTCTGTTGGCATGAGGAGGGGTAGCAGGATTGGGGGGACTGGCTGCTGGATGGCCAGTGGTTATTGTCTACCACAGGGTCATTACATTGAAGACAGGTCTCTATGCACCACAAGGTCTATGGCTAGCACGGCCATTTGTAGCTCAAGAAGCCGTAAGGTGCACCCGTTCTTACCTCAGGGTTCATGTGTTGGAGCCGGATGCCTGCTGTGTTTCCTTCACAGGGCCTGGCCCTCAGAGCGCCTGCTTTGGGTTACACTCTGTTCCCACCTGCTTGGGAGAAGACAGAAGGGCCTCTGCTAGCTTCCTGGCTCCTGCTTGGATTCATGGATCCACGGAGTCAGGTTGAGCAGTGGGGCCTTGGCCAAGGGGTCGGAACAGAGAAAGGGTGACCTGAGTCTACAGAAAGGATCCGGTCCTGAGGAGACGCTGCTTGACAGCTCTGTGGCCTGGGCCTGACGCCGGTGTTCCCGTGCACGGATTTGACTTCTAGTCCATGGCCCCGTCTGCAGTACATCCTTCTGCTTTCTGTCTCCTCCCCTGCTCCCTCAACTCCTTCCTTGCACTGTGGATCTAGTCTCGTGGAGCTGGGAGCCAGAGGCCCCAGGTCTTTTTCTTTTCATGTAGCAAAGCATGTTGGGAAGCCCTGTTGTCCTCACCAGCAGGGAAGGGGAGTGGCGCTGCTCAGAAGGTAGAGGCGAGGCGAGGGTGGAGGACTGTCACAGGAGGAATGAGAAACAGCTGTGGAGAGCTCCCGTGGCTGAGCTGAGGCAGAAGAGTTTCAAGGAGGCAGGGGGGCAGAGACAGCTGGAATTTGGGGGTCACATTCGTTTGTGTGTTTAATGCTTCTGTGGCTTTCCTGGTGCTCACGAAGCAAGCGGCTCCCAGCAAGGCAGTGAACAACAAGCCGATGATTAATTGCCCTTTTAAATTGTAATTATGTCACTCACCAGAACCCGCGAACATTAATTCTCGATTTACAGAGTGAGTAATTGAATAATGAAGGGGCTGCCTGTTTGTCGTGCTCTGTTCTTGCCCTTGCGTTTCTACCATGCCAGGCCCTTCTGTCTGTCTCAGGCTTGGATGCTGCCCATGCCCTGGTGAGTGTAGTGCCTGTTCTGGCCTTCTGAATGTGGACTGTCTGGCGTTACTGGTCGTGGACGGTGAGTAGAGCCCAGGCTGATGTCATACGCTCTAGAGAAGGGGGACCAGCCACTCGTGATCCCAGTCAGATGCTGCCTTTTGTGAAGTTTTCTTGAGGCAACAAAACTCTTCTCTGGTTAACTCAAGCAAGAGCGTGACTTTACTGGAAGCATGTCGGGAAGCCCGCAGAGGCACCGGGAAAACTGCAGAAGCAGGCCTTGAAAGAAGAGACGGGAACCAGGCTCCAGGGCAGGAGAGCAGTAAGCAGTTAGCCCCTGCCCAGCAGTGCCACTGGGAGAATTCTCTGCAGCGTCTCTGGTCTGTCGTTTCACACGGAACTGATTCAGGCTCCTGCCCAAGTCACACCCTTGGCAGTGGAAGGTACAGCACTTGGATGAGTGTCTCTCACTGAGTGCCCACAACAGGAGAAGGAACAGTACCCCCCACCCCTTCAGCCTGCTCCTTGGAGAATGGGGAAATGGGTGCTGGGCAGCAGATCCCACATGGGCCATCCACAGGCCCCATCGGCAGCCTCTCGGTGTTCATCCTCCTCTCGTGTCACGTGGAAGAGAACTGTCTGCTACCGTGGGGTCAGCACCGTCTGAGTCCAAAGGCCTGGGCCGGGAAGGCTGTCCCCTGTCTTTTAAAAATTACAATACAGATGTAATTTACATATATTAATTTATACATATTATATATAATAATATATAATTTACATACTATATATATATATGTACTATGTAGAAGTATAGATTTTTTTTTTAACAGGCAGAGTTAGACAGTGAGAAAGAGACAGAGAGAAAGGTCTTCCTTCCATTGGTTCACCCTCCAAATGGCCACTACGGCCGGTGTACTGCGCCAATCCGAAGCCAGGAGCCAGGTGCTTCCTCCTGGTCTCCCATGCGGGTGCATGGCCCAAGGACCTGGGCCACCTTCCACTGCCTTCCTGGGCCACAGCAGAGAGCTAGACTGGAAGAGGAGCAACTGGGACAGAACCAGTGCCCCAACTGGGACTAGAACCTGGGGTACTGGTGCCGCAGGCAGAGGATTAGCCTAGTGAGCTGTGGCGCTGGCCAAGTATAGATATTTGTATATATAGTATCTAAAAATAAACACTTTTATAAATTTATGTTAGCCATTAAATATTATTAACCTTTTTATACTCCCATTTCTAATTTTTGTTGGGTTCATAACTTACTTTCTTGGAGTGCCTCTTAAAGTAATTCTTTGAAAATTTAGACATTGCAAACTTTATCCTTTCACATATGAAAATATCTTTCACTTTTCAGCTAATTCATAAAACTTGTAGAGCAAAGTGATTTTAACTCAGTACTTTGAAAAATATTTCTCCACTGTCTTCTGGTATCTGGCATTGCCAATAAGGTCTTAAAGTTCTTTGTCCTTTCTACTAGTACTGGAATTTTCATAACAAACCTTGTGTTATACAGTGGGACTTTAAAAAGTTTGTGGAAATGAAATTTAAAAATAAGTTTATTTTGGTGTAGAAATTTCTGAGATCCACATGAAGTTATTTCATAGTATACATTATCCATTTTGAAGACTCCTCATGTTTCTTGCATTCACCTTTGCAGTCCCTGCTACAGTGTCCTAAAAGCAGGTGCATCATATGTTATTAATCTTTTAAAACATAGTTGTGAGAACAGTGCTCAGTGCAGTAAACCTCAGCAAGTGCTTGCCCTATTGGATTGAAATGTGGGAAACCGATACATATCAGGAGAGGCACATCAGTTGATACCTTTGGTCTTCTGGTCTTGCTTATTCTTTATATTGTTTTTGGCTGAAAACGTCCTGATTATTTTCGGCTACAGGGAGGTGTGCCTCTCCCTAAGGGCTGAGGGTTGCAGGGGTGGGGACTGCGGTTGTGTTCTGCAGATGTTCAGACTGCTTGCTGGACCAGCCACCCAGTGTCTCTCCACGGTCTGGCAGAGACATGCATGGGAGCTGCTGCAGCCCTGGAGGAGCCCGGCGTGGTTCCCCGGTCCATCGTTTGTAAGGGGCGTTCCCTGCAGCGCACTGCTTACTCTGTTTATACTTCAGTTTCCCCCTGCATAGAGATTAGTAATTCTCGTCCTGCTGGTGTGGAAAGTTTTCAACAAGAAGGCATGTCAAGCTTTTGCTATGTAATCAGCATTTAGTGGATTTTGGTTCTTTTTCTTTTATTGTAAAGTTTATTTCCTTATGTTAATCTACTTGATAGACACACACACACACACACACACAGAGAATTGATTTTCCATCTGGTTGTTCACTCCCCAAATGCCTGCAACAGTCAGAGCTAGGCCAGGACAAACCCAGGAGATGGACACACTCCATCTGGGTCTGGAACAATGGTGGCAGCGGCCTAAGCGCTTGCTCCAGCACCTGCTGGAAGCTGGATTGGAAGCGGAGGACCCCAGCCAGGCACTCTGCTACGGGACGTGGCATCCTGAGTGGCAGCTTAACCTGCCGCCCCACAGTATGCTGTTTGCTTTTCTTTTGAAGTCACTTTTAGAAAGTTGAGAGTTTCTCTCCTGGCTGAGTTCAGAGTTGGGCATCAAATTGGCCCAGCTTCTCAGAATGTTTGCTGGAGTGATATAACACAGAGGCCGAGGATAGTGGTTGATTCTTAAAGATCCTACTGATTTCTGGAATTCCAGGATTTTAGGATGCTGTTTTTAGCTTGGCTTTTCGGAAAGCAAAAAGTTCTTTTCCAGTCCACTCTAGAGTTCCTGTGCTGGTGTCATTTTATCATATAGACCAGGTAACGTGAGTCCCCGGAGGTACGTGATGATGCCTAGCATTCCGCAGTGAGTGGTGATAACCAGGCCTGGTGTGCGTTAGACCCTGCCACTCCTCTCCTGATCTGCTGGACTGTTTTCTCCATTACATTACCCAGCAAGAACATTCTTGAGAAAAGCCACGGTGGTTTAATTACCCTTTCGATTGAGCCCTCCATTTATGTCAAGAGGAGAATTTTTGCTTTGAGTTGAGAGAGAGAGAGAGTGTGTGTGTATGTGTGTGTGTGGTGATTTTTGTGGTAGGTGTGGTTTCACGTGAGGGTGCAACTGTGGCTTCCTCCTCACCTTCCTGGTTTCTGTCTGCAGGTGGCGCTACCACTTGCCATGAAAATAAACACCCCTCCTCCCCCTGCCCGCCCCGTTGCCTGTCGCCTCCTTTTTTTTTTTTTGGACAGGCAGAGTGGACAGTGAGAGAGAGAGACAGAGAGAAAGGTCTTCCTTTGCCATTGGTTCACCCTCCAATGGCCGCCGCGGCTGGCGCGCTGCGGCCAGCACACTGCGCTGATCCGATGGCAGGAGCCAGGTGCTTCTCCTGGTCTCCCATGGGGTGCAGGGCCCAAGTACTTGGGCCATCCTCCACTGCACTCCCGGGCCACAGCAGAGAGCTGGCCTGGAAGGGGGGCATCCGGGACAGAATCTGGCACCCCGACCGGGACTAGAACCCGGTGTGCCGGCGCAGCAAGGTGGAGGATTAGCCTAGTGAGCCGCAGCGCCGGCTCTCACAGGTTTCTAACAGCGTGTTTTGTCATCTTGGGGAACTTGACTGGAGTAAGTTCGGTGATTTTTCTGAGTTTCTTTTTGGCTTGTGAGAATGACTCACAGTCCTCTGACACGCTGTGGAGGGACAGTCTGTGGTTGATGGGCTCACAGGCTGTGTGGTGACCTAGGTGCTCCCCAGGGAAGGCCTCTGTCACAGTTGTGCTCCTGGGGCTGGGCCTCTCTGTCCTGTCTGAATGAGGACCATGTCGGAATCCTTCTGCCACCAGCTAGCCACGGAGGAGGTGCCACAGGTGGGGCTTCTGTGTGGGTCTCCAGCTCCTGAGCATGGACTTGGGAGCTGATTTACGTGGGCCTCCCTAAGCCTCTCTGGCTATGGCAGAGTTTGTTTGCCTCCATCTCTGCCGACCCCCTGCAGTGTGAGGAGTCAGGAGGAGGTGTACCTAGTGTGGCCGCAGGGCCAGGTGCCCTTAGGGTGTCCCTCTCCCTGGAAAGCTCTGGGCCTTCCCAGTGAGTGACTCTTCTACCCCTGCCTTTCCCCAGCCCTCGCCCAAGTCTTAGCATTTCTCAGGGGCTTAGGAGGATGAACTAGCCCATCTCCTTAGACCTGGAGGTAGAAGAGTGAGGATGCTTCGGTGTCTTGGCCTTGTACCTGGGAGTACGAGGCCTGTCAGGTTGCACCTCTGTGGGGTACGCGGAGAGGAAGTGTCAGGTAGAGGGCGTGTGGGAGCGTGCCACGTACCATGTGACGGGAAAGCTCCTGCTCCCTATCTGCCACGAACGCTAAGGAGACGTGGTGGTCGTGGTGGTGATGGTGGTGGTGCTGGTGATGATGATGGTGGTGGTGGTAGTGATGATGGTGGTGATGATGATGATGGTGGTGTTGATGGTGGTGGTGGTGGTGGTGGTGGTGGTGGAGGTGGTGATTATGATGGTGGTGATGATGATGATGGTGATGGTGGTGGTGGTGGTGGTGGTGATGATGGTAGTGGTGGTGATGGTGGTGATGATGATGGTGGTGGTGGTAGTGGTGATGATGTTGGTGGTGGTGGTGGTGGTGATGATGGTGGTGGTGGTGATGATGATGGTGGTGGTGGTAGTGGTGATGATGTTGGTGGTGGTGGTGGTGGTGATGATGGTGGTGGTGGTGGTGGTGGTGATGATGATGGTGCTGGTGGTAGTGGTGATGATGTTGGTGGTGGTGGTGGTGGTGGTGATGATGGTGGTGGTGGTGGTGGTGGTGGTGGTGATGATGGTGGTGCTGGTGGTCATGGAGGGGATGGCTGGGAGGGGAAGATTAATGACACATCACAGGAATAAATGTACCTGCCCAAGAGAATAGGGCAGGCTGAGAAAGCAGACCTCCTATACTTGCATTGAATTTTCCAGGAAATTGATGTTTCCCTAAAATACCAAAAAAACTTTGCATCTCTGGTTTATTTATTTATTTATTTGAAAGTCAGAGTTATACAGAGAGAGAGAGAGAGGTAGAGGTAGAGGTAGAGAGAGAGAGAGAAAGAGAGGTCTTCCATCTGCTGGTTCACTCCCCAGTTGGCTGTAACGGCCGGAGCTGCGTCGACCCATAGCCAGGAGCTTCTTCTGGTTCTCTCATGTGGGTGCTGTGGCCCAAGCACTTGGGCCATCTTCTGCTGCTTTCCTAGGCCATAGCAGAGAGTTGGATCGGAAGTGGAGCAGCCGGGACTCGAACTGGTATCCATGTGGGATGCTGGCACTGCAGGTGACGGCTTTACCCACTATGCCACAGCGCCAGCCCCAATTTGTCTGTTTCGTTTTTTTTTTTTTTAAAGATTTATTTATTTATTTGAAAGTCATAGTTACACAGAGAGGAGAGGCAGAGAGAGAGAGAGGTCTTCCATCCGATGGTTCACTCCCCAATTGGCTACAACAGCCAGAGCTGCGCTGATCCAAAGCCAGGAGCCAGAAGTTTCTTCCAGGTCTCCCATGTGGGTGCAGGGGCCCAAGGACTTGAGCAATCTTGTACTGCTTTCCCAGGCCATAGCAGAGAGCTGGATCGGAAGTGGAACAGCTGGGTCTCAAACCAGCACCCATATGGCGCTTCAGGCCAATGGTGTTAACCCGCTGCACCACAGCGCCAGTCCCTGTCTGTTTTAATCTGTTGTCCCCACTTACCTCTGGGTGGAAAATATGGTGTACTGGGTGCAAGCTGAGACTTGGGGTCCACCATGTGACAGCTGGGAGTTTTTTGTTGCTTACCTCAGAATATTTTTGGTGTGTATGTGAGGGGGAGGATATATTTTTTAAATACAGAAATGATACCTGTTTTTAAAAGGCAGTACATGTGCATTAAAAACTTTAAGATCTCCAGAAGTGTTTAAAAATAAAAAGTGTGAATCTCTTCCCCTGCTGCCTCCCCCAGCGCCGTGCCCAGGGTCTCTCTGGGAGATCAGATCAGCAGGAATCATTGTGGATTTCTTAGCATGTCTGCTCCCCTAAGGGTCCAGACCTGAGCTCTGACACTCAGGCCACATTGCGTCCCTCTGCCTTTGGTGCCCGGCTGGGCGTGGCTTCTCTGGGGAGGGTGGCTTCGTGGGAAGGAAGAGAGAAGAAAAGGACAGGCACCCCATGCCAGCGTGTGGTGCCCATCAGCTTTGTGAAGGCGGATGTTGGGAAGAGATGGATAATCTTTTCCCAACTGTGCTTTTTTCCCTCTCAAGCTTTGTGCTGTGTGCTGCTAATGTGTATTTAATAAGCTTTCTCTCCCTTTAAAAAATTATCTATAATTTTTGCTTCACAGTTTGAAGCACAGAATTACAGTGGAGGGGCGGGGAGGGCGAAACCAGGAGGTGCTCTGGAAGCTCCGCCAGGAGCTGGACGCTGCAGAGTGGCTCGGGGCGGCGAGTTTCCCTTGCCTCACGTGCCAAGGTGTGTGCGGGGCGCCAGGCAGAGAGGCCCGGCCTTGTCCCCAGAGACAGTGAAGTGGAGCATCACAGGGCTGCTCCCCACAGCAGCTTTTATCCTTTGAGCATTTATTTAGAGGCAGAGGGGGACGGAGCCGAGCCTGCTGAGACCTTGCTGTTCTTCAAACGGTGCAAAGTGCCTTCAGCGAAGTCTGAGCTCTGCCGAGTGTCCTGGGCCTGTGTTGCCAGCCTGCACCCCGGGCTTTCAGTAGCGGCCTCAGCTGATCTGGGAGGGAAACTTGCCCTTTATGGTGGATGCCATTCTCTTGTCCCTGCTGTTCCCTCCTGTATAGCAGGCTGCAGTCACAGGGTGTGAGTGTTCTCTAGGAGCGTCACACTCTATTACTGTTACGTCATTACTCCATTACACCCTGCTGCCCTCCTGGAGCTGCTCCTGAAGGGAGGCACTGGGCCTGAACCACCTTCTTGTCCTGCTGGACTCGCACGGTCAGGGAGGGCCCCTGATGGTCACAGATGCCAGCGGCCCAGTCACAGCAAGCAGGCACACAGGAATTCAAGCGTAGCCTGCATTGTTCGTCACTCGGTATGGGCCCAGTGCGTGATTCAGCCAGACAAAAAAGGTTAGCAGGCTCTGGACCCCCTGAGGAGTCGTTCAGAGCCTTCAGTAGTTGCTCCCGTTTCTGGGGATGCGCTACTGTCAACAGCGGAGGTTTCAGGCAGGAGCAGCTCAGATGGACCCTTCTCAAGGCTGCGGCTCCCCAGAGCGGCTTGGCTGCCCCTTGAACACACTCTCCCAGCGCCTCGGTGCTGCTTTCCTGCTTTGTTTACATTGCCACGTCTTTCCGTTACCTAGAGCAGGAGTTCCTGGAAGCCGTGGTCTGTGTGTAGCCATCTCTGGATCTCTAGGTTTTAAGCAAGAAGTTGGTGGACACTGAAAAACAAACAAAAAAGGCCTTTGACAGCTCTCTGCTGTGGCCAGGGAGTGCAGTGGAGGATGGCCCAAGTGCTTGGGCCCTGCACCCCATGGGAGACCAGGAGAAGCACCTGGCTCCTGCCATCGGATCAGCACAGTGCGCCGGCCGCGGCAGCCATGGAGGGTGAACCAACGGCAAAGGAAGACCTTTCTCTCTGTCTCTCTCACTGTCCACTCTGCCTGTCAAAAAAAAAAAAAAAAAAAAAAGCCTTTGAATGACTGAAGGCGTCTTGCCTCTAGCTGCAGTCAGTAGGTAGGTATGGGCGCGATGGGCTGTAAAGTGTGTGGATAGGACTGAGCTGCGTGGACAGCACGAGGGCAAGCCCAGGGGGTGGGGCCAGGTTACAACATCACCCTGCCAGCAGACCGTCTGGAGCTGCCTCGGCTCCCTGACGTTTGCATTCAACACCTTTGTCACAGTATCCACCTGTTTCTTAGCGCCGTGTTTATATATTCATTTTCAAAGCACTCCTGCGATGGTGCCAACTTACTTGAGCAAACTGAAGCTAAGTGTGGAGAAATCACCGTCCACATGTCTCTGTAGCAGGACCGGGGATGGGAGTTACCTTGTCCTGATCCTCGGTGGGAGCAGCAGCTACTGCCGCTGCTTCTGCTTCTCTTCTCCTTCCCCTTTATCACATGATGGAGGACTTATTTGCCTTTCTGGGCCTTGGTTTTCCTCAAATAGAACCCGAGCTCCTTGCCTTCTAGTACACAGCCATCTGCTCGGCCCCACTGGCCAGGGCTTGATGCAATGCACACGAGAAGCTCGCCTGCTGGAACGGCTCCTTCAGAGGACTGCTGGTTTGGGCATTCTTTTTTCCTTTCATCATATTTCTTCTGAATTTTCTTTGATCATTTTTTGTTCAAAATCTCTTCCTCCTCAGGAGTCAGCTTGGCCCCTTCCTGCTGCCCAGGGTCAGTGCACAGTGGGACTCGTACCACTGTCTGTACGGCATGCTGTCTGTAAGCACGATGCGGTTCTCCACCAGGGTCTTGGTGTGGACTGACTCATTATTGGAGGCATTGTGGATCAATGAGAACTTAAAGCTTGCGTTGCCCCGTTTTCCTGGGTGCCTCCATGTTCTGGGTCGACAGTATCAGGGCACAGCTACAGTCCACTGGCTGGATGCCCAACGTCTACCCTTTGTCTCCTTTTCCTTCCTGTATGAACAGTTGACAAAGGAAGGCAGACGACAGAAGAGCAAGGGGAAGGCGGTGAACAGCCGGATTTCACTGCTTTGAGAACAGAAGACTGTAAGGTTTAGCCCGAGTCCTCTCGAGCCTGTACTAAACGCTGAGGTCATGCTTTGTGTGCCGTTTTGTAAGCATCTTTCTTCATTGAAAACATTGTGAACAGTTTTCATGTCAGCGCATACAGGTCTACACCATCATTTAAAACATCTGTGAACCTGGTGTTGTGCTGTTTCAGATAAAGTCACTGCCTGTGACGACAGCAGCCTATATGGGTGTCTGTTCATGTCCTGGCTGCTCCACTTCCGATCCAGCTCCCTGCTGGTGGCTTGAGAAAGACAGCAAGGATGGCCCAGGTACTTGGGCCCCTGCTTCCCGTGTGGGAGGCCATGATGAGGATCTTGGCTTCTGGCTTCAGCATGGCTCAGCCCTGGCCATTGTGGCCATCTGGGTCTCTCTGTCTCTGTCTCTTCCTTTCTTTCTGGAATTCTGACTTTCAAATAAGTAAATAAATCTTTTTAAAACATTGTATGATATTTTAACTGCATCTATATAGTTTATTTAATGTTTTCCTTTTATACATTTAACTTGTTTCCTACTTCCAGTGTTAAAACTGTGCTAGATCTGCATCTACAGTTTGCTTTGTTTGTCCATTATTTTCTTGAGAATAAATTCCTAAAAATGGCATTGCTCAGTCAAATCATGCACATTTAAAATGTGAATAACACAATTGGCCCTCTGTATCCATGTATTCCATATCCATGGATTCAACCCACCTTAGATCAAAAATATTTGGGGAGTGGGCATTTTGCACAGTGATTAAGATGCCACTTAGGACACGGATCCCATATCAGAGTGCCTAGGTTCAAGTCCCGGGTCTGTTCCCAATCCAGCTTCCTGCTGATGCACACCTTGGGAGGTAGCTCAAATGTTCAGGTTCCTGCCACCCATGTGGCAAGATTGAGTTTCTGCCTATCAAATAAAATACTTTTTTTTTTTTTAATTTGTAAAAAAAAGTCATCTATTCTGAACATGCATGGACTTTTTTTTCTTGTGAGTATTCCCTGAACAATACAACATAACAACTATTTACATAGTATTTGGATTGTATTAGATATTGTAAGTAATCTAGAGATGATCTAAAGTATATGGGAGGGTGTGTATACAAATATTGTACCATTTTCTGCAAAGGACTTGAACACCTGTGGATTTTGGTATCTGGGGGAGTCGTGGACCCAACCTCCTAGGGATACTGAGGGATGACTGCAGATCGCTCTCCACGAAGGATCACTAGGAAGATACTAACTTGGTGTATTTGTCTCCTGGAGCTGATGCAACAGCATGAAGCAGTGCCCCCTTATCTGCTGTGGATGTGTTCTAAGGCCCCCCGTGGATGGGGGATACTGCTATACCTCAAACCAGATGGTTTATGGGGTGGGGGTGGGGTATCCTTTTTTTTTTTTTTGCCAAGAGCCACTTGGAAATTTATAACATTGTTCAAGGCCATACAAAATTATCATTGTAAAAATTAGCCGGCTATAGATTTATTGAATTTCAGGTTCTGCCCACAGTTGCCTTGGCAAGGCCAGAGCAAATGAGTCTGTGGGCCTCATGTGGCCTGCAGGCCAGACGTTTCCCACCCCTGGCTGAAAGCAACAGAGATGTAGTGTCTTACAGTTCTGGATCCAGGAGTTTGCAGTCATGGTGTCTGAAGGAGCTGGGGCAGGCTCTGTCCCTGGCCTCTCTCCTTGCCTCTGGTAGCCCTAGGGCAACCTTTGACCATCGTCTCCCAGCGTCTCTTTGGTGTTCTCAAAAACTGTTTCTGTTCAAATTGTAACTACTGAGAAGGATGCCAGGCACATTAGATTGGGGTCCACTCTAATGGCCTCCTTTTAAGTAGACTATTTATGCCAAGATTTTAAATAAGGTCACATTCTGAGGTGCTGGGAGTTAGGGCTCCAACATAGGGATTTTCAGGGAACACAGTTTAGTCCGTTTCACTGGGGAATGACACATCTGAGTTGCACTTTAATCCAGCATTGGAGAGTAGCTTGGTGAGAGGCAGTGACTGGAGGGCAAAGAAAATGGGAAAGTGGCTGTCCTTTGATGATAGATAAGGGCCTGGCCTGAAGAAATGACAGTCGACCTGGAGATGAACAGATGGTTAAAAAGATATCTAGTGAACAGAATTATGGAACTCAATGATTAAAAGGCTGTGGGAGCTGAGGGTGTTCGAGCTGTTTGTTAAAATGGCATATTGAACACAACTGTTCACCTTTGCCAGTTAACTTAAGAGGAAAGATGTTGGGAGAGGAGGAGGGTGGCAGTAAAACTGTGGTAGTGAGAAAAGAGGTAGATGGCAGGTGGGTAACTAAGCAGACAGAAGACAGTTGGAACTCAGGCCCACAGTGTGGAGTCACAGACGCAGCTGGGCTGTGTCCAGAGGCCCCTGAAGAGCTCTAAGCGTGAGAGAAGCCAGGAAGTCCTAGAGATGGAGCTCAGATGGAGTAGACAATGGAAGGATTGGATTAAAGTCTGTAGAAACAGCTGCCAGTTCCCTTCCGTACCTCTGGACTGTGGGAGTCTGCCAACAGAGCAGTGGTTTATTCTCCAGGTGCTGGCCCAGGGAGGCTAGAAGGAAGGATTCTGCGTGTTGGGATGGCAGGCATCTCTGGGAACAGGAGCTTCATGGTCAGGATAGGGTAAGACCTTCTGTCCTGCTAAGGATTCTTTCTCCAGTTGACTTGAAGAACACAGGCTTAGCCCTCCCAGATTCCTTCCTTAGATGTTGACGGGCCCGTAGAAGAGCCCCATAAATGCTGAAAACTGGAAGTTCTTCAGTAAGCTGTTGCGTCAGGTCACCCTACCAGCCGACAAATGACCCCATAGGACAGACCTTGCAATTAGTTGTTGGTGCCTCATTCTTAAATATAAGGAGATGACTCATCAAGAAAACATTTGGCAACTGCCTCTAACATGACCAGAATATAAATATAAGGCAAAAGCATTCAGCCTCTATGCCTACCCCTGCCCCCAAAAAAAGAGTGAAAAAGGAACACAGGGAACCAACAATGCAGGGGAGCAGAAGAGAACATTTTTTTAAGTTAAAGAAATGATCAGGTCAGAAAGAGTGTTGCATTCATGAAATAAGAACAGGGAACTATTAAAAAATAACACATAGGGCCGGCGCCGTGGCTCAATAGGCTAATCCTCCGCCTTGCGGCGCCGGCACACCGGGTTCTAGACCCGGTGGGGGCGCCGGATTCTGTCCCGGTCGCCCCTCTTCCAGGCCAGCTCTCTGCTATGGCCAGGGAGTGCAGTGGAGGATGGCCCAGGTGCTTGGGCCCTGCACCCCATGGGAGACCAGGAAAAGCACCTGGCTCCTGGCTCCTGCCAGGATCAGCGCGGTGCGCCGGCTGCAGCGGCGGCCATTGGAGGGTGAACCAACGGCAAAAGGAAGACCTTTCTCTCTCTGTCTCTCTCTCACTGTCCACTCTGCCTGTCAAAAAAAAAAAAAAAAAAAAAAAAAAAAAAAAAAAAATAACACATAGGAAAAAAGGGCCCTTAGAAATAAAAAAATATGCTAGGAATGGAAAATTCAATAAAAGGGCCAGAAAGTTGAATGGAGGAACTCTCAGAAATTAGAACACGGTAATAGAAAATATGAGAGAGACATTAGGAAGTTAGAGACTTAGTTCAGGAGGTTAAACATCCAAATAACAGCAATGCCAGAAAAAGAAAAGTAGAGAAATTATTAATGAAACTATTTCAGAACATTTCTCAGAACTAAAGAACAAGAGCTTTCAGATTGAAAAGGGCTCATTTGTTCCCGGGCCATTAGCTTTGGAAAACGGATCTATACCAGGATGCACTTCATGGCATTCTAGAACATAAAGGACCAAAACTGATCCTACAACTTGCCAGAGAGAGGGACATATTGGTATCTACTGAGGTGTAGCACATCACTGCAAAACTTAGTGACCTAGAACAGGAGGTGGCAAGCTTTTTCTGAAAGTAAATATTTGAGGCCCATGGGCAATATGGTCTCTGACGTAGCTACTCATCTCTACTGTTGTAGCACAAAAGCAGCCACAGACAATATGTGGTGAATGGTTGTGACTGTGTTCCAAGAAGACTGTCTACAACACACGACCAGGCCAGGGCTTCAGATAGCTGACTTTTGGCTTAGAACACAGTTTGTGTGGGCTTGGCTGTGTCATCTGGGTCTGACTTCAGCCAAGGTGTTGGTGAGGGTGACAACAGTCTGAAGGCTTGACTGAGAGTGGACCTGCTTCTATACCCATCCAGGTTGTTGTTGGCAGGTTTCGGTTCCTTGTGGGCTGTTGAGCTGAGAGCCACTGGGGTTTCTCCATAAGGCAGTTCATAACAAGACAGCTTATTTCATCAGAGTGAAGAAGAGAGAGTGAAGACAGAAGCCATGGCCTTTGGAAGCCTACTCCTGGATGCGGCATCCCATCACTTTGGCTATATTCTGTCTGTTAGAAGTGAGTCACTGAGTCCAGCCCCTGTACAAGTAGAACAGTTTCATTCCAGGGTGTGAGCACCAGGTGATAAGGATCACTGGAAGCTGCTTGGAAGCCTGCATAACTCAAGAGGGAAAGAAAGCAGGTTGTACACGAAGGCTGCAGAGTCCGAGTGCCTTCCTACAAGAGTAACACAAGAAGCCATCCGACAATGCAGCAATGACTAGAATGGTTTTTAAAACACCCCCACTTCAATTGCAGAGAAAGCAAAATATACTAGAAAGCAGATTTAGCTGTAATACTTTATGTGACTTGCCCATGAATAACATTGTCAGTCATACAGTAAACACTAAATATTGAACTGTACAAAGTTAGGATGAAACACAGCGGGATGTTGAAGGCAGGAGATGGGTTTTGAGGTTGTGTGCAGGAGAGCTAAGTCCTCACCTCTCACAGTAGAAAGCTGGTAGACGGCAGATTTAGAAACATGGGGGTAAATACTTGAAACAGCCAAAATGATGTAGGTTGTCTGCAGGGAGGTGGAGAGAGGAGATGCAGACACTACAGTTTGTGGTGGTGCACTGTAGGTGCATTTGTGTGGATGGAGATAACCTGAGAAAAGATGAGATCTAAATGCACTGTGGATTCCTGGATTGGATTCTGGAAGAGAAGAAGGACGATGGTGGGCAATCTGGTAAAATCTGAATAGTGTCAAGTGTAATTCCTCGTAATGGTAGTAAAAGGTGAGTTTCTTAGTTGTGACAAAGGTATCATGGCAATGTAAAGATGTTAACTTGAGGGGAAATTGGGTGAGACGTATACAAGATCTATGCATTGTCTTTGGAACTTTTTTGTAATTCTAAAACTTTTCCAAAATGGAATTTTAAAGAGAGAGCAAACATGAGGGGGTGAGAGGGAGAGTCATAGATTGTGGGGAGCAACTTGGACTAGACTAAGTTACTGGAATTAAGACTTATTCTATGCATCTGCTCTCCCACAATATGGCGCTGGGAGAGGAGCAAACAACTTTTACACAGCTGCCTCCAGTTCGACCAGTAACCTGCAGGAGCTGATCCTGCTCCTGATTGGAGGAGAGCAGCGTACTCGGCGTGTGGGTAGCAGAGTTGGGATTGGTGGAAGAGGACTATAAAGGAGGAGAGAGACAACATGCACCAGGAACATCTAAGGGGAACATCCGAATAACATCTGAGCAGCCCCCGAGAGAGCCGGCCGTCGGTGTGCCGCTCCCCTGCGGAAATGGGGAAAGTGGCAGGGGGTACCACCCTTCCACGGAGGTGGAAGGAC
Organism: Oryctolagus cuniculus; assembly: GCF_051225735.1. Taxonomy (NCBI): domain Eukaryota; kingdom Metazoa; phylum Chordata; class Mammalia; order Lagomorpha; family Leporidae; genus Oryctolagus; species Oryctolagus cuniculus. The sequence goes on from NC_142876.1 coordinate 111,066,726, forward strand.
GGCAGCCAACCCGGGAAGAACCAGCAGCAAACCTGGGAAGGGCCGAGCAGACAAAAGAACAGCGCAGGGTCCTGTGTCATTCCTCCGTGAAGAGGGGGAGTGACAGTAGATGAAGACTGAGTGTTGGTGCTCTCGGGCTACTGAATAAATGCTTCCTGAGCTACAGCATACGGAAGAGCAGGCTGGTGAGGAGGGCAGGAGCCTGGCTCAGTTACAGGTACTTCAAAGAGACCTGTGTGTCTAGGCACATGAGATGTCCTGTAGGCTGGACTACCAGGTCAGAGACAGAGTAGAAGGTATTAGTCTGTGAATAATTGGTCAAGAGCAGGTGGGCTGTGTCTATGGAATGTGTGTGAAATGAGAAGAGGACTTAAGACAGAGCACTAATGAATACCCAAAACATTGGGGAAAAAGTGCCATTTTTATAGCTTGATATTTTTGTTCCTAATTGTGGTTCTTTATACTGATCATTAATTTTTATGAGACTAGTTGTTGAACTTCTGAATAATATTATAATTCTAATCAAGAGCTAACATACTCAAAAGCCTGTGGAAGCCATGCAGAATTAACTGAATGAAACTGGCCTTGTGTGTAAGCAATAGGGAATGGTGCGCTGTGTGTGTGCTCTTCCCAGAGACATGGTTCCAGCTTCAAATGATTGTGCCAAATAGGAGCATGTGCATATGGTTGACTCATTTTCTTAGAAATCTGTAGTTTTATGTGAAAATTCCCGATTTTTAAAGGTAGATGATTAATTATTTTTAATTTTTCATAACCAAGCCGAACATTTCTGTTGAAAAAAAGTGGCTTGCAAACCACTTGTTTGTTATCTCCATCTTATTTTGTTCCTTTGAGTGTGGCCACTTTTCCATTCTTTTCCCTGCCCCCAAATTTTTTCTATACAATTTAATCTCCACCACTCCAGCAGACTGGCAATGAGTGTTTGATGAAGCTGTTGACAAATTTGGACCAAGGACATACTCCTACATAGTCCTGCTTATTAAATCCCCATGTCCCAGAAGGCACTTTAGCTTCTTGCTTAAAGGGACTTTATCTCATGGTTGTCTCTTGTCTTCGATGACCATGTCATGAGGGACAGGGCCCAATTTCCTGCCACGTGAGACAGTGTGGCCCTCTCTAAGACCTGAAGGCCTGTTATTTTATCTTAGAAGATTGATCCAACCTAGCAGGACTCTTCATACAGTTACGCTGCAACATGGTGAGTTTTTCTTTCAGGTATTTGCAAACAAATTTCCTTTTTTTTTCTTTGTTTCTTTCTCCACCCTGCTGCTACCTGGTGGTAGGGGGAAGAGCATAGCTTTTAATATTAGAAGAGAAAAGCTAAAACTGCGTTACAAAGTTAATGGATATACAGTTTTCCAATCTTATATTTTTGCAGATTTCTTGTAAATACAGACATCACAGTGGCTGTTTTCCAAGCTGAAGCTGATTATCAGTGCTCCACAAAGTCTCACAAATAACCAGCCTTCCTGGAGTGTGTTTGGCCACTGTCCTGAGGGTTCCGATGTGCAGATTTGGAGATGCACACCTGGTTCCCCACCTTCCCTTTCTCCTTGAGGCCTGGTTGAAGCCTGTAGTATTTATATGAGTTTGAATTTGGAGAAAAGAAGCATCACAAGTATTTTTCACATGACCAGTTTTCAAGCTCATATTAAAAATTGGCAAGAGCGTCTTTTTCTGGCTGCTAAGTAAGATAGCTAAAGAATGTTTTCCTGTTTATGCCTTGTTAGTTGCCTCTCAATTCTTGGTTTAGTTTTTATGATGCTGCCTTTTGTGGATGACTCTTCCTTTCCCTGTTGATGAGTGTTTTGGGATGTTTATGTCTTTGAATGTCCATTATGATTTGTCTCCATATCCTGAGATTTCCTGCTGGCAGGATTGGTGTTTGTGGCTTGTTTTCCCCCAGAAATTCTAGGCCATCTTGGAACTTAAATGGCTGTGTGTATATAATCCTTGTTTTGTGTTTTATAAATCTGATTAAGCTTGTGAAAATGAAAGTTGATGAGTGTGGTTTTTTTTTTAGGGAGTTAGCATGATGTTGTGGAAGGATATAGAATTTAGAATCAGAATATTAGATCAGCTATTTTTTGCATGACATTTCTTACCAAAAGCAAGCAATAGGTCAGTGAATCTTAAAATTTGCAATGTTTGAGTTCAGATCTCTGCTTTCCTCTTTGATTGGCTACATGACCCCAGACAAGTCGTACCTCAGATATGAGCCTTAGTTTTCTCATGATTGAAAAGGATGCCATCCCTACTTTATTGAGACTGTCAGATTAAGGATCAAATAGATGGATCCCTATTAAAGAGCAAATAGATTGTGGGGGAGGCGGCTCAAAAGTAATCTCAGCGAATCACGTTGCTGCTGTGATCTTTGAAGATACTTGGATCCTGGCTTTATTTTTATTTATTTATTTATTTTAGATTTATTGATTGAAAGAGTGACAGAGAAGGAGAGACAGATTGTCCATCCATTGGTTCACTCCCCAAGTGGTCACAATGCCACAGCCAGGAGCTTGGAACCCCATTGATTGCTCTTTTAAGAAGACAAGACTTGGACTGGGCGTCGTGGAACAGCGGTTAGGCTGCTGCTTGCAGTGATGCCTGTATTCCCTATTGAAGTGCCGATCTGAGTCCCGGCTGCTCTGTGTCAGAGTAATATTTACTCCCTGCTAATGCACCTGCGAGGCAGCAAATGCTGCCTCAAGTACTTTGGTCCCTGCCACTCATATGAGAGACCGAGTGGAGCTGCTGGATTCAGCCTGGTCCAGCCCCAACTCTGCAGCCATTTGACGAGTGAACCATTGCATGGGAGATCTCTGTCTGACTGTCTCTCTGTCATGCTGCCATTTTAAAAAATTTTTTTATTTTATTTATTTGAAAGAGTTACAGAGAAAAGCAGAGACAGAGAGAGAGGTCTTCCATCTGCTGGTTCACTCCCCAGATGGCCGCAAAGGCCGGAGCTGGGCTGATCAGAAGCCAGGAGCCAGGAGCTTCCTCTGGGTCTCCCATGTAGGTGCAGGGGCCCAAGGACTTGGGCCATCTTCTACTGCTTTCCCAGGCCGTAGCAGAGAGCTGGATCGGAAGAGGAGCAGCCGGGACTAGAACTGGCACCCATATAGGAATCTGGCGCTTCAAGCCAGGGCTTTAACCCACTGCGCCACAGTGCTGGCCCCCACACTGCCATTTAAATAGATCAATAAATCTTTTTTTGGGGAAAAAATACCTTCTGAAGTAGGCACCTCAGGAATGTGAAGGCTATAGTCCCTTCAGGGGTTTTCCTGAAGTGGTAACTCCACATTGCAATCCTCAGTGAGAAAAAGGACTGCGAACAGTTAGGAGCCGGCGGCCCCTGCTGAGTGCTTTACCCATGTCAGCTCCTTGAATCATCTCCCGTATGCTTTGAGAAAGACATTGCCTTTATCTTTGGAAGTGAACGAAGGAGAGGCCATGTTATCACTACGATGCAGGGACTTGACACGAACCCCAGGGCTGAGCTGAGATCCCGCCCTCCTGATCTACACAGGGTGCCTGAGTGTGCTGAACCCTGGGCCACCCTCATCTCTGTTTCCTTACTTGTGGTATTCCAAGTGCCCGTGCCAGTCTTAGTGGTGTGGAGTTGTTGATGTTGGAGACTAGAGAGTGCTGACCACAGTGACCTTCAGAGCATCAGTTCATCACTTGCTGTGGTGTAGGGGATCTGCCAGGAAGCTGTTAGTTCTGGGTCTTACTTAATTCTCACCCACACAGGACAATAACTTGGGGAGGAATCCAAATCCAGCTCAGTTTCTATGAGATAGAGCTCCCCTGAGGGAATTGTTTTTAATCTAGCTGTAGAAGCAGCTCATTTTGCTAGAATTTTGCACCAAGATTATTGATGTTTGGTTTTACTTGATTTTGTATTTCTGGCTTTAAGTACATTTTTCAAGGCTGTGTTACTGAAAAAATAGTTGGTAAGAAGGGAGTATATAGGTAGGGTTGATATCTCTATGGACAGAACAGAGGGAAAGACATGGGTTTGTTTGCAAAGGGATGGAGGGAGCTCGTTGTCCTACCTCTGTTTTTCCGCATAAGGGAGTTTGTCATGCTGTGACAGATGCACTCACAGGAAGGAAGTTACAAGTCTAACCCAAGCTTGGGGATATTTTTCAGTTTGGTGATGATGAGCTTTGGAGAAAACACAGAAACAAGTTAGCATCCTAAGCCCTTTTATTGCAAGGTTGTGTTTTCACCAAAGCTCTCTTATTATTTCCTACCTGATCCTAAACTATTGGTGTTCCCCAGGGAATTAACCCCAATAGCCATCTCTGAGTGATCTCCTGTCTTCCCTTGCTCCCAGCCCTCCTTGGTAGCCCAGTGGATCCTCATTCTGCATTTCTGGGTGCTCACCACAGAGCTCTGCCTTGTCTTTCTAGTGTGCTATTCTCCCAGCATGTGCTCCCTGAGTCTCATACAGAACCCATCTGTCTTGGGATCTTACCTGGAAGTCTGGTTTACAGCCTTGATTCCTGATCCCCCCTCTTCATTTTAGTAACCAGTCATACTCATTTAACCCTGCAGGTTTTTCTCTTAAATCCGTTCTTTTGGGGCTGGCGTTGTGGTGTAGTGGGTGAAAGCCACAGCTTGCAATACCTACATCTCATATGGGTGCCGCTTCATGTCCCAGCTGCTCCACTTCCAATCCAGCTTCCTGCTGATGGCCTGAGAGAAGCTGTGGAAGACAGCCCAAGTGCTTGGGCCCCTGCCACCCATGTAGGAGACCTGGAAGAAGCTCCCAGCTATTGGCTTTGGCTTGTCACAGCCCCGGCTGTCGGAGCCATCTGGGGAGTGAACTAACAAATGGAAGATCTAGAGAGCTCGTTCTCTCTCTCTCTTTCTCTCTCTCTGTTATTCTATTTCTCTCTCTCTGGCTCTGACTTTCAAACAAGTAAATACATCTTTGAAAATCAGCTCTTTTCTCTCTCCATGGCTGCTCTTATCTAGCCCCTTGCTGTTGCTCCTGTGGACTCTTGGCCCCTAACTTATCTCTCGACTGGTAGTCTTTGTTCCCTTGGGTTCCACCTGCTACCCTGCCCCCAGAATTGTCAAACACAGATCTGATTGTGTTACCTATTTGGTCAGAACCGTGCGCTGGCTTTCCTTCATTTCTGTGATCAAGACCCTGACTCAGTAACCTAGCAGTCAAGGTGCTTAGCGGTCTGCTGTGGGCCGCAGCCCAGAACTTCCGCAGGGAAGAGCCTTGCTCCTCTGCTGATGGCACAGAGGGTGCCTCACCATTTCCAGATCTCTTGGTGTTCCATCCCTCTGTGCTTTGTTTAGAATTAACCTCTGCCTTGAAGGTACTTTATCCCTTCCACTGCCCGGGGAAGGAAGTCTGTTGACATCAAGCTCTGATGTCGTCTCTTCTGATCTGATTTGCTTCTCCGCCTCTCCCAATTTTTCCTCTTGCCTGTCCTCTGCCTCTACCTCCCTATCTTCCTTCTCCTGCCTTAATCTGCAAACCCATTACTTCTTGTGCCTCGGCACTCTTAGAGCACTCGTATGTCCATGGTGTGTTTTAGGCTGGGAGGAGTACTTGTGCTATAAATAACATTTCCCCCAGCATCAGTGCGAACCATGTGGTTTAGAAAGATTGATTGGGGGAATAATGGGGAACTGGGCATGCCTGGTGCCTTCTGGTTGCTTTTGTCCCGTTAGCCATGATTAAACATAAATGCCAATGGCCAGGTGGTTGCCGGGAGCGTGGAGCCATCATTTGGCTCTGTTTTGGTGTGATGAACTGGCTTTCTCCCAGCCCCCATTTTCCTTAGAGCAGAAGTGTTCATTTGAGAAGTGGACTTCTCAAGCCAGCCGGCTATTGTAAGCTCATCTCCCTTCAGGAAAGAGCTGGCTTTCTGAGTCTTGGCCTCCTTAAGATGCTGAGTGTGGGCCCAAGAGACGGCTGCCTGAAGCATGCTAGCGACAGGGGACGGGGGGCTTCCTGACAGCTTGTTCTTGAGCTCTGTCCTATGAATAGATTTACCTACTGAGGCAGGAGCAGGAATGGCCTCTCACTTCAAGGCCCTGGGGAGCTTGCTGTTGAAAGGAGCCCTGCTGTGGGTGCGGAGGCTTCTGTGTCTCAGACAATCACCTCTCACTCTCTCTGGACGGATTATAGCCTCTGAGCTCAGGACCCTGAAACCTCAGCAGAGCATTCTTGTGTGATGTTCTGATGACTGAAAGCCAGAAGGCAGCAGAACCCTATAGAAAGCAGTGCAGATGCATTGTTTCTCTTTGCAGTACAGTATGCTGGGGTTTTGCCAGATAGATTTTCCTCTTGCCTTTTTTTTTTTTTTAAATGAAAAGCTTTCCTGGCAGATGTCGGAAAGCCACTTCTAGGGCATTGATAGTTACCAAAAAAAGACCCTGGCTTCCTCTCCCTGTCAGCTGACTGCGCGTTTCCCTGCCCCACATCTGTGCTGCCATCCACAGAAGGCTGAGCCTGCAAGTGCCTGCCCTGGTGAAGCCCTGGCCTTTGCCCACAGGACCCCAGTGCACACCGGCCCCGCGGGGCAACAGTGCACGAGGGCTGGTCAGCGCTCCCACTTTGTTCATAACCTTGTTTCTACTCTAGCTCTCTGCAGAACCTGATGCAGTTCCAGCTCTATAGGTAACGGTCAAGGCCCTTTAAGATATGACTGCGGCCGGCGCCGCGGCTCACTAGGCTAATCCTCCGCCTAGCGGCGCCGGCACACCGGGTTCTAGTCCCGGTCGGGGCGCCGGATTCTGTCCCGGTTGCCCCTCTTCCAGGCCAGCCCTCTGCTGTGGCCCGGGAGTGCAGTGGAGGATGGCCCAGGTGCTTGGGCCCTGCACCCGATGGGAGACCAAGAAAAGCACCTGGCTCCTGGCTCCTGCCATCGGATCAGCGCGGTGCGCCGGTCGCATCGCGCTGGCCGCGGCGGCCATTGGAGGGTGAACCAACGGCAAAGGAAGACCTTTCTCTCTGTCTCTCTCTCTCTCACTGTCCACTCTGCCTGTCAAAAAAAAAAAAAAAAAAAAAAAAAAAAGATATGACTGCATCCAGACTTTCCTCTCCCTCTGACTTCCTGCCTCTGTCCACCTGCACTTTGTGCTGCTTGTATGCCCTATGCTGCACCCTCTCTATGGGTTTATTACTCTTTGCAGCCAGCCCTGAACGCCTTCTTCTTCCCCATTTCCTATTAGAAATGCAGTCTACTTGGGGACTGTGCCTGGAATAGTCAGAAAAGCTCAGATTTGCATGCTGATCTGCCCACCACCCAGTCCTGTCTTGGATAGGTCAGTCCTCTTTCGGTTGCCCCTATGCAGTGGGATGGTGGCCCCGCTAGCCTTGTTAGGGTAAATGGCATGACCTGCAAGTGTGGAGCAAAGCTTGGCAGTGTGAGGTGTTCACAAAGGTTTCCTCCATCTTTCCTGATATGGGGTTCTTTCTTCATCTTCCCAACTGGAATGACTTTTTTTCCATCTGAGTGCTTATGCATTGGGTAGCCCTAAGATGGAAATGGATGCTTTCTACTTTTATTCAAATTATTTGCATCTGGGCTTCTCTTGTCTCTTCAAATCTGCGTGCAGGTGCTTTGGTAGTGTTTGAGTTTTATCTGCTACAGTGCTTAAACCGGTCCCTTGCCTGGATTCTGTGTGCCTTAAATGCTTGCACAGAGTGTGGGCATTCTACCTAGAACTTCTAGCCCATCTCCCAGAGGTGTCTGGATCCCTCACAGACAGCCCACTTGCTTCTCTGTCTCTCATTGTGTTTATTACCTGCGTTGGTTTTGACTCCATATTAAAACGTATTTTTTAAGAGGTAGTAAGTGAAGGCATATGAAGTGATAGCCTATCCGTGTGGGCCCCAGTGTTCTCTAATACAGATCACCATGGCAACATGGTGGCCTTCACATTTCTCTAGTTAAGAAGATGAACTCTTCTGCCCACAGAAGCTGAGCGGATTGGCCACCATTACCCAGGGCTCCATGCAACAGGACTCTCCCCGAGAGGAGGTGGGCCTCATTACCAGGGGCCTTTCACAGCAGGGCCTCATCAAACGGCAGCCTGGTCCTGTGCGGCTCCCTGTTGTCTTGTTTCTTCTGTGGGAAAACTCAGTCCCTCCTGCAGCTAGGCCTCTTGGATCGCTAACAGCTCCAAAGCAGCCCCACAGTGAGTGGTGGCCTGGAGACAGCCCGTGGGGCTGTGGTCCGCACGCTGCTGCATCTGCTCCCGGCCTGCAGGAGGCTGGAGACGCATGAATAGATGTTTCTGAAGGTGCATGTTAGTAGGTCATCTTGAAGCTGCTCTTGTGAGGTCAGGCATCCCTGTTGTAACTCACGCAGCCCCTACGTCCACTGGCTGCCCCCACCCCGTGCAATCTAGGAGTGCAGCACTAGCCTCCCTTTCTGGAACCCAGCCTGCCCCCTGAGCTCCGGCCACACTACATACGATGGAAAGGCAGGGTTGTAAGCTGCTGGTTTCTGGCTTTTTCTCCAGGTTTTAATTTTTTCCTTTTTTTTTTTTGGTAACAGAATACATTGAGACCAGGTGCAAGCACAATAGGCTTGAATTCCGACAGCCACCTGGGAGTGCATAGCGGCTGTTCTCTTAGCTCATCAGTCCCAGAATGGGGCGTGGCCAGGACTTATTCCTGGATAGCTTAACCTTCCTTGTCCACTATTATATAACATCAGAGTGCCTTAACCAGCCAGTTTCAGGATACTACATGAAGGCAGTTCCAACTTTGGTGGAAACTAGCAAGGCTAGAAGATTCTTACCAAAGAATAGGACATATTTACCCCTTGGGTCTCCCCCATAATGAGGCTGTGCATGCAGCAGTGTGACAGGCTTGACTGCTCCTATATCCCTCAGTGTCAGGCCACAGCCTGTAGCCAGGCAATGACTGCCACGGAGGCATGGAAGCCAGCTGGGCATGCCTCCACAGTGGGCCATAAAACTGCTCTTAGCCCTCAGCTTTTCTGGTTGACTGAGATTATAAGTGGCCACACCTGAGAGAGATCTCTTTTGGCAGATGGGTCTCTCACGGACATCAGGGTATATGTCAGAGAGCATTTGCTTTTGATGATGTGTACATAGGGGAGATTGGACCCACAGGCCATAGAGACATTTAAAGAGCATCATGGAGGAGTCAGCACTGTGGTACAGCAGGTAAAGTGACTGCCTGCAGTGCTGGCATCCCATGTGGGCACTGGTTCGAGTCCTGGCTGCTCCACTTCCGATCCAGCTCTCTGCTATGGCCTGGGAAAGCAGCAGAAGATGGCCCAAGTCCTTGGGCCCCTGCCTCCATGTGGGAGACCCAGAAGAAGCTCCTGGCTTCAGATCGGCGCAGCTCCAGCTGTTGCGGCCAACTGGGGAGTGACCCAGCAGATGGAAAGCCTCTCTCTCTCTGCCTCTCCTTCTCTCTCTGTGTAACTCTGACTTTCAAATAAATAAATAAATCTTAAAAAAAAAAATAAAGAGCATCATGGACCTGGTGCTGTGGCATAGCGAGTAAAGCTGCTGCCTGCAGTGCTGGCATCCCATATGGGCTCCAGTTCAAGTCCCAGTTGCTCCACCTCCCATCCAGCTCCCTGCTATGGCCTGGGAAAGCAGTAAAAGAAGGCCCAAATCCTTGAGCCCCTGTATCCATGTGGGAGACCTGGAAGAAGCTCCTGGCTTCATATGGACCCAGCTCTGGCCATTGGGGCTGTTTGGGTAGCGAGCCAGCAGATGTAAGATCTCTCTCTCTCTCTCTCTCTCTCTCTCTCCCTCCCTCCCTCCCTCCCTCCCTCTCTCCCTCTCTCCCCCCCTCCCCCCCTCCCTCCCTCTCCCCCGCTTCAGCCCCCCACCCCAGCTGCCTCCCTGTAACTCTGCCTTTCAAGTAAATAAATATATCTTTAAAAAAATAAAGAACACCAAAGTGTAGCATGCCTCAGTTGAAATCCTGGCTCTGCTGCTTGTGAGATTATGGTACCTTACTTTGAAGGAGAATTCACTGCTAATAAGGAAATTTGAGGGAAAGTGGACTGAAGGAGCCTGGGAGTTTTTGTTGGATAGCTTTGTCTTGTCACCACCCACTACCCAGGGGAACTGCCCTTCTGCTCCACTGAGCATTGGGGTCTAATCAGATCTGGGGTCTCTTCTTCCTTTGGCCTCCCTGACCACAGTAGTTGGCCACAATATTATTTTAATATGTATTTCCTTGAAGTAGAGCAGTAAGTGTATAAGTCTTAAGTCAGTAGCTCCACATATTTATACAAAGGTATAATCACCACTTAGATCAAGATAGCATTTCTAGAAGGTTGCCTTGGGCCCTCTCCTTATCAGTGCTGTCCAAAGACCGCCACCATTCTGACCTTTATTGCCATGGCGCGGTTAGCGTGCTCTAGTGCTTTGTGTGCATGGACACATACAGGACAGTGTTCTCTCTGGCCCTCCTGACTCGCTGCGTTAGATCCGTGGGACTTCCCCACTGTTCTTTTAGCGGTGGCTTGTTTCCCATTGTTGTACAGTAGTTCCTTTTCTTAGTACACCACAGTTTATTTAGCCAGTCTACTTGATGGATATTGAGGTTGTTCCCAGTTTGGGGCTATTATGCATACTACTGCTATGAACATTTTCGTATTTGGGATTTGGTGGACATAAGCCTCTGTTTTTGTTGAGTATCTGAAAGTACCGTCGCTGGGTCTCAGAGAACATGTTTGGCTCCAGTCGATACTGCTAGACAGTCTTCCGGAGTGGATGTACCACGTGACATTCCCTCCAGGACTGTGTGAGAGCTCCACTTCTGTGCATCCTCACTATCATTTCTAACTGTCGGTTGTTTTAATTTCAACTATGCTGGTGGTGATGTAGTGGTTTTAATTTGCATTTCCCTGTTGATGATTGAGGTTGAGCATCTTTTCAAATGTTTATTCACCATTTGTATATCCTGTCTTGTGACTCATCAGTTCAAATCATTTGCTGATTAAAAAATTAGGTTATCTTTTTCCACCAGTTTATAGTTCTTGATATGTTTTGAATGAATTTTTGCTGAATATATATAAAGCAAATATCTCCTTCCAACCTGGGGCCTAACTCTAATCTCTTAATAAATAATCTCTTTTGGTAAGTACCATTTGTCAAACTTTTATATTTAGTGTTTTGTTTTCTGTTTAGAATATCTTTGCTTACACTGTGATCTTGAAGATATTTTCATTGTTTACTTTTAGATGTAGGTTTCAAAAAAGATGATCAGCTTTACGTATATTTCATCCACATAACACAGAATTCACTTTTAATAGTGTACAGTTCATTGTATTTTGTGTATTCAGAGAATTCTGTGTCAGTTACCATTATCTAAATCCAGAAGATTTTTATATTACCCTCCCAAACCCCATTCCTTGTAACAGTAACCACCCCCCCAGTAGATCTAACCAATGAACACCATTAATCTGCTTTCTGTGTCTGTGGATTTGCCTAATCTGGAGCCCTTCATTTCTGGCTTCTTTCATTAAGCATAATGTTTTCAAGAGTCGTCTATTCTGTAGCTTATAACAGTGCTTCAATTTTTTTTATGACTCAACAATATTTCATCATATGGATAGGCTATATTTTATTTACCCATTCATTAATTGATAGACATCTGGGTTATTTCCCTGTCTGGTTATTATGACTAGCACTTATAAGAGCAATTATAAACAAGTTTTTTGCTACATACATAGTTTTAATTTTCTTGCCTGGTATTTACTTAGTAGAATTACTCACATATGTGGTAACTCCTAACTTTAAACTTTCACATTTCCACCAGTAAGGTGTAAGAGCTCCAATCTTTCTATACTCTCCTCCACTTTTGTTATTGTGAGATATTTTGATTAAAGCATTGTACTGAATGTGAACTGATATCTCTTTGACTTGTATTTCTCTAATGATGAGTGACACTGAGCATCTTTTCATGTTCTGATTGGTCATTTTTTTTTTTTATTTTCTTTGAGGAAATATCTGTTCACATCTTTTGCCCATGTTAGATTGTCTTTTTACTTTTGATTCGAAGGGTTCTTTATAAAGTTTGCTTAAAAGTTCCATAGATTAGATTCACAGATGTCTTCACCTGTTGTTTGTGTTGTGTTTTCACTGTCTTGATGGTGTCCTTTTGAAGCATGAAGTTCAGTTTACTTTTTCTTTAATTACTTGTGCTTTTGATATCATATCTAAGAATCTATTGCTAAGTTCAAGATTATAGAGATTCATCCCTGTATTTTTTCATAGGAGTTTTATATTTTAGATTAACATCTGTAGGTCAGTTTGGAAAGAATTGATATCTTAATGTTATTAAGTTTTCCAGTGTATTACACACACATGCGTACACACACACACACACACTCCTGTTTAGACCATCTCAGCAAAGTGTTACATATTTCTTTGTAGTGTTCTTAGGTTCTTTTTGTTTGATTGACTCCTGGATATTTTATTTTTGAATGCTAATGAAAATACTGTGTCTTTTAATTTTTTATCTTTAGTTTTTATTCATTGATATAATTTTTGCATTGACCTTATATCATTTAACCTTGACAGATTGATTCATTACTATCTATATTGCATAGCTGGTGGGTTTTTCAATATAAACTATTACATTATTTCAGCATCATGGCAATGTTACATGTATTTCCTATCTAAAGTTTGGAATTTTTACGATTTATTTATTTCCTTACCTTGTTACACTGATTGAACCTTAAACACAAGGTTGAATAGCGAGCATTCTTTTAATTCTGTATTTTGGGAGAAGATTCAGTATTTTACCTTTAAATGTGACGTTAGCTATAGATTTTTGCAGATACTCTGTAAAATTTCTAAGTTTGTATCCATTTTTTTCAATCTTCTTGAAGAACCAGCTTTGATTTTCTCAATTGTATATTTTCCATTTCATATATTTATATTTTGTATTAAAATGTTTATTTCTATCTTTTTTTGGGATTATTTTGTTCTTGTTCTAGCGTCTTCATTTTTTTAAACTAATGCTCATTCTGTTTTTTTTTTTTAATTTTAAATATTTACTTATTTGAGAGGTAGACAGAGTTAGAGGGAGAGACAAAGAGAAAGGCCTTCCATCTGCTGGTTCATTCCGCAAATGACTGCAATGGCCAGAGTGGGGCCAGGAGCCAGGACCCAGGAGCTTCTTCCGGGTCTCCCACATGGGCGCAGGGACCCAGGCACTTGGGCCATCTTCCACTGCTTTCCCAGGCCATGAGCAGAGAGCAGAAGAGGAGAGCTGGGACACAAACTGGTGCCCATATGGGATGCCAGCCCTGCAGGTAGAGGCTTAGCCCACTGCGCCACAGCACCATCCCCTGTTCTACCTTCTTAAGACAGACTCTTTGTTGATTTTAAACCATTCTTCTCTAGTATAGCCTTTTGTAAAGATTTATTTATTTATTTATTTGAAAGAATTAGAAGGAGAGGCGGGTGGCGGGGGAGGAGGGAGGGAGAGAGAGAGGTCTTCCATCTAATGGTTCACTCTCCAATTGGCTACAACAGCTGGAGTTGTGCTTATCTGCAGCCAGGAGCCAGGAGCCTCCTCCTTGTCTCCCATGTGGGTTCAGGGACCCAAGGACTTGGGCCATCCTCCACTGTCTTCCCAGGCCATAGCAGAGAGTAGAGAGCTGGATTGGAAGTTGAGCAGCCAGAACTCAAACTGGTGCCCATATGGGATGCCAGCACTGCAGGTGGCAACCTCACCCGCTATGCCACAGCACTGCCGACCCCCCCCCCCCTTTTAAAAAGATTTATTTTATTTATTTGAAAGGCAGTTACAGAGAGAGGTAGAGTCAGAGAAAGAGATCTTTCATCCACTGGTTCACTGCCCAAATGGTCGCAATGGCCGGAGCTGGGCTGATCTGAAGCCAGGAGCCAGGAGCTTCTTCTGGGTCTCCCACATAGGTGCAGGGTCCCAAGCACTTGGGCCATCTTCTACTGCTTTCCCAGGCTGCAATCATACGTGGAGCAGCCTAGACTTGAACCGGTGCCCATATGGGATGTCGGCACTGCAGGCCAGGGCTTTAACCTGCTGCACCGTGGTGTTGGCCCTCTAGTTAGTCTTAAAGCTATACATTCTCCTGTAAGCACAGCTTTTGTTTCATTCCTCAATTTTGGCGTGTCATATTTTCATTGTTATGTAGCTGAAACTATTTTCTACATATATTGTGTGTTTTTTTTAATTGTACCGTGGATTATTAGAAGTGTGATGTTTCTAAACATTTGGGAACTCTTCTAGCTATCTAGTTATTTTTCTATTGTCAGTTTCTAGTTTAACTCCATAGTAGTCAAGGAAGATAGTTGGTATGATTTCAATCCGTGAAATTTATTGAGACATGTTTTATGGTCTACTATATGGTTTGTTCTGGGACGTGTTCCATCGCACTTGAAAATAATTTATCTTTGCAATTGTTGGTTGTAGTGTTCTGTATACTCATATGTCTACTGATTAATTGTGTTGTTCTTATCCTCTGTTTATCCATACTAAATTTTCTTTGTTTTCTATCAGTTACTGAGGGGAGTGTCTAGTCTCCAGTTGTGCTTGTGTGTTTATTTCACCCTTTAGTTTTGACAAGTTTACTTTATTTTTTAAAACATTTTGTTTATGTTGTAAGAGTAACAGTGAGAGGGAGAGGGAGAGGGAGATGGGGGGAGGGGAGAGAGAGAGAGAGAGAGAGAGAGAGAGAGAGAGAGAATATCAGTCTACTGTATGCTGGTTTACTCCCCAGATGGCTGCAATGGCCAGTGCTGAGCTAGGCTGAAGCCAGGAACTGGGAGCTTCATTCAGGTCTCTGATGTGAATAGCAGGGGCCCAAACATTTGGGCCATTCTGCTGTTTGTCCCAGGCCATTAGCAGGGAGCTGGACTGGAAATGGAGCAGCTAGGACATGAGCTGGCACCCATATGGAATGCCATTGTTACAGGCATACCCATTATGCCACAGTGCCAGAACCTCAACTTCTACTTTAAATAATGTTACATAGTAAACATGTAAGTGATTATTAGATACCTGTAAACCTCAAACATCCATTTGTACCTAAAAGATTCTTTTTATCTCCATGAATTATCTCGTTATCACTAGTAAAACATCTTTCCTTAGCGTCTACTTTGTCTGATGTTAATCTAAATACTTAAGCTATCTTTTAGTGTTTGCACAGAGTATCTTTTTCTATCCTTTTACTTTTAACCTTTTTATGTCCTTTTTATTTAAAGGTGTGTCTTTTGTAAACGTTATCTCTGTTGGTCTTTTTCATTCAGTATGACAACCTGTGAGTTACTAGATAACATAACCTCCTACGCTTTCTACTCCAGTTTATTTTCTTCCCATAATCTGCACTTCCATCTGTGATCATTATCTTCTCTTGGAACTCGCTTCAGTATTTTTTACAGTAATTGATTGTCCCACAGGATATCTCCTTGCACACTTTGCACCTTTCAGGAACTCTACTAATAAGAATGCTCAAGAAACAACGTCCACAGAAACTTCTCCCGTGGCCAAATGAAACAGCCCGACAGAGCCTTTATTTGAGTGATTGAAGGCTAACACCAGTGCCAGAGGAGGACTTTGGCCTCTTGAACAAGTTTTGGTAACGTTTTGTCTTTGCATGGGCACTGTTCTACAAATCAGGGTTCACAAAGGCCGAATGAAAGCTGGAATATCTGATTATAGACCAGCTTATAAGTGGTGAGTGTCCTAGTGAAACATGTTTGTGGTACGATGACTGTTACTTGTGTCGTCTACAGATGCAGGCACATAGACCGTGAGTATTTGGATGATGAGGACCCAGAATGAAATTTAGCTTAGTGCTTGGCAAATGGCAACTCATCAGTAGATAGTAGGGGAAAGGGATATTTCTCATATCCTGAAGGCCAGCTGCTTCTTTGCCATTTTGTGTGTAAGACGTTAGCAGTCGTAGCTTTGTATTTGTCTGCCAGTTTGCTAGGCTTTCCATGTATGTTATGTAATTGTATCCTCACTGTGGTGACAGGGAGAAGGTATCATTAGAACCTGAGTTTAGATGAAGACACCAAGACCCAGAGAGACTGTCAATTTTCCAGTGTCTTATGTCTAGTAAATAAAAAAAAGTGGAGACTCAAAACCATGTCCTCTGACTCCTAAATGGATGTTTGTCACCATATTGTGTTGACTGTGGTAAGCTGCTAGTAGACCCAGCTTCTACGTCTACCCCGTGCTCATTTGTCACAGAGAACTAGGACAGTGATCGCCTCCAGTGACTGCAGCGGCAGGGGAAGTGGAGAGTTCTGGGGCCGCCATGGAAAGGTCGTGTAGCTGTGAGGGGCCAGGGAAGATTCCCCGAGGAATGGAGACCTGAGACTGTAACAGGAGTTAGCAGGTGGAGGGTGTTGAGTGGGAGGGAAGAGCTGACCTGAAAGAAGCAATATATATGCCAGGAGCTGAGAGCAAAAGTTTGTCATGTCCAAAAGCTGGAGGAAGGGGGCGTGATGAGACCGAAGAGGTGAGCAAGAACCTGGTCATTGAGGTTTATGAAAGCTGTTTTAAGGAGTTCTGGAATTATCCATGGGCATTGTACAGCTATTGAAGGCTTTATGTGAAGTGAGTAACACGATCAGATTTGTGTCCCAGGAAGATTATTCTTGCTGCAGAGTGAGGAGTGCTCCACAACACAGCAAGACTGGAGGGAGGGGGAGCAGTTCTGGGCTGCTGTTAATAATGCAGGAGACAGTTTATGTGGCTTGAACTAGAATGATTGACAGGGCAATAAATGCAGGGTGATTTAGGAGATGTTTAGGAGCAAGATGCTCACAAGGTTGCTGTGGTTGAAATATAAGGGCAGGGCCCACCTGACTGCCCTCTCAGCCTGCGCTGAGCACAGCCCTAGGACCCTCTTGGGAAACGTAGTGTGAGAAGTACCACCATGGTGGCACTTGGGGCTAGGGGCCTGGAACTCCATCTTTTTTACCTTTTTTGGATTCTGACACTGAGAACCTCCCTTCTCACTTGGCTTCTAAAGGTGCTGCTGTCATCTGGGATCTTCTGCCAGTCCTTGGCCTTGTCCCTCTCCCTCCCGTCTGTAGATCCTTCCCTACTTCCCACCATGAAGGTTGAGCCGTGCAGGCTTACAGCCCTGGCTTTGCCTCTTTTCCCTGAAAATGCCCTCTCACCCCTTGGCTTTGCTCACCCTCTGTGAGCTGAAGACTCCCTGAAGCGCCAGCCTACATAACCAGTGGTCCACATGGCATCTTCTCTTGGCTGCTCCACAGGTCCCTAAAACTCAATGCTTGGGTTATTCTTTGCAACCTCCCCCTGCTCTATCCCTGCCCTGCCTTACTGGGATGAAAACTTGTTCTTCCCTTACTTTCTAGGCTCAGTTAACAGCACAGCTGTTTGTGTGTGTGTGTATTTTTTTTTTCTTGACTCAAAGGTCCCTTTTCCCTAACTTAGTACCAACAATGGTGACTGGCATAAATAGAGTCAATATGTTTTTTTTTAAAAAAGATTTTTTTTAATTTATTTGAAAGAGTTACAGAGAGAGGTAGAGACAGAGAGAGAGGTCTTCCATCCGCTGGTTCACTCCCCAGATGGCTGCAACTGCCTGAGCTGCGCTGACCCGAAGCCAGGAGCCAGGAGCTTCTTCCAGGTCTTCCACATGGGTGCAGGGGCCTAAGCACTTGGGCCATCTTCTACTGCTTTCCCAGGCCATAGCAGAGAGCTAGATTGGAAGAGGAACAGCCGGGACTAGAACCGGTGCCCATATGGGATGTTGGCACTTCAGTCCAGGGCTTTAACCCATTGTGCCACAGTGCTGGCCCCAATCCAATATATTTTCCTTGAGTCAATATATACAGAGTCTCAACTGTATATCCCAGTGCCTAGCACATAAGGGCCACCCAACCAATGTAAGTTATAATAATAGCAAATTTTACTAATTGAAATCCTACTATGCTTGGTGTCCCTTGGCTCAAAGGTGAAGAAAAGGAGATGGAGCCTCTACGAAGAGTTTAAGGCTTTGCCCTTGAACCTGGGAATATAAGTCGTCATTGAGCACCTGCTGTGTGCCAGGTGTCCATCATTATCACTGTCTTGAACGATCACAGTAACAGCTGGCCTCCTCATGTTACACTCAGGAAAATCGAGTCAGAGATAAGCCATGTAACTTGTCTAAGGTCACACACCCAGTGCTCATGACTGGGTTTGAACTTCTTGTTACACTCTGCCTATCTGATGCCTGAGTGACTAAATGAGCAGTTAGCTAGTTATCTGCCATTCTCATTAGCTAAACTGCGGGCTTGAGAGAAGGGAATGCGTTTTCTGCTTCAGGGTCTGGGACAGAGTACGTGCTTAAGAAATGCCAGTGGAGTGAATGGCAGGAGAGGGTGAATGGATGCTGAACTAGGAGTCAAATCTGCCTGCCTCCTTTCTAGTCCCTTATAAGTCACTCATTAGGTAGGCTGTCTCCCCTCTTCCCTTAAGTCTGTGAATCAGGGAGAACACCTCTTGCCTTCAGCCCCTGATAGATAGGAGGTGAGCTAATGAGGTGAGCTGGCAGGGCTTTCCGAACACTTAGCACAGCAGTGTGTGAACGC
This sequence comes from Oryctolagus cuniculus, assembly GCF_051225735.1. Classification (NCBI taxonomy): domain Eukaryota; kingdom Metazoa; phylum Chordata; class Mammalia; order Lagomorpha; family Leporidae; genus Oryctolagus; species Oryctolagus cuniculus. Next base: position 111,085,326 of record NC_142876.1, read on the forward strand.
AGGGCTTCAACTCTAATTCACGGGGCTGAGCACAGTGCCCTGCAAACCGCAGCTGCTGAACAACGGGGCTGAGCCAGGAGGGGAGATGGGCTCTGTCTCCCGGCTTGCGTGGATGAACACCATGTCCTGAGGTGTGCTGTGCACCGTGGCCCAGAGGAGGGATTGCCTCCTTGTTCCTCCCTTCTTGGGTCTTGAACTCTTTCATTGGAGGACATAGCATCGCCCAGAAGCATTGCCTATTGTCCATTTCAGAGCTGCCTGTATGATTCTTGGCCCGAGCGAATTCTTATTGCTGCTGCATCTCTCCTTATTATTTCTCAGCTACAACAAAATCTTGTGCCCGGACCACCTCTATGGAGGCCTCAGCTCTCAGCTCCTTGCTAGGGATGAGGGGTACAGACTGATCTGAGGTTTGTTTGCGGGTTCCTGAGAGTTGGGTGCAGCCTCTGACATTAGCCCAAGTTCTGGTGTCTTTTCTCCCAGGAAAGTTGCTTGTTTGTTCCCACTGGCCACTGTGCTGCCCCCCAGGTACCTGCCACTTATCCTAACCAGGACTGCCCACGTCCTTGGTTTCCTGGTTGGAAACAAAAGAATCCAGCTCTGACTCACTTAAAACGGAGTGTGTGGTAAGGACATTGGGAATTCCTGGAATTCATGGGCAGCCGTTGCGTCAGGCCCGGAGGTTGCTCTGGCGTCTGGGAAGCAGGGACTTCCTCGTCGCAGGCCTGTCCTGTGGCCGGGACTCAGCGTCAGCCGCTGTCACATCTGGGCTTCCGGTCAGGACTGCCCTCCCGTGGGCCGCAGGTGCTCTTGTTGTTCACGCTGTGTGGAAGGAGCATTCTGTTTGGCAGGAGAATGGGTGCTGGCATCAGAGCATTTTAAGTGTCTGTCCCAGTCCCCGTCGTGTCACGGCCCTGGCGGCCTTTCGGGGAGGCCTTGCTCAAGGCCCCCGTCAGTGGCTCCACGCTGTGTGTCCTCCTGAGGCCCAGGGCCTGCACCGTCGTGCACCTCAGCAACAGCCCCTTTTTGTTCCAGGTATTGACGATCGTGTTCTCCTTTTTGTCTCCACCAGTCTGGCTAAGAATTTATCAATTTTGTTGATTTTTTTCCAGAGAACTAGCTTTTGACTTTGTTGATTTTTTTCTATTGTTTGATTTCTATTTCATTGATTTTCACTTTTATTTTTGTTACTTCTTTCCTTCTACTTAATTTGGGTTTAATTAGTTTGTTTGGTTTGGCTTTTTTTGGGATTTCTAAAGTAGAAATGTTGATCATGGATATTGGCATGCTCTTTTCTAATATAGTGGTTTAATGCTGTCATGTAGGGCTGGTGTTGTGGTATAGTGAGCTAAGCTACTGCTTGTGACACCAACATCCCTTATTGGAGTGTCCGTTCTAGCCCCGGCTGCTTCACTTCTGATCCAGTCTCTTGCTAATGTACCTGGAAAGGCAGCAGAAGATGAACCAGGTGCTTGGGGTCCTGCCACCCAAGTGATAGACTGAGATGGAGTTCCTGAATCCTGGCTTTGGCCTGGCCCAGCCCTAGCGGCTGCAGCCATTTAAGCCAGCAAATAGAGGATCTTTCTCTCTTGCTCTCCCCCTCTCTGTTTCTCTGCAATCTGAATACCTACATGCACACATACGTAAGTAAGTACAGATAAGTAAGTACATAAATATGTACACACGTAAGTAAGTACATAAATCTTTTTTGAAAAGCTGTCGCATTTCATCTAATGATTGTTTTTCCTGCATACCACATATTTTGCCCCATATGTATATAGTTCAGAGAGAGCCAGAGATTTGGATGGAGTTTGTATGAAGGGTTTGGGCAGTCTCGGATGCTGTAGCAGCCCCAGTCTCAGATTCCTGGTCTGGTCTCTGTTTTCTGGGCTCCCAGGATGGTACCAAATCGGATCTGTTCTTAAGGAAAATCCATGGAAATGGTGAATGTGACTGGTACCACTGCTTTCTCCCACATGTTGCCTGCCTTCCAACTTCTGCTTGTTTTTGGTCATTTCCCAGGGCTTTCCAAGGGTTTGAGAATATTTCGCTCATAATTGGTTATTTATTTCCTGCAGGAGGTATCATGGGCTGAATGTTTGTGTCTTCCCCAGATTCATATATTGAAGCCCCATCCTCCACGTGATGATTTATGAAGGTGGGGGCTCCGGGGGCGGTTATGAAGATGGGCCTCCAGGACGGGATTAGTGTCCTTAAAAGAAAAAGAAGAGACTAGAGCTCTCTCTCCCTCGATCATAGGATGGTGCTGTCCACAAAAGAGGAAGAGCGCCCTCACCAGATGCCATGTTGCAGGCAGCTTGATCTTGGATACCTCGGCCTGCAGAACTGTGAGGAAACACTGTTTATTGTTCAAGCCACACAGCCTGTGGTATCTGCTGTAGCACCCTGACCAAGACAAGGAGGACTGGTCTGATAGGTGCTCCTCCCCAGAATACGCAGTATGGGAAGGGGCTATCCTCCTGTCTGTACTGGCGTTGTGGCATCTTGTGTCATGAGAGACCACTGAACTCCTGCTGGATGATGAAGACCGGAAGGAGGCCTCCGATACCTTCTTGGGGTCTTATTCGGTGAAGGGATTCCGGTGTTTTCAGCCAGGCTTCCCTCTGTGGCTTCAGGGACTCCAATGCACATGTGCCCCGGCAGACCCACAGCCCAGCTGCCTCCCGAACGGCGTTCGCTGCAGAACCCCAGGTGTTGAGTGGGCAGCATGCTCACGTTGGCACTTGCCATCCTCCTCGCCCCACTGCCCCTCCTGCGTCCCCATCCGCCTGTCTTCTTGTCCTTTACTTCCTCTCTGTAGAGGAACCTCGTTGTGGCCAGCGCTTCGTTCCTGCCCTCGTCCTCTCTTGTCTGAATCATACTCTTCTCACGTGATCTTGTTACCCTCATCTCTTGCCCCTTTCAGTTCACTCCTAACACGGACAGAGACTGACCTTAGGGAGAGGCAGCGTTGAGTATTAATATCGCTCGGTAAAACTCCGAGTGCTTCTTTAGTACTTAGAGGCTGGAGTCCAGAACCCTGAACGTGGCGTTCAGGTCCTCCGGGCTTGGGCCCCACTTGCCCTCAGTCTCTCATCCGTGTCACTCCTCCTTGCTCCCTCTGGGCTCCGGCTGTGCGTCAGCACACCTGCATGCACTGGGGCGTGCTCCGTGCTGTGTTCCATGTGCTTCCCGTGGCCCACAGTCTTGAGCTGAGGTGTGACTTCCTCTCTCCAGGCCTTGCTTGATCCACCTAAGTAGGGTTGGGTGATATTTCCTCTCAGATACCTCCACAAATCACCTTAAGTGCTGTATTGCACTCCAGTACATTATCTCTCCAATTTAAGTGAGGCATAGATCTCAGTGCCCCAACACTTCCTACGGAGCAGGGCTAACCAGGACGTGTTTAAATCAACAGAGGTCTGTCCTGGGGCCTTAGGTGGCCAGCCCTGGGTGGGTTTCCAGGGCTGTGGAAGATGTGTGTTCACGGTTGAATTCAGTAGATGCGCCTACCCAACTAAGAAATGGGTTCATATTGCAGGCCCATTCTAACTCTTTCACAAGAAAGGGCAGACTGTGACCAGTCCTGAGGAAGTGGAAGGTTAAGTGCCCCACTCTCACCATCAGAAAGCAGCAGAATGTGTGTGACAAGAAGATGCCATTGATTGCAGGTGATCAGGGAGCATGTTATGTGCATGCCCAGGAGTGCTGGGGACTGGGTCTCTGCATCTTGGAGCTGTTAATATTTGGGGTCCTTTGGGCTGGCGCTATAGCACAGCGGGTTAAAGCCCTGGCCTGAAGTGGCAGCATCCCATATGGGTGCCGGTTCTAGTCCCGGCTGTTCCTCTTCCAATCCAGCTCTCTGCTATGGCCTGGGAAAGCAGTAGAAGATGGCCCAAGTCCTTGGGCCCCTGAACCCACATAGAAGACCTGGAAGAAGCTCCTGGCTCCCGGCTTTGGATTGGCACAGTTCTGACCGTTGTGGCCATTTGGGGAGTGAACCAGTAGATGGAAGACCTCTCTCTCTGTCTCTGCCTCTCTCTGTAACTCTGTCTTTCAAATAAATGAAATAAATCATTAAAAAAAGTTAAAAAATATTTGGGGCCTTTTCTGCAGAAAGGGATAGAGGATAGGATAAATGTTTTTTTAAAAGCATATAAAATATTTAGCCAACAGATGTTGCTTCAAGAGGAAGAATAAAGAGGAGTAATAAAAGGATTTAGTGGTTATTGAGCTCCTATGAGTTGCTGGGAGCTTTTTACACTAGGTTTTGTTAGTCCTCAGCATAGTATAGATAGAGAAACTAAGGCACAGACAGGTGAAGCTACTCTCTCAAGGCCACGAGAGTTGGAATTCAAAACCAAGTCTTTCTGACTGTAAGTATGTAATGAAGCATCTAATGTATCTGATGACACATTACTAATCTGTCGCCTGTTTTAGGCATTTGAGTGGACATCTTCTGTCTTTCACAGTCTCTAAACACTTACTACCTTTTCTTCTTCTGTGTTAGCCTGACAACCAACATGGAGTGCCCCCAGTGGTGTCCTTGGGTCAACGGTTGCAGTCACTCTGTGTGTGTGTTGTCTTTAGCATCTCTGTAAAATCAAACCCAGTGCTGCTTATCCAGTTATGCCTTTTAGTACTTGTGGAATAGATGATGAAAGCTGGCAGAATCCCCCCTGCAGTATGTGCTGCTGTTTCCCACTGGAGCACCCAGCATGCTGAGCTGTGGAGGGCTCAGGGCCCGCTTTAGGAAGGAATAACGGTACTTGTGTTGGTCTGTTCTTGTTCCTGTAACAGAATACCTGAGGTTTCTATTGGCTCGTGGTTTTGGAAGTGCAGAGTCCAAAGAGCTTAAGTCAAGCTTTGCTGAGAGTCCCTGTTCGCTACATTGCGTCCTAGCAAGAACACACATGTCTCTGTGTGTCAGTGTTATCTCTTTCCCTCATTGTAAAACCGTTAGAATTCAATCATGTACAGCTCCACCCACTACCTAATCCGAGCTAATCACTTTGCAAAGGCCTCACCACTAATAACAGTTGGATGAGGTTTCCATCCTCCTAATATCATTAACGTAAGACTTTGCGGATTAAACTTCCTGAGTTTAGGGGAGACAAATCCCAGCCAAACCATGTAGGGCTCTTTCTTGTCTTTGCCAAGAGGAAGAAATGGGATGGGAATCCCTGCCACACTCAGCTTTCAGTATGCTTTGTTTTGTCTGCATTTTGGCATCCTTGGGAATAGGACTCCATAGGGCTTCTTGACTCAGAGAAAGGAGGAGGGTTGATGTGATACCAGGAATGATCAGACGCAGCTTAGTTAGGGCCACCACATTGCTTCTCAGAGAGAAAAGAGACCATGAGAGCGGCTGTTCTCTCCAGCCAAGGTCTACTGATAGTGGAATGGCGCGGGTGGAACTCACATCCTCTTCCTAGCCATCGCTTTGGACCCAAGGCAGCTAAGTAGGTTACTAGAAGAGAAAAGACACATAGGAGGCAGTACTACAGGAATGCAGTCAGGAAGCTACCTTAGGCGCGCTGTGGCAAGTGGTCAGTTCCCTGCACGTGAGTGTGTGCACACACATACACATGGGTGCACACACTCCTCACACACATGTACACATACACATGCATGCACACCCTACAGAGCTCTACGCCAAGACAAAACCCTGTACTCTGAGGACTTGCCAGTTAAGGAACAACATTAGGAAGTCCCTTTCTTCCTGGGTTGCAGTACATGTTTCCTTTTTTTTTTTTTTTCTAAGATCTGTTTTTATTATTTACTTGAAAGACAGAGTTACAGAGAGAGAGAGAGACAGACAGACAGACAGACAGATCTTGCATCTGCTGATTCACTCTCCAAATGGCTGCAATGGCTAGGGCTGGGCCAGATCAAAGCCAGGACCCAGGAGCTTCTTCCAGGTCACCCACATGGGAGCAGGGGCCCAACCATTTGGGCCATCTTGTGCTGCTTTCCCAGGTGCATTAGCAGGGAGCTGGATTGGAAGTGGAGCAACCAGGGCTCAAAGAAGGGCCCATATGGGATGGTGGCATTGAAGGCAGCAGCTTTACGCCTCGATGCCAGCCTCCATATTTCCTTTTTTATGGCTGGCTCTGTCCCCTTCTGGACCCCTTGTCTCCTGTGGCCCGAGTACATAAATCTTTTTTTCCCAGAAACTCTACACCTTCCTTAAAGAGAAAACTTACCAAGATTAAAGATATGCATAGACACATTAACTCTGAAAACAGTTTCTAAACAATGTTTTGGACAGCAACAGCTTTATTAGAACAATTTACACAGTGCAGTGCCTTCCATGTGGTATTTCTGTGATAAAGGCCTATTGAGAAAGAGCGTGGTGAGTGGAAAGAACGTGGGCTCCGTAATCGCACAGACCTGAGTGCAGATCAGCCTTCCCATCCGATCACTGCGCTGAGTTCAGAGCTCTCATTCAGCTTCCACGCCTCAGATAGTGCTACAGCAGTGATGAGCTTTATTTGTTGGAGAATAAATACCTGCCCTCCAAAGATTTTTGAAGATTTCAGCATTATATTAGGTGGCCTAAGTTATGCCTTTGTTAAAATTACCAGTAATGTTACTTTGTAGCTGTTCTTCCTATGCATGGAATAATTAGTGCAATTTGAAAGTGCAATTTTAGTTCAACATGCGTTGATACAGCATATATCTACCAGGTACTGTGTCTGACATTGGGGCTGCTTCTCTCACAAAGCTCCTGTTTTTGCAGAGGGATCAATAGCTATAGATCACTTAGAGTAACAATAATTGGGATAATTATGAAATGTATTAAGTGCTGTCGAAGTACAGATGGGAGCACAGTTCCATTTAGATGGAGAGAGAAGAAAATATCAGAAATTTTATTGTGGCCATAGAAACCAGCTCTGGCTGTTGTGAGCAAAAAGAGGATTTATTGGATGGTTGTTGGGGGCTCACCTGTGAGTATGGGGTTGGAGGCTCAGGCTTGGGCAGTGGGCTGGAAACAAGGAGCTCCTGGAGAGACTGGTTTTGAAATTGTACCAGTTGGATCCTCATTGTACCACTGCTGTCACCGCAGTCCCCATCAAGTCAGTCTTCATCAGTCCTCCCATCCTGCGATATTCATTCAGGATTAAGCTTTCTGGGATGGTGACTGTCAGGTGCCCACCCCGACTAGAACAGAATGTACACACTTGGCCCCCTCCCAGATAGGGCACTGTCTTCCCCAAGATGCCAACATGGGGTCTTTTAAATAAGGTGCTGAAGAGAGGGTTGATTGAGTCTTGGACAGTTGAAAAATAGCAGAGCATTTGGGCAAAGCCTTGAGGGATTTGCTGGACTGGCAGGCAGGCTATAGAAAGAGAGGCATTTATGGCAGCAGTTCTGACAAGGAGCAGTAGGGGCCCGAGGCGAGTGCAGTGGAGGCCTTGTGTCTGTGGAGAAGTGAGAGCTGCAGTGTGCACGAGGCAGTATTTTATGAGACTAGGTCAAAGAAAGATGTTACTTCACTTTCTGGTATCCACACAAGGGGGAGCCCAGGCAAGGATTCCGGATGAGTCCACAGAGACTTCGAGCAGGTCTCTGAGGAGGTCCTGGGGCCTGATGGGACAGCTCACCTTCACGGACGCGAAGCTGACTCCCGCAGCTCTGTGTTCTTTGATGTCTTCCTAGCCCAGGTGCCAACAGTGGAGGCAGGACAGTAGTGCCCGAAGAGCCCAGGGTGTCCAGCAGCAGGGGAGCAACTGCCCACCTGCCAGCTGAGGGTGTGACCAAGGCCAGGCAGCCCGTTTGCTGGTCAGTTAGGGGCTGCTACTGCGACTCCCTTAACCTCGTGGCACTCCGAAGACCTTCGTACCCAGGACCCTCAGGTTTAAAGTTGCCATCAGGTTGGGGAAGGATTTGTTTGCTCCCTGGGTGCCACTTGTCGTGGGAGAGCCCCGGCTCACACCTGCCTGGCTCTGCTCGGTTCCTGACTGTCCCTCTGACCTGGAGCCTGGGCTGTCCACGGGCCCTTGTTCTCTGCAAGAAGTCATAGTCGTCACAAGCTATGTTTGAGCAACTTGTCTGGACCCTCACTCCTGCGAGCTGCAGAGAGAAGCAGCAGGCAGCGGAGCTGAATTGCTGGCTCCTTTCTCCCTCCCCCACGGCTGTCTTTTCAGCCTGCAGATTTAGATACACCGGTAAGCTCCACTTGGCCCGGCTCTTGCTTATTTCAAGGGGCATGTTGTTACCCTGTACCTAAAGACAGCCCCTGCCTCACTCACAGGCAGGGATTTTATTCTCCATCATTACTTTTTAAAAGGTGTTCAGCTAGAAAATTGCATATTATTTCCTCTGTAAAGGTTTTTCCTTGCTGCCTTTGTGTAGCTACAGCTGTCATAACCGCAGTTGATATTTTGTGTGCCTGCGCATGCAAGTGCACGGTGCGGGAGGAGAGATAATCAGGCTGTCCTCCTGGGCAGCAGCCTTCCAGTTCGGCTTTTATGAACTGGATTTAAGAAATGAATAAGTCAGATCGTATCACTCTCCTGCTCAGAGCTCTCCAGCGCTTCCGCGGGCTCGCAGAAGTCAGCACCAACCCCTCCCCTCGGCCTGCAAGGCTCTGCACCTTCGGCCACGGCCCGTTTTTCATCCTGTCGACCGCCACCCCCGCGACGTGACCCCCAGCCTTCTGAGATGGTGTTTGCTGTGTTCTTCCTGCCCCTTGAACGAGGCACGCTTGTTCCCACTCAGGCGCCTTCGCATTTGTCCTCTCTGCCAGGAGTGGACTGCCCTGAGATCTTTGTGACCGCCCCCCACCCCCATTCTGTCATGCAGCCCTCAGCTCAAATGTCACCTCCTGAGAGGGACCCTCTCTGGTCTTTCCCCATCAGTTAGTCCTCACCGCCGCCTCTCCGGCCTCCCCTGTGCTCTTCACAGCCTGTCATGCCCGTTTGGGCCCACCTAGCCATCCCCTCCTGGTGTGTGTTGTTCATCCAAGCACCCCATGCTCTGAGAACAGTCTGGGGCCCACAGCATTGAGCACTTTCTCTGACAGATTGTCAGAACAAACAAGAGGGAAAGAGTATTAGGGACCTTGCCTGTGGAGAGGCGCAGGGCCACGCAGAGATTGTGCAGGGGGCGGTGAGGGCATCTCTAGGGTGTGGAGGGACTGGTCAGGCAGCGTGTGCCCAGCAAGGCTGCCTGGGCCAGGCCTGCTCTGCCCCAGAGGAACCAGACTCCTGTTGACACAGGGCCAGGAAGGCAGCACCTGAGAATGCTGGGTGCTGAGTGCTTTGACGGTGACAGGAGCAAGCCCAGGGGACGGGTCACCTGCCTGCTTTCCTGAGGTGACTCAGCCATCACTTTGGGCTTTCACCATGCAAGACGTCACACGTAGTTAATCATTGCTCTGCAAATGTGGGGATCCTCCCGGCCCACCATGAAGGGACTTGTGGGCCAGCGAGGCTCTGTGTTTCATTTCCAGCCTTATCATTCTGGTGCCTGGAGCTTTATTAGAAACCACAGAGGTGGCCGGCGCCGCGGCTCACTAGGCTAATCCTCTGCCTGTGGTGCCAGTACACTGGGTTCTAGTCCCAGTCGGGGTGCCCGATTCTGTCCCAGTCACTCTTCTTCCTGTCCAGCTCTCTGCTGTGGTCTGGGAGTGCAGTGGAGGATGGCCCAAGTCCTGTCCTTGGGCCCTGCACCCGCATGGGAGACCAGGAGAAGCACCTGGCTCCTGGCTTCAGATCAGCACAGCGCGCCGGCTGCAGCGGCCATTGTGGGGTGAACCAGCGGAAAAAGGATGACCTTTCTCTCTGTCTCTCTCTCACTGTCCACTCTGCCTGTTAAAAAAAAAAAAAAAAACCACAGAGGCAGAGGTGGTCTCATGGTTTCCTAAGGTGGTCTTGCTTGGCGAGTTATAGCAAGTAGGGTCTTAGCCACACTAGAGATGAGCTCATAGCTGTGACATTTTAACCCCACCATGTCCTGATTGTGTGGCCCTGGGTGACATGATTACTCTGTGTCTCATGTTTCTTAAGTTCGACATGGGTTTAATACCTTGTTTACTTCACTGGGCTCTTACATGAATTAAAGGAGTGTATAAGGAGCTTTTATTAACTGCTAATAAATGATCACAGCTGCTTTTATTGACTTGCTCCCAATCGTGTCATGAGGTTCCTCTGGTCCTTGTTCTCGTCAGAATCAGGAGTGTGTGTTTCGCCTTGGCCAATATCTAGGCACTGCTGAGAGGAGGGAAGGCTACACAGTGTGGTGGTTGCTGGATGAAATAGGTCAGATGCACACGGAGTTAACTGTCATGGAGAATCTCCCATTGTCTCCTTCCCGCTTGTCTTGTTTGTTCCTTCAGCTACATGGAGGAGCGAGCGCGGGCTCCGGTTGCCTAGGAGGCCATCTGTCCTGTGATCTCCCACACCTGAAGCCCCTGTCCTCGCATCCTCGCAACATGGGCGTTGTGTCCACAGGACGGATGGGGTGGGGAGTGGTCTCAGCACTGCAGGCTGGGAGGAGGCAGCATGCGCAGACGCAGCTTTCCGAATGAGACCTATTTTCATGCAGCATTCCCTGGTAATAAAAGGAAATGGGGGCTGCAGAAAGCGCCGACAGTATTTCAGCAGATGGTCTTGTAATAGAATGTTTTTTCAGAATTTTCTGCAAGGCCTCAGTGACTCTTAGAAAATGCGCGCTGGGTAATGAGGAGCAAGGATGGTCTTGAGCATCCCTCTGCACCACACAGTTCTGAGTCGCCCACCCCTTCCTGCTCCAGCTAGGTTTTTGGGAAGTGAGGAAGATGAGCCTGGAGAAGTGGCCTCTCCCGATTGCTCTGTGCCTTCTAAGGAGCTGAACCTTGGTTCCTGGGGTTCGCAGCGCCTGCACGTCTTTGCCACTCTCCACTCTTCTCCTGGGCTCTGGCCTCGGCAGGACCCACTTGCTAGTTGATGTAGGGGTGTCTGTAGTTATGCACTCCCTTGGTAAGCTCACCCCCCTGCTGAACTGGCTGACCCCACAGAATGATGTGCTTCTGTCCAAGCTGGGTTATGGAAAGAAGGGAGAGACGGATTATTCTCCTTCAGACTCAGAACAGATAAACTCAGGCATTCTCAGGACCCCTGGTCAGAGCACAGGCTCAGCAAACATTGATGGGGGTCTCATGAGGAAACCCAGACTCGGAGAAATGAAGCAGCCTGTCTGGTGTGCTGTGGTGTGATTGCTAGGATCTGAGTTCAAATCCAAGCCTCTTAACCGACACAATATACCATCTTCTTAATGATTAACTTCCCTCTCAGGTCAAAATCAACTTCTGACCACCATTCATTCTATTCTTTCAGCAAACATTTTCTCTGTGGCTCTGGGAATAAAGCAGTAGACACAGTTGGGGCCCTCATCTCAGGGCGCTTACAGTCTGGGAAGGGAAGGGGCAGGCAGCAGGAGGTGAGCTCACCACTGTTGTCTTTGTGGTTCTCTCTCTGTAACACCAGAGCATGTACACAGTAAGCGGGCCTCTGGCAGTCATTTGGGGACTAATGTAAGTATTTGCATGTGCTGAATACTGTAGTAGCTGTGAACACACGTGGCTGTGGGCAGGTGCTGTGAGTACCAGTGCATTCGTATCCCTCGTCATGGCGGTGTAGGTAGAGTTGTCCATTTTCAGTTCAGAAACCCGAGGGCAGTCACTGTGTTTTCCTCCTCCCAACCCCATGCTTTTAATCATCCCTGGATCCACCTAATTTACCCCAGCACCTGGCCTCAGGTCATATCCTCATCACCGTCTCTATCCTGGGGTACTGCATCAGCCATCTCACGGATCTCTTGACCTCAAGCCTTTTTTTTTTCTTAGTACTTTATTAACTTTATTTTAATATAATCAGCTTCCTTAGTAATCCTCTGTATTTTTAACATCTTTATTGAGATTTAATTCATATGCCATAAAATCAGCCATTTAGGGGGCAGCATTGTGACACAGAGGGTTAAGCCACTGCCTGCAACACCAGCATCTCATAAGAGTGCTGGTTCACTGCTCGGCTTCCCGTCCAGCTCTCTGCTAATGCACCTGGCAAAGCAGTGGAAGATGCTCCAAGTGCTTGGGTTGCTGCTGCCCATGTGAGAGAAGCAGGTGAAGTTCCTGACTTGTGGCTTCTGACTGGCCCGGCCCCAGCCATTGTAGCCATTTGGAGAGTGTATCAGCGGGTGGAAGATCTATCTTCTCTCTGTGTGTGTGTCTTTCCTTCTCTCTGTAACTCTAACTTTCAAATACATAAATCTTTTAAAAAATAATTTAAATTTATATAAAGTGGACAAGTTTCATGTATTTTATATATACAGATTTAGGAGCATAGTAATAAATCTTTTTAAATCACCAACTTAAATTATGCAATTTCATGGATTTTAGTATATTTGCCAAGTTGTGTGACCATTATTGTAATTTAAGTTTAGAGCATTTTTGTCACCCGTGATAGAGCCACTCCATATTCTGCTCCCCCTGCCCCGCCCTTGGCAGCCCTGAGTCTGCTCTCTTTCTCCATGGCGTTGTCTAATGTGGACATGTCATGTAAATGGAATCCTGTGAGATGTTGCCTCTTCCGACTGGCTTCTGTCACTTAATGTTTTCAAGGTTCATCACAGCACGTAACAGAACTCCATTCCTCTTTTTGGCTGAGTAATACTCCATCGTATAGCTATATTACATTTCAAAAGGCATTAATTGGTTACAGACATTTAGGGGCTGGATGTAGGGGAAAAGAGGGAGTGACCGCCACTGGGCACAGAGTTTGTTTTTGGGATGATGAAATATCCTGGAATTCGATTGTGTTGATGGTGGCACAACTTTGTGGATATACCAGAAACCACTGAAATACAGGTTTTAAAAGTGTGAGTTTTATGATCCATGAATCATATGTTAATAAAACAATCCAAAAACACGTTTTAAAAAGAACTTTGCTGCAGTTCCATAGGTGGACATCCCACGGGGGAGGGTGGCCTGGTGTAACGAGGGAATGAGCCGTGACGCAGAGCCCGACACGTGTCCCAGAGTGGAGATGATCTCAGATTGACTAGAGTTGTGTTTGTCTTTGAGATTTGCCTTTGTGCTTGAGAAGTCTGTTATCCATTATGGTGTGGGTAGGTATATTTTCTTTCCTGAATGAATGTTTAATAATATAACTCTTTTATTATCATGAAAACAACTCTTGGCTGCCATCTATTTTGTAAAAACTATAGAGTAGCAGAGACCGTGTTTAGTGTTTTATGAGCGCGATCTTACTTAACTCCTCTACACCCTTGTGAAGTACAGATGGTATCCATCTCCCTGCTGAATGCATTAGGAAACGGAAGCCCGGATGAGTTCTGATTTGACCATGGAAACTCAAGTGGGAAGTGGCAGATCTAGTATTCAAATCTAATGTTTTTTTTTCTGACTCCAAAGCCTGCACTCTTAAGCCCTTACTCTGTGTTATTTGAAAATTAGAGTAAATTATCATTAATCTAAAGTAAGGGTTGTGAAGAACATAATTTAGACCCATCCTGGATCTTGCAGGGTTTTTGAGATGCCATTTCAACCATAATTTATCTTTCTATAAGCATGATGTAGTGTCTTGTGACTCAGGATAGCATTACCTGGGAGTTTGTTAGAAATGTGTAATCTTGAGCCTTTTCTAGACTTACGAACACAGAATCTACTTTTCAGCAGAAATCCCAAGTAATTCAAAGGCATTTGAAATATTTGAGAAGCCCTATTATAATCCATACTCTTGTAGGTATCCAGTTTGATGATTGACTATTGGTTTTACGTTATCAGAACACACAGTTCAGGATGGAATGACATGGTCCCAATTGTCATGATACTGGTGCCCTGGCACTCTGGAACCTGTTTTCTTGGCCTTACATCTTTGTGACCTACTGCAACTTAGTTCATCTACGTTCTGGTTTATTCATATATAAACTGAGGATTTTTTTTCTATTTCAATCTTTTTTTTAAAAAAATTATTTAAAACCATTAATTTACCTCTCAGATAATTCATTAGTTATATCATACTTCCATTTTTATAATACTAAATTTTCTATTATTTTCTCTTGTCCCATGAGTTATTTAGGAGGGCATATTACCAAAACTCATTTTAACTGTCTTTTTCATTACATTGAAATTTGCAAGTGTGTGTTTTCCACTGCAAAGAATGATCAATTTTTTGCAGGTGTGCCACTCCACTCTGAAAGAGTGGAAGTATTCAATTTTGGAAACGAGGATTCTACAAATATGTCTACTAGATCTTCTAAATCCTATTACCTCTTTTCTTCTATCTTTAAAATTTTTTTAAATTTTATTTATTTTTGTTTTATTTTAAAGGCAGGGAGGAAGAGAGGGCAGAGGAAGGGGGCAGGGAGAGAGGAGAACTGGGAGAGAGAAAGAAAGGAAAATCGATCCTATATTTGCTGGTTCACTCTCCAAATCCCTACAACAGCCAGGCTGGGCCAGCCCAAAGCCAGGAGCCCAGAACTTCATCTGGGTTTCCCACGTGGGCAACAGGGACCCAACTGCTTAAGCCATTGTGTGCTGTCCCCGAAGGAAGCTGAATCAGAAGCAGAGCCAGGACTGGGGCCGTGTGCTCTGATTGGGGATGTGAGTGTCCCAAGCACAGTCCTAACTGCTGCACCACACGCCTGTGCCTCTCTACGACCCTGTGGGAAAAACATTCAGTATTTCAGCAGCAAGTAGGGATTTTGCTGCGTGTCTTCATCAAGTTAAGGACACTTTCTTGTTTACTGGTTTATTGGAATTTTTTTTAAAGGGATGTTGTATTTTGTCAGATGCTTTTTTTCTTCATCTTTTGAAATGAACAGACAATTGTCCTACTTTTACTTGTTAATGTGGTGTAGTATGTTGATTGATTTTTTGTATATTAAAGTGACCTTGTACTCTGGACTGCTGGTGTAGACTTCAGTTGATCGTGGGGCATTATTTTACGTTTTGATGGAATTGATTTGCCAGTTTTTTTGTTAAGGACTTTTACATCTCTTTTCTTGAGTGATATTGGTTTGTAAATTCCTTTTCTTGTAATGTACTTGTCTGGTTCATTATCATAATTATAGCAGCCTCCTAGAATGAATTGGAAGCGCTCCCTCCTTCTTTATTTGCTGAAAAGAATTTACGAAGAAATGGTATAATTTCTTCCCTAAATATTTGAAAGAATTAATCATTGAAGGCATTTGGACTGGAAAGTTATTTGGGGTAAAGCATTTGCTCATTTCATTTTGTTTCGTAAATCAAAGGAAATTATCCTTTCAAATTATAAGGTATACACTTATATTTCTCTTATTGCAGTCACCATGTATTTATTAGTGAGGCTGTTATTTGAGTTTCTCGGACCTACACTTTTAACACATCTGTAACTTTTTCATCCATTACTCATCAAATGTTCAAATGTTTGCCCATCCCACCACCCAGTCCCAGGAGTTCAATTTCATGTATGTTAGACTGATGTTGAAATAGTCCTATAGGTCACTGAGGTGGTAGTCCCAGCCTCTCATTTCAAAAATTATATTTGTCAGCTCTTCAAATTCTATTTGTCCTTTTGAGTAGCTTCTACGTATATAATTATGTTCACATTTTTCTTAAATCCCTAAGCGTATTTACAGCAGCAGTATTTACGTCCTCATCTGTTAATTGTATCATCCTTCATTTTATTCAAAGGCTGGCAGACCTAGGCAGCCTGAGAGGCATCTTCTATCCACTGGTTCACTCCCTTAAATGCCTGCAACTGCCGGGCTAGGCCAAGACAAAACCAGGAGCCAGGGACTCAGTCTGGGTCTCCCATCCCATACGGGTGGTGGGGACCCGAGTACCTGAGTCATCGCCTGCTGCCCCCAGAGTGTGCATTCGCGGGAAGCTGGGATTGGCAGCAGAGACAGAGCTGGAAGCAGGCGTTCCGATATGGAGCGTGAGTGTCCCAAGCAGCACATTAACTGCTGTTCCAGCTACCCCCACCCCAGTGATTTTTAATCTACTTGTTCTATCAACATTTAGCGAGAGGATATTAAAATCTTTGATCTTGATTACGAACGTTCGTATTTCTCTTCAGTCTGTCAAATTTACTTTATATATTTAAGAGTTAGATTATTAACTGCATACACATTTAGAATTGTTATTTCTTGGGTAGTTTTCTCTTATGATTCCAAACTGTCCCTCTTTATATCTGGTAGTACTTTGTGGCTTGAATTCTTTATCTGATAGTAATATGCCTACACCAGATTTCTTGGTACTTAGCATTTGCATGGTACAAATTTTTCCATTCTTTTTTAAAACTTGTTTGTGTCTCTTTATATTTAAAATGTATTTCTTTTTCTTAAAAGATATTTTTATTTATTTAAAGAGTTAGAGGCAGAAGCAGAGAGAAAGAAAGAGAGAGAGAGAGAGAGGTCTTCCATCTGCTGGTTCACTCCCAAGATGGCCACATGGCCGGAGCTGCACTGATCCAAAGTCAGGAACCAGGAGCTTCTTCTGGGTCTCCCACTTGGGTGCAGGGGCCCAAGGATTTGGGCTGTATTCTACTGCTTTCCCAGGCCAGAGCAGAGAGCTGGATCGGAAGTGGAGCAGCTCATATGGGAATGCCAGCACTGCAGGTGTCAGCTTTACCCACCATGCCACAGCACTGGCCCATAAAATGTATTTCTTATCAATGGCGCATAGCTAGGGGTTGTTTTTTGTTGTTGTTGTTGTTTGTTTGTTTGTTTTGACAGGCAGAATTGACAGTGAGAGAGAGAGAGACAGAGAGAAAAGTCTTCCTTTTTTCCATTGGTTCACCCCCAATGGCCACTGCAGCTGGCACACCGTGCTGATCTGAAGCCAGGAGCCAGGTGCTTCGCCTGGTCTCCCGTGCAGGTGCAGGGCCCAAGGACCTGAGCCATCCTCCACTGTACTCCCGGGCCACAGCAGAGAGCTGGACTGGAAGAGGAGCATCCGGGACAGAATCCGGTGCCCCAACCAGGACTAGAACCTGGGGTGCCAGTGCTGCAGGCGGAAGATTAGCCTATTGAGTCGTGGCACCTGCCAGCTAGGGTTTTGCCTTTTAACTGGGGAGTGTGGTAGGCAGAAAAAATGGCACCTTAAAGACGTATGCCGCCTAACTCCTGAAGTCTGAGAATACCTTCCCTTATGTGGGAAAGGGGACTTTGCAGGTGTGATTAAGGGTACATGATGGGGAAATTATCCTTTGTTATCCAGATGGGTTCAAGATCATCTCAAGCAGGCAGGAGATGTGATGAAGCTAACAGAAGTGATATGAGGCCACGAGCCATAGGGCACGGGCAGCCTCCAGAAGCCGGACGCGGTGAGGAAGTGGGCTCTTCTCTAGAACTCCACACTGACACAGCCCTGCCAACGTGGTGATTTCAGCCAATCGTGACCCATTTGAGACTTCTGGCCTCCACAGTTCTAAGGGAACACACGTATATTGTTTCAAACACTACCTTTTTTGTAATTTCTTACAAGAGCAGTAGGGAACTAACACTCACAGGAAGTGAAGCTGGTTTGCGCCTGATGCGATCGTTGATATGATTGGATTTAAATCTCTCCTGATGTTTCACTTCTGTTTGTTCTAGTTGTTCTTTGTTCTTTGCTCCTTTCTTATAGGTTTGTTTAGGGAATGGAGGCAACAAATCAATATATTTAGAATTTCATGATCTCCTCCACTTCATTTTTAAATTTATGTGAGAGACAGTCCAACAGAAAGAGAACGAGAAGGCGCCCAGCCTCTGGTTGACTCCTCAAATTCCCACGGTTGTTGCAGCTAGGCTGGGATGCAGCCAGGAGCTGGGAACTCAGTCCAGATCTCCGCTGTGGGTGTCCGGAGCCCAGCTGTTTGAGTCCTCACTGCTGCCTCCCAGGATCTGTGTTAGCAGGAATCTGGAGTCAGGAGTTGGAGCCAGAGTTGGAGCTAGAGCCAGAGCTGGCCGGGTACTGAACCCGGCACCCCAGCAGGGGAGGCAGGTGTCTAACTAGTGTCATACCCACTCTCCTGCTGGCTTCGTCTGAGCTGTTTCTGTCACTTTTTAGGATTGCTCCAGAAATTACATTTTTTTAACTTATGATCATGCATGTTCAAAAATATTCCATCACTTCAGGAATTATTTAAGAACTTCACAAAAGCATCCTGCTTGGGATTTTTCTGATCTTGTCAGGTCTGAAATTTATAGTCTTTAATTAATTTTTGGTGAACTCTTGGCCTTCATCTCTACATTTTTTTTACTCCATTTTTCTCTTCTCCTATGAGGACTCCAATTAAATATATGCTTTATACCTTTTATATTATCTTGTAGATCTTGGATGCCCTGTCCAATTTTATTTTTCATTCTGCCTCTTTATGCCTTAATTTGGATGATTGCTCATGATTTGTTTCCAACTTCATGGATTCTTTCCTTTGTGGTGTCCAGTGTGCTAATAACCCAAGATTTCATACCATACCATGCTAGAAATCCATTTATAGCTTTTCCATTTGGCTCTATTTTATGTGATCTGATGTTTCAGATAGTAAAAAAATGGTGAAGTAAGGACCTCTGAAAAAAAAAATTCTCCCTTAATGAAAATACAGGCAAAACCAGAATCTATTTTTTTTAGAACTCTCAGACTAGCAAGGCTTATGGTATTTTATTCTATCCTATTCCATCCCTCTCTCCCTGTAGCTCCACAGTAGCCTAGAGAGCAACAGCCCACAGGTGTGGTGCAGATCTGTAACCTGCCAGTCTCTGGTGGGGCTTGGGGGTGGGTGGCTAGGCAGAAAAGGATTAAAGCTGCTGCAAAGCCCCATTACCAGAGAATTGTCATTTTTCTCCTTTCGTTGCTCCCTGGAAGACCCCACTCACTAGACTGTTTTGTTTTGTTTTGTTTTTTAACTTGACTTGGAGGTTGCTCAGTGCAAACAGCCTTTTCCCTGGGGCATTTGTCAAAAATAACCAGAGGCAATTGTTGAACATTACAGTTGCCTTAGGAGGTAGATAACACTTTGGGCAAACAGCTGGGTAAGCAGAAAGCTTAAAAGCGAAGCTAGGGCATGAGTTGTTTATAGAAGACATGGAAAAGTCCTTCATATTCGTGGGATTCAAAAAGGCCAAGTGTGTTTGTAGGGCTGTGCATAAGGAGATCTCAAAGACAGCCACAGCTGGACACGTTGCAATCACACTATCAGAAGTCGGAGTCAAAGGGTCCGTCTAGAAAGCAGCAAGAGAGCAGGACTCATCAGGTACAAGGGATCCTCAGTGAGGCTAGCAGTCGATTTCTGATCATCAGTGATGGGGACCAGTGGTTTCCATCACTCTAGACGTCCTCCATCTCTGCACATGTGGCGTCTACCTTTTTCTACTAGATTCTTCCCTGTATTGTTATAATTCCTTAACGTCCTTCTGAGTTCATTCCAACATCTGGGCCTGTTGCTATGTCTCGTTCTGTTGAGTATTTTGTCTCTTCAAGAAGGGTTATTGTTTTCTCTTTGTGTATGTGAGTATTTGTGTATTTTTAAAATTTCAACTTTTTTTGTAAACGAAACAAAGCAGATGCTTCCGTCAGTACTTGTGTCCAGTGAAGTTTGTTTTGTCCTCCCTCACTGCTGCTGTGGGGGTTGTATCGCTTGTAAGAAACTCACAGTTGAGTTTTCTTTTCCCTTTTCTCCAGAGTGATACTCTTTTTCTTGAAGGATGAGATTAATTATATTTTGATGAAAAATGATAAAATCATATTTTGTATTCATTATCTGTTGCTAAATAAGAAATTATAAAGTTTAGTGGCTTAAAGCAGTTAACATTTATCATCTCAGGGTTTCTGTGGGTCAGAGAGCTTGGCATGGCTGAGCTTGGAGCCTCTGCCCTACGGTCAGTCACAACCTGGTAGCCTCTGAAGGCTTCAGCAGTGGGGAGGCCTGCCTCCCTGCCTCCAAGCTTACTCAGGTGACTGTTGACAGGTGTCTGTTCCTGGACAGCTCATGGGCTTGAGGGCTTGTGGTCCTCGCTGGCTGGTACCCGGCAGCCACTCTGTCGTGGGGGCACCCTGGAGTACCTCTGTAGGCAGCTCACACAGTGGGTGCTTGTTCATCAGTGACGGAAAGTGAGAGAGAATAGCGGCAAGACAGAAATCAGTGTCTTTGAAAATTAAATCTTAGAAGTGACATCCCACCACTTTTGCTGTGTTCTCTCCACCAGCTGTGAGTCGTGAGGTCCAGCCCACAGCCAGGGGAGGGGGTCACACCAGGGCACAAGCACTGGAAGCTGGATATTTTATATATATATAGGGGCCATCGACCATCTGCCTCACATTTATTGGGTAACAGATTTACTTATTTCTCTAAATGTATTTGGTGTTTTTTGTTTACCACCCTCTTCTCTCCCTTCTCCCCATCCTCCTCTTCCTCCAAGCCCCTTTCTCCTTCTCCACACACATCTTGTCCCCTTGTCCACCCCCTTGTCTTCACCTTACCCCTCCCCCACTGACTTGCCATCTGCTCTTTCGCCCTCCTTGCTCTCCTCGTTCTCTCCTCTGCCCACCCCTTCCCTGCTCTTCCTCTGGAGCAGCCATCAGACAGACATGTGCTGGCCCCACCGGTCTGTCCTTTGTGGTCCTTGTCTCTTCTTTCACACTTTTCCTCTTTGTTATCCATTGATACATCTTGGCCACATCTGTGTGCTACATTCCAAATTGCTATTTTTCCCCTTACTTTCCTTAGCTTAGGGTTTGTCTTATCCATTTTACTTTTTTTTTTATTTTGGAGATTTAAGATTTATAACATTTAACCTATTTGGGGATTTTCCTATTTCTCTTTTTAAAAAGATTTGAAAAAAATATTTATTTGAAAGGCAGAGGTACAGAGAGTGGGAGAGGGAGAAGGAGAGGGAAAAGAAGGAAAGAGAGAGAGAGAGAGTGAGTGAGTGGGCGGGCACTGTGGCATAGTAGGCTAAGCTTCTGCCTGCAGCACTAGCATCCCATATGGGTGCCAGTTCGTGTCCCGGCTGCTCCACTTCCAATCCATTTCTCTGATAAATGCCTGGAAAAGCAGTGTAAGGTGGCTCAAGTTCTTGAGCCCCTGCACCCCAGTGGGAGACAAAGAAGAAGCTCCTGGCCCCTGGCTTCGGATCAGCTCTAGTTGGTGTGGCCATTTGGGGAGTGAACCAGTAGATGGAAGGCCTTTCTCTCGGTTTTCCCTCTCTCTGTCTATAACTCTGTCTCAAATAAATAAATAAAATCTTAGAGCGAGAGCGAGATCGATTGATCCTCCATCACTTATTCATTCCCCAAATGGTCAGTGCTAGTCTAGGCTGAAGCCAGGAACCTACAACTCCATCTGGGTCTCCCACCTGGGTGCAGGGGCCCAGGTACTTGGGCCATCTTCTGCTGCTTTCCCAGGTGTGTTAGCAGGGAGCTGGATCAGAAGTGAAGCACCTAGAACTCCAGCCAGTGCCCTTATACCTGCGTCCAAGCTGGTGGCTTAACCCGCTACACCACAGTGCCGATCCCAGTTTGCCTGTCTCAAATTCATAATTCCTTTTTTATAAATAAGAAGTTATTCCTCCTGTATACTTCTGAGAAACATAAACATGTATTTAGCACCTTTTATCAATTGAAAATGTTAATATTGGCTAGATAGCTGATGATGTTAAGAGTTAATTTTTTTCCATATGCAGTGGTACCAAGGTTCTGTTTAGGAAAATGAAAACCTGAGCTTTCACAGCAGTCTTAGAAGTGTGCACCGATGAATGGTCTGCTGTAAGAACCTTGGGTCGAGGAGACGGTGGAGAGCAGAGTTACAAGGAGACCCCTTAGTTTCTAATTGGAGAAGCTTGGTGATAGCCTCTAGAGATTTATGACACTTTTCTGTCTTAGGTTTAAATTTTAATAAAAATTCTCAAACATTGCTTTATCATGAAGTTGTTATAAGGTTGATTTCATCTGGAGTGAATCGCAAATTTCATAGGTTGCCTTTCTAGGAATTACGTATCTTTTTATATTTGAGATTTGGTTTGCACGCTCGTTTTGAGTGGAAGCTTAATTTTTGTCATGTTGCTCAGTATTTTTCTCACTTTCCAATGGCTTTTCCCCCAGCCTGTCATTTCTGTGGTTGGCTTACACCTGCACCCCAGTGCAGGGCCCCGACTGTCTGTGGCCTTCTGAGGCCCCTCCCCATGGTGGTACTGGGGATGCGACAGAGCCAGGCGCTGCATCAGTGGAGCTCTGTGTTCGTTTGTGGTCCTGGGGCCGGTTGTGTGCCTTCTGGCTTGCCTGGGCTTAAGTAGGCTGGAAATCGCTGCTCTAGACAGGCAGTGCCTTATCTCAGCTTTGTACTGGAGGGGGAACCCTAGCCTGCAGGGAGCCAGCCTGACTCCTTCCTCTCCCTCTGTAGAGCATGGTTCATTTGGGTCCTGTGGGATAAAGATAGATCCTGGCCTACTGCAGGCCCCAAACCCAGCAGGCCTGGTCTACAGCCCTACGCACTGCTCTGTGTTGGATGCTTCCATCTTGTTTTTGAGCCTGTCTGTGTCTTTCTGCTCTTACGTGTTTGGAGCAGGCTGGATGCATCAGCATGTGCACTCTCCAGGGCGTCTTGGCTGGAGGAGTCCTTGACTCTGGCACGGGAGATTCCTTCTGTTCTCTATTTAAAGACTGTCATCCACTGAGCACATCTTCACAGTGGTGATGTTTTAGCATTGTATTAGAGACAACGTACTTAATTCTGATTTTTTTTTCCCAGAAGACTTTATTGGAAATCTCCTTAGAGAAAACAGCAGCCTGCTACCCCCTGAGTTATTCTGTCTTATGGTCTCCCTGGCACATATCAGTCTCTGAAATTATCTTATTTATCTGCTCACACATTTGCCTCTCCTACTGGGATCTAAGCTCCATGAGAGCAGAAACTTGCTCTTTGGTTTTCCTGTTGTATCCCTGATCCCTTTACAATGTGTCTGTCACAGAGTAGCTGCTCTCCAGCATTCTGATAAATTACGGAATCAGTGAAACCTGCCCTGCTCCTTAATCCCAGTGCCATGCTGAGAGCTGCGTGTCGTGCGGCCTCTTGTGAGTGTCGGGAAGCAAGCACTGGGCTGTAGAGTAGCTGTGTAGAGTGCCCAGTCTGTCCTCCTTCGTTCATCACAACCAAATCATTGAGGGCCTGCTCTGGGCCAGCCACAGACATGCAGGCATCTGTATCCCGTTCATTTCCCTCAGCCCTCTTCATACGTCAGCTTCTGTCTGTCATCAGTCATTGGGGTTTCACTGTCAGTCTCCAAGATGAACAGAGGTGGTGGGCAGGGTTTGGTAGTTGATGAAGCAGAGGCAGGGAGCTAGCCACCGTGCTGGCTGGTTTGTGATGGAAACTAAGACTTTGGAGATAGGGTGCTTCCCTGCAAGTGGAAGAGACAGACTCCCTCCTCTCTGAACAGTTCATCACTTCTTTACTTAATGACTGCCTATTTGTTGTGCCTTTAGAAAAAAAGAGATTGATTTATTTGAAGGAGTTAGGAAAAGGGAGAGACAGACAGATCTTCCTTCCACTGGTTCACTCCCCAGATGGCCAAAACAGCCGTGGCTTGGCCAGGCTGAAGTCAAGAGCCCAGGAGCATCTTCCAGGTCTCCCACATGGGTAGCAGGGACTCCAGCACTTGGGCCACCCTCCACTGCTTTCCCCATGTGCCTTAGCCAGGGAGCTGTATGGGAAGTAGAGCAGCCGGGACATAAACAGGTGTCCGTATAGGATGCTGGCATTGCAGGTGGTAGCTTTACCCTCTAGGCTGTTACGCCACAGTGCCAGACTCCTACTTGTTACATCTCAGTGTGACTAGAACAGGAGGCCTCTTTGTCCTCAGGACTCCTTGTTGGGTTTACGGGCAGACGTCTTCTAACCTGACAAAGAGCCGATGGATGCTCAGTGTCTTGGTTCTGCATCCCACTCCTGACAGGGATGTGCTGCTGGCCCAGGCCCCAGGGCCGTGGGCTGAGTATTCCTGATTCCTCTGCCCAGGGGAGCGGCACGGTGTGTCGGTTGGATGGTGGGTGGGCCTTTGGATGAGACTCCTTGTCTCTGCTGCCCCACTTGCCCCTTTTAAGTGGCAGTTGAAGGGCCTCATGGTGGTTTTGCTTTCAGATGTCGTCTTCCTGGTTGGCTGGACTGCTGGCTAGAGAATGGCAGGTCCAGAGCCCCAGGAGGTGTTCCTGCGCTGGCTGCTAATTGTATCCGACGAGCTTCTCCTCTGATTGCATCAGGGATCCTTAACAGTTAAGTGCTGGGCTGCTGAGTGGCCCAGCACAGATTAGCCATGCTTGCGTTCCTGGGACACAGCCCCAGCCTCGGCTTTGAAAATTCCTGCGAGAAATCCCCAGCACTCAGAAGCACTGTTTGTGTTTAGCTTTTCGGGAGTGTTGGCATTCCAGACGCATTCCGCAATACTGCTTGGCATTTTTAGGAATTCTACAGCTGCCTGGGGAGCCAAGTTACTACTCCCTCTTCCTTCTGCAGGTAAGGGGAGAAGCCCCAGGACGATGGCAGCTCGCTCAAGCTCACAGCGGGCCACTTCGAGGTAGGGAGAGCTAGTTGTAGCACTCAGCCCTCAGATGCTCAGACTGCTGCCCAGCCCCTCAGGCCTGGTGTTTCCCCTGAGCCTCTGAGCCTTTCCTCTGGTACTGGCCAGTTACAGGCACCTGTGGTCAGCTCCCATGCTCGACCACCTTGCTCGTGGTTCCTGAAGGCTTCGTGCCAGTAGGAGTAGCATTGCCAGGGAAATGAGCTTTCAAAAACACCAATTCCTTATTTTACCCTGTAGTTCGAATGACTCAAACCCATGTGCTGATGCCATAGTGTGTTAGGGAAAAAGCCACTCAGGACTTGGGGGTGGACTTGGGCTCATGATACCCCTCAGTCTCTGACTAGCTGTGCTCCTGGAGGGGATGAGAATTAAATGCCACCAGGGACTGGGAGAGTACTTGGACACACGGAGCTCCGTCACGGGGCAGATGGTGAGCGAGGAGTGTGATTCTTCCACGCAAGTGCTGAAGCGTCCACTCCAGCCCACAGTGCTGCCTTTCCGTGAGTCTGCTGTGTGTGGAGGCAGAGGCGCTGGCCGCAGGGTTCATCAGAGGCTCTTGTGGCGTGGGTGTCCCTGCCCATTTCTGTTGGGGTTTCCTTTAATCTTCTGAACAGTCTTGTGAGGGGCAGAGGGTGACTTTCGAGAAAGGGGGTGGAACTTGGCTGAGTTAAGAATATCATTTAAGGTCGGCGCCGCAGCTCACTAGGCTAATCCTCCACCTAGTGGCGCTCCGGGTTCTAGTCCCGGTCGGGGCGCCGGATTCTTTCCCGGTTGCCCTTCTTCCAGGCCAGCTCTCTGCTGTGGCCCGGGAAGGCAGTGGAGGATGGCCCAAGTGCTTGGGCCCTGCACCCCAAGGGAGACCAGGAGAAGCACCTGGCTCCTGCCTTTGGATCAGTGTGGTGCGCCGGCTGCAGCACGCCAGCCGTGGTGGCCATTGGAGGGTGAACCAACAGAAAAGGAAGACCTTTCTCTCTGTCTCTCTCTCTCACTGTCCACGCTGCCTGTCAAAAAAAAAAAAAAAAAAAAGAATATCATTTAAGGTCACTCCATCAGTTAAGGGCAGGACTAGGTTCAGCCTCAGGGCTGCTGGCTCCAGGGTAGTTAGCTGAGCCCTTGTCTTAAATGTAACTGAAGGGAGGGCACAGGGCCTGTGCTCCAACAGGGATTCCCTCGTCTCCATCAGGTGGATGGGGGGCAGGATGTGTGCATGCATCCTCACTCTCTCTACCTCAGGCTCTAGGACAGGGGCGTGCCCAGTGTACCTGCAAGGCCAGCAGCAGTTCTGGCCCTCCCAGACTGTGCAGCGCAGGGTAGCAGCTCGTCAGCCAGGCTCACCCAGCTCAAACCGCAGCTCCTCTGAGTAGTGAGTGTCTGAGCGGCCCCTCAGCCCCTCTGTGTGTGTCTGTCTCCTCATCTATAACGTGGGATCATGCTGATCCTGCCTCTTTCAGCGGTGTTGCAAGGATCAAAGGCAATCGTCTGTGGGAAGCACGGAAAACAGCACTTGGCAGATAGTAAGCATTCAATAAACGCTGGTGATTATCATCTGCAAGATCGTTGCAGTAATTCCCCACCTCGAAGGGTGGTTGTGGAAATTGAAACACGGTCCGTGTGAGCGTGCTGGCAGATCGCAGCACTCTGCTCCGTCACTGCTGCTCTCCTCACCGTGAGTGCGGTGTGAGCAGGGATGCCAGTGGCCTTCTCCTCGCAGCACCAGCCCCGCACTCGCGCTGCTGGCTAACGCGGGCTTTGTTCTCTCCCGCTAGGCCCGGGAGCTGGAGAGCAGAGAGGCAGAGCTCAGACGCCGCGACACCCTCTGTAAGGAGCAGCTGGGGCACATGGAGAGGAAGGTAAGGCTCTGCTCGGCTGCCTTCCTGGGGGCCAGGTCCTAAAGGCCGAATACGCCACCGCTGGGGACTAGAGAGGGTGCCTGTCGCCCGTGGCCAGCCACCCTGTGGACACGCCCGCCAGCATCCCGCATCCAGCACCACAAGCCCAGCCTTTCAACAAGTTGCATTCACAGAGATAATTGGTTTTTAATTGGCCCGTTTTGTGTTGAATGCGGCTGACTCTGCTGTAGTTCAATTTTAGAAAAAAAAACACCACTTTCACCACAGGGCGGTGCTGAGAACCAGTATACCTTTTTCACTTTAGTTAAGCTGCACTGGATAAAAATAATAATAACGTGAGGTCTTGCTATACAAATACATTAAAGTTGTATTATTGATTTTCTCCTGGGAGTCGGGAAGATCAAAGTGCACTCCTGCTACACACTCACTGCATTCCCTGCTTTTCTGAGGATAAGCCTTCGAAACGATACGATTTAAAGACACATCATCATGCCTTTAAAAAAAAATGTACACTGATTCTTGAAAATTAATTTGGTAACTTACTTTTTTTTTTCTTGGTTTAATTTGTTGATCATGACAGATTTCTCAAAGAAACAGCTTAAAATGTGGGAGGGGATGGTTGGGAGGGCAAGAGAAAATGATTCTCCCTCATGCCTGAGACAACGCGCCAAGCAACCTGAGCCATCAGCTCAGTGCAGGCGAATCTTCGTGAATCATTTGTCACGGTTTGGAGCTTTGAAATTGACAGTTTGCTTGAGGGGCTTGATTTCCAGGGGGGTTTTCTCCCATGGCACTCCACAGTGGAGCCTGGCAGAAGCGTGATTTCTGCACCTCCAGGCAGTGGGGACCAGAGGAAAGTTCTCCCTGCTCCGTGATCACCCACCTATCTGCCTCCATGGGGCTTTTAGGGGGTGGCTAGGATTGGCATGTGGTGACCATGAAGCGCTGGTGGTGACATCCCACCAGGAACGAGCGACAGTGCACCTTGGAGCCACTCAGAGTGGCCCTTGATAAACAAATGTTCCAGGAACAGCCACCCGCACAGGTCTGCCTGTAGCTCGAAATGACAAGGATTGTGATTTGAAATCCTGGAAAAGGGTTAAAAAAAAAAAAAAACAGCCATAGCTCTAATTATCACAATTGTCCATATGTTCATAGGCAGAGATTTTTTTGTTATGTGTGCAATTCTTTGGTCTCCTGCTGTGCGCCTCTCGTGTTTTTCTCCCTGGGTTTGGCTGCTGCAAGTATGTGTACATGTGTATGTTTGGGGTGGAAGGGAAATAGCCCCACAGCATTTTTCTTCCTCCCAAATCTATCTCTCCTCTCTGCTTTCCTTCTTCTTGAAACCAGTTATCTGCTTTGCTAAAGGAGAGGAAATTCTCCTGGTTGAGCCCCTTTTTCTCATCTGCTCTTCCCCACTCATCATAAAGTGAGGTCCTAACTCCTTATATATGCAGAAGCAGGGTTGTGCTTTTAACATAAGGTTTTGCTACCTGGTTGTGAACGGTTATTAAATGCTTCTAGAAGGAAGTGTAAAAACATGATCTCTCTGAGTCTTAAACACAGCATTTTGCTGGTGGTAATACAAAGAGGAAAGCACCTCCAGCGTCCCCGGAAATGGTGATTGGTGCCGGAGATAGAGGGGATTAAAGAGGAGCTGGAGAAAGAGGGAGAAAAAGAAGCAGAATAATAAGGCTTAATTTTATTAGTTTTGAAAAAGGTTTTCGATCTTTTCTGTGGATAATTTTATTCCAGTAATGGCTGGAAAGATGGAAAACACAGCGCCCGACCATCTTTTTATCAGCTGTTGCTTTTATACAATTCTGCTTGCAGGGGGAGGTCCTCTCAGCCCTTGACATTTGCAGCTTCTCCACACATGACTCCAGGCCCTTCCGATCCTCGTGCTCCTCGCGTTTTTTTCCCCTCCTATTTCTACTTCCTTTTCAGTTTAGAAAGTGGTGGTGAAAACCTGTCCAGGGGAGGTTGGAACAGCTGCCGCATCATCCTTGAGCACCCAGCACAGCTCAGGGTGTGTCCAAGCTGGGACAGCGGAGCAGGACCTGGGCCCTGGAGAGAGGCCTCCGGCTGGACTCCTGCTGGTCTGGCACCTGTAGGATGCGGTCCTGGGGCGCTGGCTGGGTCTCCCCCTCCCGCTGTGCCAGCAGGGAGGGAAAGCAGGCACAGAACCTGCACTTGTTTTCAAGGAGGAGGAGACCTCCTGACCCTTTTATGCTGCAGTATTTATTCCCAAAATGATTATTCTTGAGTGTGCAAATCAGTTTTTATAGGCCTCCCCTACTTTATAATCTTTCTGAGTAGTCGTTCTTCACAGCCACACTGCACGATTTGAGCGAGGAGTATTTCTTCTGTTTGATCACGGGGAGCAGCGAACTGCTAAGAACCCGGGGGCCGTGAACGGGTCCAGGGGGCCTGAGGCAGAACCCTGGACGTGGTGCTCACAGACAGCAGCAGTGCCGTTTTGCTGACAGAGGTGGTGACCAGAGTCCCGTGTGCCTGCCTCCCCTCCCTGACAGCTCTGTGTCCCCATCCTGTGCAGTCACTCTGCCCCCTTACATTTTGATCTCTTCATCTGTAATCGGGAGACACTAATGTTTTCTGCAGGGAGTTAATGGGAGGATTAAAGGGGTGGTGTCTCTAAAAGTGCCAGTGTGTGCTTGGTGCCTCAAGGGTGCTGGCTGCATTCCCCAGGGCATGGTGGTATTGGGAATTCTGTATCATGTCACGGTGCTACATGTGTGCTGGGGAGAATTTATCATCAAAGGTGCCACAACCCCATCCCCTGCTCTCTGGGCTGGGGAGGCCTCATCTCTGGGCTTCATCCAGCTTTTCTCTGATGCCAGCCAAGGTACCCCATTGGTCATGCACCATGCAGCAGGCCAAGGACTGTGTGCTGCTCACAACTGGGTATTTCTTGTGGGCCTGACAGTGCCGGAGAACAAGGCTGCCTTCCCATTGGGTGTGGTGACCACATGAACCAGGATGGTGAAGCCCTTGACCACCTCTTCTGTCTGAGTGTGGCTATTGAACTTCTTGCCTTTGTAACTTCTCTCCCACTAGATACGCAGGGCCTTTGCTCAGCTGCCACTTTGTTATTTCCTGTGGGAAGCAAAAGAACCAGGAGTGAGGTCCTCTCACACCAGGGCTAGATTCAGCTGTGCTGTGGCTGTGGGCGATTTCTGCCTGCGCACAGCCGGCACGTTTTCGTGTGTCCTAGCAGAAACCTCTGTGCTGCGTGACTCTGAAATACCCCTGACAGCCTATGGAGCTGGCCAAGACCTTGTCTTCTGCACTCAGCCATGGGGCTGGGAAGGGTGGCGGCAATAAGTGGGTTTTGGGGTCTGGCAGACCTGTCTAGTTCTGCCTCAAAAGTATAACGGCCTGTGATTCTGAGCAGGTTGTTTCCATTCTTCAGCCTTAGTTTCCTTATCTTTGAAATGCGCCTTGTAAGACTAAGCTGCTAGTTATTTGGCAGACAGGTGGCAATTTGTAGAAGGCAGCCATCCCCTTCCTCTGATAAACGCAGAGCCGTTCATTAATTCCACATTGATTTAAGTCTGCTAAATGTTGGGCACATCAGTGGGTCAGACAACGGTGGTTTGGGAGGGAAAGAAGGATCAAGTTCTGTAATCAGAGGACCTCCCAGCCTGTCTCACTTTTGCAAACTTAGCAGTCACAAATTAAAGAAGGGCCTGTGATTTCCATGCGCTTTATAAGATGGCCCCAAGGAGAGCCCCACAGGTCAGCAAGGAGATGCCAGAGGGGTGGCAGAGGTCACTGGGCGCCTCTTGCTGGCCTGCCTACCTCAGCTGCACCCCACTTTTTGTTGAAGTCACACACTGTCAAGTACAGAAACTAAGCACCAGCCAGATGAATTCTCACCAACCAAACACACCTGTAACTCACCTGAACCAGGGAGAAAGGGAGAAACTAGTTAATGTGTCCGTTCTTGGATTTTTTTTCTCCCCCACAGTATCAGTCTCTCTCCCTGCCCCTCTCGGAGCCCCACATTTTTCCCTGCACTTCCTCTGTGAGCAGTCCGCTGGTTCTCCCCATTTTTCTCTGGGCTTCTACTTGGGGTTACTTAAGGGGAGACCACATTTGGATCCTGACATCCCTGCACAGTCGCCTCACTGACAGCACTCAACAAACACTGCTTGTTCCCGGCACAGCGGTTTCTTCTTTGTCCCTCAGTGTATCAGTCAGCACGTTTAGCAAAACAGAAGCTACACTAGTGTTTAGAGTAGGAGGTGTTAGCTATGGGGTTCACTTGACAAGAGAAGGGCTTCCACTGGTCAGCGAGCGCATGCATCCTTGTTGCTTTATAACCACAGTGTGATACCGTTGCACACTTGGTAGAATGGCCGGAGTGGTAAAGGTGGACAATACCAAGTGCTGACAAGGATGCAGGTCAATCCAGACTCTCAGACACGGCTGAGGGGGACGTTAGGTGGCATAGTCACCATAGAAAACGGTCCTCTGGTGTCCATTAGAGCTGAATCGGCATGTCCCCTGTGACCCAACAGTTCTGGGTCCAGTAACAGTGTGTCCTTAGGTTCTCCAAAAGAGATGCTGTGGGGTGTTCTTTGCAGCATCTTTCACGGCACCTGCAAGCTATGAACAACAAATAGGTGACTCTCACAGCAGTAGCAGCAGTGGAACACCGGACAGGAATGACAATGAGCGATCTATGGCTGCATGCAAAGATGCTGCTGACCCCACAAAGGTACGCTAAAGCAAGAGGGCAGGCATAGAACAGTACCTGCAAATCGTATGGCTTTATTTCCAAAGAGTTTGAAAGAACAGCAGAACAAATCTATGACATCACAGGTGAGCCAGTAGCTGCCTGTGGGGAGCAGTGTCTGCAGTGGGACGGTGGGCAAAGGCTCCCTTTCCTGACCCAGGCGTGAGTTACAGGTGTGTTTGGTTGGTGAGAATTCATCTGGCTGGTGCTTAGTTTCTGTACTTGACAGTGTGTGACTTCAACAAAAAGTGGGGTGCAGCTGAGGTAGGCAGGCCAGCAAGAGGCGCCCAGTGACCTCTGCCACCCCTCTGGCATCTCCTTGCTGACCTGTGGGGCTCTCCTTGGGGCCATCTTATAAAGCGCATGGAAATCACAGGCCCTGAGTTATCTGCTCCAGCCCCCACGGGGCCTTTAATATGTATTTTTTTTTTCTTTTCCTCCTTGCTGTGACTCAAGGGCAGATGAGCAGGGAAACGTTAAGTATCCTACCCAAAGAAAGACAGCCAGACTGTGGCAGGCCTGGCCGCAAATCTGAGATCTCGGTGTGCCTGGTGCTCTAGGATCTGGCTTCCTCCGAGTTCCTATAATCCTGAGCACCTCCACTTCTGACTGCGGCTCTGCTGCTCTTCCTGACGGCCCTCACTCTGGGAGAGCTGCTGGAACCCTGTATAAGGTTCTGGGAGGCAAGGGGTATGGGCCCAGGATTGGGGCTGGGCAGGAGAACCAGCAGCACTCCCACAGTGTACTCCCCTGGGGCCCAGAGCCTTTGGTGTGTTCCCGCCCTTGCCAGCTGTCCTGTGCTCGTTAGCATCTGTGCCGTCTCCCCTTCCTGACTGTGAAGATCTGTGAGCGCCGAGTCCTCTCTGGTCTGATTCATCAGGGGTGATTCATCAGCAAGGGCTAGCGATGCAGCGTCTGGCGTAGAATAGGTGCTCAGTAAATGTTTGCAGAATAAAAGGAAGGAAAGAGTGTGTCCGCAGCCAGGAAGCCGTGACGCAGTTGGGGTTCCAGGAGGGGAAGGAGGGGGCTTTTGCTGAGAAGGCTTCTTGGTGGAAGATGCGTTTGGAGAAGGAGCAGGACGTCAGGGTAGCACGCTGGGTGGGTCACGGGGAAGCTGGGGCTGCTGGATGGACAGCTCGGCCCCTGCCGAGATGCTCCCGGTGAAGGGAGGCAGTGCAGTGGGCGGTGCAGCTGTGAAAATAGGCTGTCGTGAGACTGTCAGGGCCTGGCCGCCTGGCTGACAAGCCTGGCCTTCGTAAGGCTGATGAAGGGAGTCTTGAAGGGCCGTGAGAAGGAGCAAGATTTGAGCTGCAGGGCCCAGAAGAAGAGCAGTGCTGTTAGAACGAGAGAGAGAGCAGTTCAAGTGAGCCCCTACCCTTGGGGAAGGTCACAGGTTTAATTCTGGACTTGCACATAGGAGGTGGAGATGACCAGCAGATGAGCAAGAAGTGTCAGACAGCCCTCCAAGGTGCTAGTCACTCTGGTTTTGTGAGTGTATGCTGCGTGCCTGGCCCTTTTGCACAGTCCTCACTAATCCTTGCGGCGACCCTGCAAGGTAGATATTACACATGTTTTACTAGTGAAAAAAGCAGAAATCCGGCGGCACAGGCTGCCAGGAGCCATGCAGCTGAGAGATGCAGTCAGATCTGTAGAGCTCCAAAGGGCGCCATGCAGCACACCACGCTGCCTCCCCTTCAGCTCAGGAAGAAAAGCTCCAAGAGGACTGTGGTCAGAGACAAGGAGGACCAGGAGGGGGCCTCTTTCGCCGTGCCGGGGACATGTGAGCTCTGTTGATGGAGCGTTTCTCAGGTGCAGTGGAGACTGAAGCCGGGGTGTGTAGGGTCAGGGTAGCAGTGATGGAGGGGAGTGGAGGAAACAAGTGTAGGCTGTTCTTTCCAGACGTTTCACTGAACAGAGGACCTTGGTAGTGGGAGAGGGAGCAGCATGATTATGGTGAGAGGAGGAGGATTCATACCATGTCTCTGAGAGGGGAGCCAGTGGAAGGCCAGGCCCACAGGTGGGGAGGGGAGTGATGAGAGGACAGCCTTTACCCAGGAAGGGTTCTTGGAAGAGCCGCCCTCCGTAGGGCTGGGGCGGTGGGCATGAAGATTCGCACTTCCACACACATAGTGAATGAGCGATGTCTTGCAAGAGCCACCAGCTCTCAGCCCTGGACCATGGCCAGTGGGCACTTGTGCTGAGTAAGGGAGGCCTGCTATGTCAGAACCAGAATTGTCGCTAGAGATTCAGAGCGGGGCTAGCCACTGAGGTGAGACCGGGAGGCAGCAAGGACTGCCATTGTGAGGCCTACAGAGAGAAGCTGCCAGAGCTGGGCACGAGGGACAGCTCAGAGTGACCTGCAAACAGAACAGCAGGAAATCAACTGTGGAGGGAGCCTACCTCCAGATCGTTGTGGGGATTATTTATTTATTTATTCATTCACTTATTCATTTCTACCTGCTGAGTGACCTGGGCTGAGCTCAGAGGACTTGAATAATTCTGAATCGAGAAATTCTTCACCAGGTTGAGCTACAGAAGGATGCCATCAGTCACCCCACTGGTATCCCTTTTCTGTAATGGAACCACCATAGAAATGAGCGTTTTGTATGTTCTCAACAGAATGTTGAATATAATAAATGGAACTGCATACTGCATAGAGATTGATGGCTGCCTTCCTTAGCAAGATGGGATTTTATACCTATCCTGGCAGGATCCAGGTTCTTTGATAAAGATGATCAATGAGAGGGGAAGAGATAAAGAAATTCAGAACCATTGACCAATCCAGTTCTTTTCACAGATAAGCAAACAGGCCCAACGCAGTTACACGGTTTGAGAATCAGTTGGCGCAGTGGTGAGCGTGGAGAGAGACCTAAACTTGAATGGCAGCTTCCCCGTGCACTGGCTGTAGAGGGATGAACAAGTCACTCAAGCCCTGAGCCTAGTGGTTCCGCACGTTTACAGGGAGGACACTGTAAGTGCATTTTCAGTTTGCGTAGTAAATGACCTGACATAGAGCCTAGCCTGTTGTCACACATCTGCTATGGTGTAAATATGGTTTGTCCCCCTGAAACATGCGGGGTTTAATTCCCAGAGCCACGTGTCAATGGTGTTAAGAGCATGGTAGCCTGATCTAACTTGTGTTGAGAGGACAGGCCTTTGGGAAGTGACTGGTTTAGCTGAGGCCACGAGGATGAAGGCCCACGATTGAGCCCTGATGACTTTTAGGAGAAGAGGGCAGAGACCAGACCCCAGACGTAGAGAGGCCTGACCCCGGCTCTGACTGTGCGACTGCGCTGCCTTGGGACTCTGCCAGCAGGAAGGCATCCCCAGAACTAAGTCGATGCCAGCACCATTCCCATGAATCCCCAAAACCTCTTTTTTAAAATTAAGTTAGGCTGCCTCAGGTATCTTATTATCTTTGTGTATAATGGTAACTGCAGTTACTGTTACCAACCAAATTAACAGTATAACTGCTGTTACTCTCATCCCTCCCGAGTCACACAACTGGGAATACTGTAGCCAGGATGCTGGGTCCTTGCATCCTTATCCAGTGTGCTTCCAGTACCCACCACCCCCACCTGCCATTGTGTGAGGAGAGTACTTAGGATCACAGGCTCTGGAATTAGATGCTTTTAATTCTTGGCTTCCCAGTTTATATAACACCACCATTGAAATCTCAACCAAGTTATTTACTCCTTCCTGAACTTTATGTGTATGAAATACCTACCTCTTTGGATCACTCATTATGGGGGGGGGGGCGGGGATGAGATAATTCATACTAGGTATTGTTTCAGTACTAGCTCTCAATGGGTACTCAGTAAAAGATGGTGATCTCCATCCCACTCCTGCCCCACCTCCACATGACCACCTCTCCACCTCCACCTCTCCACCTCTACCTCCACCTCCACCTCCACATGACCACCTCCACCTTCACCTCCTCCACCTCCACATGACCACCTCTCCACCTCCACCATCACCATGGCCACCTCCACCATGACCACCTCTCCACCTCCACCTCCTCCACCTCCACCATGGCCACCTCCTCCACTCCACCATGACCTCCTCCTCCACCTCCACCATGGCCACCTCCTCCACTCCACCATGACCACCTCCTCCTCCACCTCCACCATGGCCACCTCCTCCACTCCACCATGACCTCCTCCTCCACCTCCACCATGGCCACCTCCTCCACCTCCACCTCCACCATGGCCACCTCCACCTCCTCCATGACCTCCTCTTCCACCTCCACCATGGCCACCTCCTTCACCTCCTCCACCTCTACCTTCACCTCCTCCACCTCCACCATGACCACCTCCTCCACCTCCACCACCACTACCACCACTTTCATTGTTGCTGCCACCATCACGGTCACTACCCCTGCTGCTTCCGCTGCCATCGCCACTACATCATCACCTCCACATCTGCCGTCTGCATTGCTTCTGGAATATTTGCTAAAGAGCTTCTTCTGGACCTTATAGTCTCGGCTCATACTTTGCAGAAATCTTCTCATTTGTCTCACAGTAACCTTTGAGGTGAGGGGAGCAGAAAGTGCAACCTCTGTTGCATACTTGGAGAGGCTGTGACTCTCCTGGGCTGTGCGGCTTTTCTGGGTAGCTGTCTGAGCAAGGGCTCTCCTGAACCTGCTGCTTGTCTGTTTTCTGCTAGGTTTCAGTACCCAAGTTATGTCAGTCAGGTTTCACAACAGTGGAGGTTTTCACAGATGAAAATGAGGGTGCTGAGGTTAACAGATGGTCCACACTTTGGCAGCTATTAACCTTAGACCCAAGATTTAATCAGGTCTTTTGGAATCTACTTCTGTATAATAGGAATAATCATAGTTCCAATCTCCTAGCTAGTTTTGAGAATTAAACGAGTTACGACGGTATTGCTAACAGACTGTATACCTCTCTGTCTCCAAATCACTTGCCTTGTTTGACCGCCACAATGACCTGGTAAGCCAGGTGATGATGATAACGACTGACCTCGCTGGAGTCCTTGCCGTGAAAGTGCCCAGTGTGTTATGCATGTGTCCTGTGTACTAACTTGTTACAGCGTCAGGCAAACTTATGACACCCCCATTTTACAGATAAAGCAGGCTTGGAAATCTGCAGCAGTTGTCACATGAATGATTTGGGATTTCAGCGAGCAGTGAGAATCTGCTGTGCCTAGGCGCTGGTAGGCTTTATTCCGGAAATCCATTATTCACCAGTTGACCCCACTGGGCCAACAGCTCTAGATTGCTTGAATCTGTATTAAAACAGTCTACAAAGGAATTTACTCTAAGTAGAATAGTACACTAGTACAATGAGCCCTTCTCTCCCTGTCCCCCAGATGTAACAGTTTTGTCACAATTGCTGGTTGCTCTTGCTTTCTGACTTTTTTTCTTTGCTTGAGTACTTTAAAGCAAATCCCAGTGACCGTAGCATTTTCCCATCTACACACTTCAATATACATCTCTGGAAAGTGTAGACATTTTCTTACATAACTATAATGTCGTTATCTTGCCTCAGAGAATTGACATTGATTTCTCTGATTTCCACAAAAGCTTCTTCGCCCAGTATTTTTGTTTGTTTGTGGTATAATTCAGGATCCATCAGCTGCTATGTAGCCCCTGGTTCTTAGCCATTAAGTCTTTTGTCACCAAGAACAGACCCCTGCCTGTCTTTCATGCCAACGACATCTTACAAAATCTCTTTAAGTTCTTATTTCCTTTTTTTTCCTCCTTCATTGCATTGAACTTGGTCCGGAGAAGTGAAGGTAAATGCTGCAGAGAAAGCCAAATTTATACCCTGTTAGAAGAGGGGCAGCTGCAGTGCGAGGCCAAGGGCTAATCTCGTGGTTAAGTGGACGCTGGTTGCTGCTGAGTTGTGGCTCGGGCCTCGCCAAGCACGGGCTCACGTAGTATCCGCTCCCGCAGTGGTTTCTGCACCAGTCCTGCAGCAGCTGCGTTAGAATGCAGCATTTCCTGCTCCAGGGTTATTGTGTGTTGGTTTTGTCCCCCCCCCCCCCCAGCACATTACGTCTGCTGAATAGGTACTTAGGGGCTGAAGAGCCTGAAGTGCTTGTCCACCACGGGTGCAGGCTCCCACCCATCCCTGCTGAAAAAGGCTCAGTTGAACAAACAGCTTTAATTAAACAGGTACTTTAGGGCCTTTCGCTTGCCTGCCTTTCTCACTCTCCCCTTCCCAGCCTCTAGCAGCTTGATTTGACCAGGTGAATCCTCTTGGCTTGTGGAGGTAATGGGATGTTGCGAAGGGGAAGGGCAACCCGACAGCCACCTTGGCTTCTCCCCGGGCTGGGTGCCTGCAGGCTGTTGAACCCATGCCTCCTAGGCTGCCTCCTTACACAGTGGTGGCCGCTGGCCGGTCCGTGACTCGAACTGAAGCCCCGGCTCTGCACTGATGTGCTTTCCACAGACTGCCTGTGACCTGGCATCCGCTTGCTGCAGGAGTCCATCTGTGCATGCCTCAGCGGCTTCCCGCCG
Source organism: Oryctolagus cuniculus (assembly GCF_051225735.1). NCBI lineage: Eukaryota > Metazoa > Chordata > Mammalia > Lagomorpha > Leporidae > Oryctolagus > Oryctolagus cuniculus. Next base: position 111,122,962 of record NC_142876.1, read on the forward strand.
CATTCAGGAGAGAGCCAGAGGGTGCTGTGTCCAGGCCTGCCTCTAGTTCCAGGCCCTTCACAGTCACCCCTGGGGTGCTTTCCAGCTGCCCGGCCTTTTCCCCTGACAGGAGGGTCACCTGGCAAGTACTGCCTGTCCTGGAAGCTCTCCCTGGCTGTCCGCCTCCTGGTGCCCCTGTTCATAATCCACCTCATGGTTTTGTCTCTGGAGTCCAGCTCAGTGTCTGGTAGACACTAACAAGCATGTGACAGCTCTGCAGTCGGGACAGTCTGCAGCATAGACCAGGTGGGTGGAGGTGGGTGGAGGTGCTTCTCTGCGTGTAACTGAGGCTGCTGGGTGCCAGCCAGGGAGCCAGGCCCTCCCAGCCCTAGAACCTCTGCCTTTGTACTTAGTGTTGTGGCAGTTACCCGACCATTTGCTTAGAGCTCATCCAGCTATGGAGCAGCACTGTTTTTGTTTTTTTTTTGTTTTGTTTTGTTTTACCTTGCTTACACTTATTTCCTAAGTAATACATGTTTACAATGGGGAAAATTACTCAGAAAATTCAGATAAGCCCAAAGAATAAGATGAAACTGGCCAAATCAGCCCACCCCCAGGAGATGTAACCGTTGTTAACCTCTTAGGGTACACATGCCCAAGTTGGCTTCTATTTTGCTGATATTTATAATTTTATATTGTTTGCAAAAATGGCTTGTTGGCTAATCTTTAAAAAAATGGCCGTTGGCTAATCTTTAAACAACCCACCTGCTGTGAACCTTCTTCCCGCATCGAATCTCTTTCTAAACTTTGTTGGTTGTGTGCTGTCACTGCACTGTTTAGTTGCTTTAGGCCTTTCCTGTGACAAAGAAAAAAAAGTTATTCTGACTCTATAGCTTCCTACACTTATTTTCTCAGGAAGAAGTATTTGAAATGACAATTACCAGGCACTTCTGATTCCGTGTGTCTATGGGCCACGCGTGGGGTTTTCCATTACCAAGTTGCCGGGTGGTTTGGGCTGTGGAAGCTCACGCCTCACCAGTGGTATGTGACAGTGCCCGTCTCCCGCACTTTCATCAACATTGCGTATTTTCCTTTTCACTTTTTAAATCAATGACAAAATGCATGTTTGCAAAAACGTCCAAACACTGTGAAGGTGTGTGGAATGTGAATCTGCATCCCCAGAAGCCACCACTGGTGTGTTTTTCTGGACATTTTCTCTGTGAGTAGTGACCTTCGTTGTGTAAATAATACCCACATGGTTTGTATTTTACAAATAGGGTCTTGGTTTACTATTTTGTAAGGTGTCTTCATAACTCGTACATAGCAGTACATTTTGGACGGCTTTGCTTAGCTTGTCTCCTCACACACCAGCCTGCCTTGCTCCTGTTGGTGACTACGTGACGGGAACCGCATTCATTCATTCCATAGTTTTCCTATTGGTGGACTTTTAAGGTTACTTTCAATCTGTCACTATTAATTTCTCTTCAAAAATATAAACCAACGAAGAGTTTTAGCATTCTTGCCCTGTACCTGAACCCTCACAGCATATTATCTTCCCTAAAAAGTTGGCATTTACAAATTTTTTAACGTGATTGAGCATCTTTTCATTAGTGTTTTGACCCCCTGTGTTTCTGTCTTTGAGAATTGCCTCATCATATCATTTCCCCATTTTCTTACCAGGCACTTGGCCTTTTTATGTGATTTATAGGACTTCTGTAGGGATATTAACTGCTAATTATTATGTTTATTATAAACCTGTTTTTCTGGTCTGCTTATTTTAACTTTACAGATATTGTGTTTTGGCACTTAGAGCTTTAACATATGTGTATTTTATGATAGATTTAAATGTTCCCTCTTCCATTTTCATTTGTTTTGAAATTTGTCAATTTTATGAGCAAAAAAATGGCATTTTGAATTTGTATTTACTCATCACTAATGAGGTGGTCATATTCACTGCTTTGGAAATCCTATTTCATCCTTTGTGACCGCTGTAGGAATCTCGGGTTTGAAGGGGCTCACCTGATGCAGCGTGTTTTCCTATGTCTCCCTGCCGGGGCCATTTAGCCATTGACTGGAAACATGCATATTGGAAACAGTGGATTCACATGTGAGTTTGACTCCTTAACTCTGGCTAACTGTAAGACTAGGTAAATTAGTTAACTTTTCTGAGCCGAGATTTCTCATTCTTAAGGGAATAATAAAAACTCCCTCCCTGGATTGTTGCTAGTGTTAAATGAGATAATTAATATGTGAGCATACTTATTAGGATGTATGTAGATATGCAATCATTTTCCTTCCTCTTCCTCCCAGGGTAGTTCATTCCATTAGTGGACAATTACAGTTGTTCTTTATGTTGAATTAAACTGTCTTGCTGTATGTAATTATGACCCGTTGCTTCTACTCTCAGCCTACAGAGTAACAGCTGTTGCCACAGAGCCACACAGAACACGCCTGCTGCTTCAGCTACATGGCACGTCAGAGGGTTGAAGGCTAACTCTGCTTTCTCGTCCCCTGAGCCATCATCCCCTGTTCTTTCAGACGTCCCTCATAGGAAGTAATCCTTTGGGTTTTGTCCCTGTCCTTCCCGGGGCTGGGGGTTGGAGGGGCCGGTGGAGCTGGGCTGTGGCCTCCTCCCCGGGGCGGTTTGGCAGCTTCGCCCCTCTCAGTCTTGACTCCCACGGACCGTTGTGCGTGCCGCCGGGAAGCCCCTTTCGCCTGTCTAGCCGCCAGCACAGGGCCTGCTCCAGGTCCCTATTAATTTTCCGTTCAGGGGAAGGGACAGAGACAAAGGTGGGCAAGGGGCCTGCTGACCCGTTCCGCCTCAGTCTGGGCCGCGCGGGCTGCTGGTAGCAGCGCTTCCGGTTCTCAGCACTGAGACCACAGCGTTCTGTCAGGGATCCGCATCCAGCTCATCACTCTGGAGTTTGCAAAAATCTATCTTCTCTTCCTTTTGCTAAATTAGACATTGTCTTGTCTTGGGCATCTTCCCATTTTCTCTGAATTCCCGGGAGTGTCCGTCTCTGCTGAGTGAATCTGAGCTGAGCTGTAATTCGTGTGGATCAGATTTGAATCCGCTCAGTGCGAGCGCATATCCTCTCCCAATCTCCTCCGGACTGCGTTTCAATTCCCTCCTATCAGCGTTGGATTCGCCCCTTTCAGCCTGAAGATGATTCTCCTTGATAGAAAATAGGACTTTAGCAGTTTTTCCTCTCCATCATCTGTTAACTTAACACCTTTCACCCCAATATGGGCCTATCCCTTCTTGTTCCAGTCGTTCCTAATCCAAATTTAAAAGCTGCCTTTTTTTTTTTTTTTTTTTTTTTTTTTTTTTTTTTTTGTCTTTAGCATTTTCCAAAAGGCTCAGCTTGCCTGGGCCCCTGCTCTCTCAACGCTGTTCTTGCTGCCCTGGGCTACTCCTTAATGCTCAGGGTTGGTCTGTGCCCTCCTGGCCTCTGTGAGACATGGGTGCTTCTGGGAAAACTCCTTCCACAGCCCTACAGAGCCTCTGAGGTCAGGATTCCCAGGGCTATCCTGGAAGCACACGGTAGAAATCACCTCTGTCTTCAAACGGCACCCCCTTCCCCCTCCCGGCAAGATCTGATGTGCCCCTCCCGGGGGCCCTGCACTCCACCCCACCCCAACCCTGTGAGTGGTGAGTAAGGAGACGTCCTGATGTTTAGGCACCTAGGGAATGTGGCAGCCTGCACACATCCTTTCCCCTTACTCAGATAGTCACGGTGTCTCTTAGGCATCTGAGCTTAAGCACTCCTCTCTCATGTCCTCTCTGACATGGCGGTGGTTAGGGGACATTTGGCCACACCTAGAGATATTTTGGCTGCCATGGATGGGAGGAGGTTGCTCTTGACTTCTCTTGGGAAGACCAGAGATGTCACTTTGCACCCTACAGGGCGCAGGACAGTCCCTCAAACAAGGAATTATCTAGGGCAAGTCAGTTGTGCTGAGGCAGAGACCCTGTTGGAGAGCAGCTCCTGTGTGCCTCGTTAACCCCTGAGCCGCTTGTTGAAAACTACAAATTTCCTCTGGGGAGTTCTGGTCCACCTTGGGGCCCAAGAATCAGCCTTTGAGCAAGCACACAGGGGTGAAATGTGCACGGGTGGCTCATAGACTGTGTTTGAAGAGCACTGTTTTTGAGTCTCAGGTAAGAGCTCGGAACTCTCTGAGACCTGTCTCCTGGTCTGAGGGTTCCCAGCACTCCCAGGCTCTTGCTGCCCTGAGCTGCCTGCGAAGCTGAGCTCCAAGCTGGCGTCCTCCCCGGGGCCAGGGTGGAGTCCAGCACCTTGTTTATTTAGGGAGCCCAGCTGCTCACTGCGGCTGTTAGAACCAGGGCGCCAAGGAGCCATTCCTCAGGTGGGTCACGGTCGAGACCTGCCAGCAGCCTCTTCCCCTGGGCCCTGCACAGTGCCCAAGGCAGGGACTCAGTGGATTTCCCACCGTTCTCCACCTCACTTCCTCTCTCTCTGGTCGACAGCAAGTTGTGCTTTTGCATCTTGCAGAGTCTCAGGACAGGCTTTTGTTTTCCTTGTTTTGGCTGTGGTCCTTGTCCTTCTACGGTCAGAACTAGGGGGGCAGTCCGCAATCCCAGGACAGCTGTCACTGCTGCTTGCTTGGGCGCAGCTGGTCATCGGCGTCCACAGTTCCGTGGACGCTCTGTGTATTTCCAGTCTCCATTTTCCATCATTTGAACATCGCCACTGCCGGACGTTAGAGGATGCAAAGCATCTTAGGGCATTCAAGGATTAAACGGAGGCCGCGTGAACCCTGTCTTCCTCTCCAGTTGAGAGACGGCGTGGGAGCTGGGAAAGACCGCGGGCCAGTTTGCCCTTCCTGGGTTGCCTGATGAGACCTGGTGATTGCTCAAGTGCATTCAGCGTAAGGTTTGTCTTTTTTTCCCTCTTTGCTCCTGAAGCTCTCTCCCTGCTTGGCTTCGTTTGTTCGTTCTTTCAAGCCCATTATTCATTGCATGCTTCACGGAGAGCAGCAGTGGTCTTGGCAGTATGCGAGCTGAGCGGGGCGACTTCATTGTCTGAGGTCAGGAGTACCCCAAGTGCCGTCAGTTTCCTGTCTTCCCCTGCAGCTGCTGGCTTAGGGCTGCGCGATGCCAGTTTGGCTAAGGGTTGGTTCGGGTTGGTTAGCCAAAGGGGCCTAATCTACAGAGCTGGAGCTGGCTGGACCGCAGTGATAAGACCTCTGGTTGTCCATGTTATTCCTGTGGCCTCCGCAGTCCTGCCAGGTCTAAGCACTGCGTGGGTCGGATGGCTTCTCCCCAAAGTCTGTGGCCTTGCCATCCTCTTACACCGTTTTTTGCCAGCGCGTTACCCATGGCTGTCGTTTGTAGAGTGCCTAAGGGCCAGGCACTTCTCCAGGGGCGGTATCTCCATCACACACACAGGTCTTCTGAGTAGATGCAGGGGCTCCCATTGTACAAATGGGACCTGGGGGCCTGGAGAAGTCTGTGTGGCCTGCCTAAGACCACACAGCCTGACAAGTGATAGAAGTGAGCTTTCAACCCAGGACTGGCTGGTTTGAGAATCTTTATTCTTACCTCCCACTGTGGAAGCTGTGATTTATCTTTGTAAAGGAACTGAAGATTTGCCTTCAGAAATGCAAATGGTCCCCAGCCTGGTAGAGTCAGGTTCATTACTCTGCTTGTTCCAGACCCCTGGCCAGATCCTGTGGCCTCTAGACAGTCTGCTCCTGTGTCCCTTAGCAAGTTCTTGTCCCAAGAGCTCGCAGCTCCTCAGGACTGTCCCTTTTCTCCTGGCAGCCTGTGGAATTTGGCTCTTCTGTTTGCATTATCGCTCGCTGTTGGTATAACACTAAGTACTTAAAAAGTGTTTACCTACAGCTCTGTTCCTGCACTCAGGATCAATTAAAGTGTTCACAGTGAAGTCCAGCTTGAAAGGAGCCTGAGGAATAAGAATGGAGCTGTTGGATTGAGAGGGAAAACGCCCCAGAGTCTCAAGGGTCAGGAGCGTGTGCCAGTGTGTCAGGAGGCCAGGCCAGACGAGAAGCTGTCCAGGGCCCAGGGGCTCAGGCAGCCACGTCTGCTCAGCATGCACGTGTGTAGCTGTACAAGGCCACACGGAGGTGGCTCCATCCGGAAGGCTTCTGTCGCCTGAAGGTGCATTGTGCCCCGCACCAACCATCAGCTACTCCTGGGAGTATCCAGTGAATGGCCCTCTCCCTGCCTGTCACAAAGTCCGTCCGTCCGTCCGTCCATCCGTCCTTCCTTCCTTCCTTCCTTCCTTTTTTTTTTTTTTAAAAGATTTATTTATTTGTTTTAAAGTCAGAGTTACAGAAAGAGGGAGAGACAGAGATAGAGAGCGCCTCCATCTGCTGGTTCACTGCCCAGATGGCTACAGTGGTCCGGAGAGGGCCAGGCCAAAGCCAGGAGCCAGACACTTCTTCCAGGGCTTGGTAGCAAGCATCCAAGCACTTGGGCCATCTTCTGCTACTTTTCCCAGGCCGTTAACAGGGAGCTGAATGGAAGGTGGAGCCACTGGGACACGAACCGACACCCATATGGGATGCCAGCGTTGCCGGTGGTGACTTTTACCCACTACGCCACAACGCTGGTCCCCAGAAAGTGATTTCAAGGTCTGCTGGGCTCTTCCTTTTCCCTGTCCCTACACTCATTCCATCCCTATGCTTTCCAGATATCTAAAAACCGCCCCCACCCTCTGCTTTGTCACGTTACCTGGCCCTTCATGGCCCTCTGGCCTCTGGTCCCAGGCCTGAGAAGTGCAGATACCCTGGTCACAAACTGAGTCTGCCGGTTGCGTCTGAAAAGGATGATTCCCATCTGGTGGTCTGTCTGTCCTGGTCTGGACAGCGGCGCTTCTGTCTGTCTGCTCATCGTGTCCTGCAGCCCTGTCTCACACTCACCCACTAGCAGATCTGCTTCTGCTCTGGGGTATGCTCGGTGTTCCTTCAGGTCTCTCTCTTCCTTCCGAGGCCTGTCTGAAACGTATTGTCCCACCCTGTCCTGGTCACAGTCTACAGATCCGTTATGCCGTAGCCCAGTCCTTACCTTCTCCAGAAGGCCTCTTCGCTCCAGCTGGAGAGCTCTCGCCTGCTAGCCTCTGTGCGAGCTGCTGCAGGCAGGCACTGCTGGGTCTCTTGCCCTGTTCTGAACTCCAGATCAGGAAGTGATTCTTGTTGATCACAGCACTAGAAACCAGAATCCAAAGCTGGGAAAAAAGGGGAGGAGAAGGACACTCTGTGGAGAAGCACCTTCCTTCCCAGTGCAGGGCCTGGCAAGCCTGCTGGGCTGTGGGCTGCCCCGCAGGGTGTGGCCCCCCACAGGCCATGCCCGGAGTGGGGGGTAGCTGCCTCCTGATGAGCAGCTGTGGAGGTGCATCACTGGCTGTCTGAGGATGTCAAGGGAGCTGTAGACAGCCGTGTGTGCAGCCTTCAGCTGGGTACAGACATACTACACGTGCGCAGGGACACGGTGGCCCCTGAAAGCTACAGGAGAGCCTTCCCCTTGGTGGAGGAGAGGGCTTGATAAAAGTGGATTCAAATTTCATAGTAGTTTAGTTAAAGATCTCCAGGGCTTCTGGTGAGGGTTCTTGATAACATCCTGTTTCATGCAATTTTAATGAAACCAAAATCAGTTTAGAAGTGTTTCACTATTCTTAGAATCATCCAATCCCAGATATTAGCCTTAAACCCAAGGAGGTTAGGCTACCTATCCAAGCTACAGCGTGCATGAAAAAGCCTCTAAAAAACAATGTAATATTTTTTTGAAATGGTTTGAAATATTAGAAATTCATTTATTGTCGCAGATTTTCCCAAAGGAACCTTCCCGTGCAAATCTGTAGGCAAATGCTTCCTGCTGGCTTCCAGGAGGAACATGGGTTGTTTTGTTGTCTCTTGTTAAAATGGTCAGTCTCAAAAAACATGTAAAATTATTTATTTATGTATTGTGTTAGAAAGAGAGAGAATCAACCCCCCACCCCCCGCGTGCGCCCCTGCTGGCTCACTCCCCAAATGCCACAGCAGCCAGGGTTGAAGCCTGGGAACTGAGTCTGTGTCTCCCAGATGGAGGCAGGGACCCGAGTACTTGAGACATCACCTGCTGCTACCCATGGCGTTAGCATGAAGCCGGCATCAGGAGCAGAGCCAAGACCTGAACCCAGGCACTCTGATAGGGGATGCAGGCTTGCCAAGCAGCATTTTTTTTTTTTTTTTTGACAGGTAGAGTTGTAGACAGTGAGAGAGAGACAGAGAGAAAGGTCTTCCTTCCGTTGGTTCACCCCCCAAATGGCCGCTACAGCCGGAGCTATGCTGATCCGAAGCTAGGAGCCAGGTGTTTCTTCCTGGTCTCCCATGCAGGTGCAGGGGCCCAAGTACTTGGTCCATCCTTTGCTGCCCTCCTGAGCCACAGCAGAGAGCTGGACTGGAAGAAGAGCAACCGGGACTAGAACCCGGCGCTCCTATGGGATGCCGGTGCTGCGGGTGGAGGATTAACCAAGTGAGCCACGGCTCTGGCCCCGCCAAGCAGCATCTTAACTGCTACATCAAATCCCCCCAGCAAATATTTTTGATGTTTTGATAGCATCTAATGATAACACTAGCTTTTGGTAAAATAAATAGAATATGTGGTAGATGTACTAATTTGCTGGTGATTGTTGAATATTATCCACTGACTCTGCCTATCCTAGAGTAAGGGCTAATACTTCTGGGATCCTTACTGTGTGCCAGATACGTGCTGAGCACTTTGTTAAGTATTGGCTTGTGTAGCTGCTACTTTGTACGTGTTCAAGAAATGTTATATGAACAAGTGAGCAAGGGAGCTCAATGCAGAATCCCACTTGCTCACCAAGTTTCCACCAGCGTCCAGAAGCAAACGTCACAGGTGTGTGGCAGGGAGGGTGTTTGGACAGGGACCTGGTGTGTTCGAATGATACAAAAGCAGCAGTGTGAGGTGTTTGGGAGAAGTGTTGGTGTGAAGGTTGTTTGAGTCGAGCGAGAGGAAACGGAGCCAGTTGCCAAAACTCGGAGGCTGTTTGCTGTACGTGGGAACTGTGTACGAGGTAACATATCAGCCTGCCAGAACTGTGACAGTGTTGTGCTGTCATTTTTGGTATTTCTATTTTGTGATATTTTTTAAAGTGTGGTTAAATATAATTGTTAACATTTTATGTTTTGTCAGCAGTGTTTTATTAAAAATATCTCACTTCCCTCACGAGCGTGTGATTTTAAAAACATAGGCAGCACTTTTAGATGCGGTGTTATTATATGCTGTGACCACTTCTCCCTTATTGGACTGGGATGCCCTTCACTGGAAAATGGGTTTTATGTCCCAGAAACTCATTTTATAGCCGAGTCTAATAGAATACATTTATTCCATTAAGCTAAACAGACCTTTTGTTTCTTTTAGACTGACTCTCACATATGTTAATGATTGAAGGAAGAATAAGAATTATGAGAGAAGTCTGAAAAAGAAAACTGTGTCAATAAAATTTAAAGAGGGAAAGCAGCCAAATGGCTCAACAGATTGAGGAAAGTGCACAGAATGGAGGGAATGGGCTTAAATGTAATCAGAGAGGCGTCGGAAGGAGTTTTGATGGAAGAGAGACTCAGATAATGAAGATTCTAAATCGCTGGCCTTTGAATTATCAACTGCTGGGATTCTGAGGCCACAACAGGCCTCTGCTAAAATAAGGAGAAAGACTACAGGGAACTTGAAAAAGTTCATGGAAATGGAGTTAAAATATAACTTTGGTTTGGTGCAAAAGATTTTTAAATCATGAAATTTTTTCATAATATGTGTTTTCCTTGAGCTTTTTGAAGACCCCCGAATATGCATGGATGTCACAATTTTTTTGTACCCGAACAACTTTATCTTTTATTTCCATTTTCCATGAGCAGTGTCAAGTACCCTTGTACAGACGTGCGTTGATTAACAACAGAGATACATTCTGAGAAGTGCGTCATTAGGCAGTTCTGTCACTGTGTGGACATCACTGAGTGTGCTTGCATGCTATGACACCACTGAGCGGTGTAATCTACGGGACCACCGTTGTACGTGCTGCCCGTCCTTGACTAGAACGTCATATGCAGTGCATGACTAGACCAGGTAGCTACCACAGCCCCACAGAAGGAGACGTTTAAGTGAACTTCTGGTCTGAGCAAGACGGCTGGCCTCGTCTCTCCCTGCTCTTCCCACTAAGCACAACCACAGGCCCTGGAAAGACTCGAGAGGCACCCGACGGAGAGCTCTGAAGTTAGAAGAGGAAGGCAGCCTGGCTGGAAACTGAAGGACGCAGGTGCAACTGGAAGAAGAGCAACACAGGTGTCTTGTGGCTCCATTACCCAAACCTGGGGTCCCCACCCCAGACTCACTGCTCTCCCAGAAATATTAGGTGGCTCCAGCAGCACCAGCAAGGGGAATCCAGTGGGGGCCTCGCTGACAGTAGGTGGCCCTGGGGAGGTACTCCCGTGAGGCTCAACAGTGATCTGGTCTCATGTGACCCCAGGTGGCCAGGAAGCACTGACCTGGGAAGTGTTCTTTGTCCTTTGGACCAGAGGATTCTTCCTCCTCTTGGAGACAGCAGTGCCCTGCTGGTACCAGCAGGGAAACTTCCTGGCGCATCAGATTGCCTCGGACTGGCCAATCTTCCACCCATTGTAGATGCGCTCTCTGTCTCTCTCCCTCTCTCTAATAAATAGATAAAGATGTGAAGAGCCATTTCCATACACCCCACCTCCCTGAAAAAAAAAATGGAACACAAATTCATGTAATTTGAAAACAGGAAGCCGGCGCCATGGCTCACTAGGCTAATCCTCCACCTGCGGCGCCGGCACACCGGGTTCTAGTCCCGGTCGGGGCGCCGGATTCTGTCCCGGTTGCCCCTCTTCCAGGCCAGCTCTCTGCTGTGGCCCGGGAGTGCAGTGGAGGATGGCCCAAGAGTACCTGGCTTCTGCCATCAGATCAGCGTGGTGCGCCGGCCATAGTACGCCTGCCGCGGCAGCCATTGGAGAGGGTGAACCAACGGCAAAGGAAGACCTTTCTCTCTGTCTCTCTCTCACTGTCCACTCTGCCTGTCCAAAAAAAAAAAAAAAAAAAAAGAAAAGAAAAGAAAAGAGGAAAACAGCAGAGAATACTAATGAAACAAAAAGCTCATTCATGGAAAAAAATTTGCCAAAATCAATAAACTGGTCAGAGTGACAGAGAGGACACAAATCACCAGTATCAGACATGAAACAGGCTTTGTTATTATAGATTTCACAGACATTAAAAGATAATAAGGTAATGCTATCAGTAATTTTATGCTCCTAAATTTGACAACATAGAAGAAACGGACCAGTTTCTTAAAAGTACACAATACTAAAACTCAGCCAAGAGGAAATGGATAACCTAAACAGTCCTGTAACCACTAAAGAAATTTACTTCATGATTTTAAAATGCCAGAAAAAGAAAAACCCGGTCTAAATGGTTTCTGTGGAAAATTCTATCAAACTTTTAAAGAAGAATTAAAACAAGGTTTACACAATCTCTCCCAGAAAATGAAGCCTGAAGGAACACTTCCTAAACTCATTTTATGAGGCCAGTGTTACCCTGATAACAGAACCAGACAAATGGCAGTGAAATGGTAGGCCAATTTCTCTTCTGAACTTAGACACAGAAGTCCTGACCAAACATGCAAACCAAATCCAGCAGTATATGAAATGATTACAGATCATATGTATATACACCAGGTATGTGTATGTATATATAAAGTGGGACTTACTTCAGGTATGCAAAGCTGGTTCAGCATTTGAAATTCAATTAGTGTAATCTGTCATATCAATAAAGCTAAAGTAAAAGAGCATTTGATCATATTAATTAATATATAAAAAGCATTTGAAGAAAATAAACACCCATTCCTGACTTTATCTTAACCATTAAATTAGGAGTAAAACTACAGTTATCTCAAAACATTTAATTTAAACATAGATTAGGTAACTTTTGGGCATAATTTTCTGTACATCCTCCATGGAGTGTATTATAAGGAAGAAAAGAAATCTTGAACATCACTTAGTTACCCATTGGATTATTTATTAGTTATAGAGGAGGAAAGGATATGGTTGATGTTTATCTATTCGTGCATAACTATTTCCAAACACAGTGGCCTCAAGCATTGGATTACAGTGTGGGTGCTGTGAGTCAGAAGGACAGGCAGGGCACAGCAGGAACAGCCTGCCTCTGCTTCCCAGTGTCCTAGGCCTCCTCTTGGAAGACTTGATGGCTTGGGGCTAGAATCTCCTGGAACTGTCTTTATCACATGTGTGGAAGTTAGTGCCAGCTGCCAGTTGGGACCTTAGTAGGGCTGTTGGCCAGAATACCTACTTGTGGTCTTTTGGTGTGGGCTCTCTTAGGCTTCTGCTTAGCATGGCAGTGGGTTCTAAGAACAGGATATGAAAGAGCAAGGTAGAAGTAGGAGGCATTTTATGCTTTAACCAGAAGCCATGTAATATCACTCTTGCCATATGCCATTGATTGAAGAACTCACAAAGTTCTACCCAAGGTCTGGGGGAGGGGCTATGGGTGTCACCGGAGTTGGAGGAGTGTCCTGTCACATTAGAATCAGAGCATTGTGGGTCAGGTGGTATTGCTGTGACCACACTTGGAAATATCTGTATGGGATCTTTATAATGGAGAAGTCTCAGAGTCGCCACCGTGATTCTGTAGTAGCAATCGTGGGACACACTGAGAAGAGCACTGTAAGATTACCTTCATCAATTTTCTACCAAAAATTTTTAACGAGCACCTAATCATGGGGAAGCAATGGTTCATATCGCAATTGAAGGATGTTCTCAGAAACACTGCCCTGGAATCTTCAAAGATATAAGTATCATAAAGGACTAAAGAAAGACTAGGATTGGTTTCGATGAAAGGAGAATGAAGAGACTTTCAGCTGCATACAGTGTGCGGTCCTTGACTGGATCCTGGCTTTGCGGAGAAAATGTTGTTATTAGGATCATTGGAAAAACATCAAATGTGGACTACGTATTGGAAAGGCATTGTATTGATGTGAAATATGTGAAGTGTCACAGTTGTTTTGTGTTCATCAGAATGTCCGTATTCTCCAGAGAAACAGCTGAAGTATTTAGGGGTGAAGTGTCATAAAGACTGCAATTAGCTCTCAAATAATTTCAAAAAGAATGTGTGCGTGTGTGTGTGTGTGTGCGCGCACGAGAGAGAGAGAGACGGAGGCAAAATGCTAACAAGTGCTGAGTTTAGGTGAAATGTATATGGGCAATTATTGTACTACTATGCATTTGTCAACTATTTGTAAGTTTGAAAATGCTCAAAATAGAAGCATAAGGATGAGGTAAGCTTGTACCCAAACTCTCCCCATAAGTAGCAGAAATAAGATTTCTGGGAGGAGGCGAAGGAACCCAAAGGATGTAAGTGCACAGAAAACCAGCCGTCAGTTCTGCTCTCTGATCCAGAAGATTTCTCTCCACAGGAGACAATGTAGTAGGTGTGCTTGCACACAGGTCAGAGGAGAATGACAGTATGGGCCCACCTGACAGTAACTTTTTTTCCCTTTATTTAAAAAGATTTTTAAAAGATTTATTTATTTGAAAGGCAGAGTTACAGATGGAGGTAGAGACAAAGGTCTTCATCCGCTGGTTCACTCCCCAGATATCCCCATCGGCCGGAGCTGAGCTGATGTGAAGCCAGGAGCCAGGAGCTTCTTCCCGATCTTCCATGCAGGGGCAGGGAACCAAGGACTTGGGCCATCTTCTGCTGATTTCCCAGGTGCATTAGCAGGGAGCTGGATCAGAAATGGAGCAGCTGGGACTCCAACCAGTGCCCGTATGGGATGTGGGCACTGCAAGCCAGGGCTGTGCCACTGTGCCACAGTTCTGGCCCCTGACAGTAACTTTTCTATGACGAAAACTCAGAGAGGAAGTAGCCAAGTTACACAATCCCATGTGATGCTGTTGTTGTTTTTAACATTTATTTATTTGAAAGGAAGACATACAGAGAGAGAGAGGGACACACATACGCAGCTTCCATTCACTGGTTCATGCCCCAAATGGCCGCCAGAAGCCTGGGCCCCAACTGGGTGGTCCAGGCGGAAGCCAGGTCTTCCAGATGAGTGGCATGGGATCCAAGCACTTGACCAGGCTCATTAGCAGGGAGGTGGATGGGAAGTGGAGCAGCCAAGACTCAAAATGGTACTCCTATGGGATTCCGGCGTTGCAGGTAGTGCCTTAACCTGCTGTGCCACAATGCTGGCACTGCAATCACACATGTTTTGTATAAACAAAGACTAGAGTGTGGGTGGGGAAGCCACTCCTGAAATGCACAGTGAGTGGCTGGGAACATTGTTCCTCAATAGGAAGGCAACCGCGGCCGAGCCCAGGCGTGGTCCGTCTGCCCCGGGCTTGGTTTGCACTTTCCAGCTGCCCTGTAGGCCTCTTGGGCTTGCTCTGTGCAGATGCTCCTGAATCTGAAGGCACCAGGAGAGCCTGTTTCCTTCCTCCTGGCCCCAGGCAGGGAGCAGCTCCCGGCTTCCTCGGAGCACCCCTCGTCATACCTCTCCTGGAGCCCTGGTGTCCCTGCTAACGTGCTGAGTGCTTTATCCTTTCTCCTGCTTCCCCACAGGACCCTGCACTGGGCATTCTTGACCGTGACTTCTTTTACCCGTCCACCCCTCTGCCCACCTTCAACCTTGCCATCAAGCTGGGCCCAGTGTCACGGACAGACTTGAATGCTATGGGCTCTTCTTGGAAGTGCTTTGTGTGTCCTGTCTCCGCCATATTGCATTTTTTTCCAGATTTTATTTATTTGAGAGGTAGAGTTAAGACAGAGAGCAAGGTCTCCCATCTGCTGGTTTACTCCGCAGATGGCTGCACAGCCGAAGCTGAGCCTACCTGAAGCCAGGAGCTGGGAGCTTCTTCCAGGTCTCCCATGTGGGTATACGGGCCCAAGCTCTTGGGCCATCTTCCACTGCCTTCCCAGGCCACAAGCACAGAACTGGATTGGAAGAGCAGCAGCCGGGACATGAACCAGCACCCATGCCGGTGCCGCAGGCAGAGGCTTAGCCTACTATGCCACAGTGCCCCCCTCTCCCTCCCACCATATTACATTTTAAAACTTTTCTTTCTTGTTTTGTGTCTTCCAAAAAGCTAAGTGTTTATGACTAAGGAGAGGAGATGGGCTTTGGTTTTAACCTCAAAGCCATAAAAGCATCTTTGTCTCGGTGGTCAGGCAGAGTAACAGCCCCCAAAGATACCCATGTCCTAGCCCTTTGTACCTGTGAACATTGTTTTCTGTGGCAAAGAGGCATTTAGTTTGCAGATGGAATTATCCTGGATTATCTGGGCAGTCGTTAGAAATAAAAAAAGGCAGAAGGGTGAAAGTGATGGGACATGACAGGAACCTGCCTGTCACTGCTGACTTTGAAGATGGCTTTGAAGAGACCACAAGCCAAGGAGCGCAGGCAGCCTATAGAAGCTGGCAAAGGGCAGGGAGCAGATTCTCCCTGGAGCCTGGCTCCCCTTGAACCTGCGGACACTCTGATTTGAGCTCAGTGAGACCCATGACAGCTGACTTAAGAGCCGTAACATAAGAGGACTGTGTTTTTAACCCATCAACTTGGTGGCAATTTATTTAGAGGAGTAACTGAGAAGTAAAATGGTCTGTAAGGAGGCTGAGGAGCCCACACGGGAGGGCTAAGCCCCATTAACAGAGAAAACCTCTGCCCCACTGTCACCGACCACACTGCCCACCGCCTTCTGTCACCTGGACCACATACAGGTGGGCAGGGGGTGGATGTACAGGTAGCCCAGCTGGAAGCTTGAAGGGAGCAGCGTGACAGACACATAAATGTGGGGTGTGGCAGTGAGGAGCCTGACTGGGACAGCTTTGAGTGATGGGCAGAGGGACAGACAGACAGTCCGGCTGGTGTGGCAGATTCACACCGGTGAGATGAGAACCAGCACGGGGAGCATGGGATGGTGAGAGCTGTTTGTCTCTTCTCTTCCTGAAAATCAGATTGAAACAAGAACACCGAGATATAAAAACTCAGCACAGGGAACCGATGGCTTTGAGGGCTGCCGATGAGACGTGAGCCACATTGCCGTGCGGGGCCCGGGACGACCACCAGATTGAGGGCCTCACAGCAAGCAAGTGTAGCACGAGAGCTGGAAGCAGAGGGATTGTCCAAAGTCTGGACAAGGGGGCCGGCGCCGGGGCTCACTAGGTTAACCCTCCGCCTGCAGCGCTGGCATCCCATATGGGCGTCAGCTTCTAGTCCCGGTTGCTCCTCTTCCAGGCCAGCTCTCTGCTGTGGCCCAGGAGTGCAGTGGAGGATGGCCCAGGTCCTTGGGCCCTGCACCCCATGGGAGACCAGGGTAAGTACCTGGCTGCTGGCTTCGGATCAGCGAGTTCCGGCTGAAGCGGCCATTTGGGGAGTGAACCATCGGAAGGAAGACCTTTCTCTCTGTCTCTCTCACTGTCTAACTCTCTGTCAAATAAAAAACAAAATCTGGACAAGGAGCAGTTTGAACCCCAGCAGTGGCTGACACCCCCGTACCCCTACATGGGATATGAAGTTCACGTCCTGAATGGGGGTGCGCTTTGCTCCCCTGCTCCTATGATCCAGGCAGGCAGAGGACCCCTCTAGTGAGGACCTCTGAGAAAAGACCCTGAGGGGCCACACCTGGAGGTCGTAAGAAAAGGACTGGGGATATAAAGCGGAAGAAGCCTGAAGAGCAGAAACGCTTTCCATTATCTGACTGTGGTTTTCAGTCTCAGATTCTGCATGCAGCCACGTTGTTAATTAAGTGTCCGGTTAATTTTCAGACTTCAAAAATCTCAAAATATTATTCTATTGTACCCGTTCTTAGGAGACCACAAGAGGCTGTGCAGAGCCAAATAAGAAAATGGGAAAATGGGATCCAGGACAAGGAGTTTTGGCCCAGGAAAACAATAAGGAGCCCACCTAGAACCATGGCTGTGGCCAGAAGGGGTAGGGGTAGGGTTGGGGGAGCCCCTATGCGATGCAGGGCAGGAGTGCCAAGGGCTGGCCTGGCGTGAGTCAGCAGCCGCAGAACAACATTGAGAGCTGCAGAGTCAGAGATGGTTATGGGGAAAAGAGAGTCTTTTCTCAATTAAAAAAAAAAAGTTACTTATTTTATTTGAAGGGCAGAGAGAGAGACACACACACACAGATCTTCTGTCCACTGTTTTACGTCCCAAATGCCCACAACAGCCAGGGCTGGACCAGGCCAAAGCCTGAAGCCCGAAGCCTAGAACTGCATCCAGGTCTGCTGTGTGGATGGCAGGGACCCAAGTCCTTGAGTCGTCACCTGCAGCCTTCCAGGAAGCTGGAATCGGAGGCAGAGCTGGCCTCCAGTATGGGACGCTGGTGTGCACAAGTGGCATCTTAACTGCTATCCCAAATCCCTGCCCCAAAGGACTTTTTAAGTGGGGGAGGGTTCTTTATTGTGAGAAAACCTTATTTTTTCAGGAAGGGAAATGAAACTAGGGCACACCAAGTGACTCAACAGTGGGTTTGCACTGTCACAATAGTGAATATTGATTTAATAGAAATTTATAGCAAAACTTCGGTGGGAAGAGGTCTAAGAGCGCTAGTCTCTCATTGCTCATGCGTCATAAGAGATTAATCACTGCCACAGCATTGATGAACCACGAAACTACTATTGAAAGGTGGAATTTAGAGAGCTGCAGCAAGTGCTGAGGGCACTGGAAGGGGGTGCTCCGAGGAGTTGTGGGGGTGTCGGAGGGCGCGCAGGGTACTGCTGTGTTTTGTTGTGTCTTCCTGCACTTCACATTTTGAACTGTGCACATGCCTTCTTTGATTAAAGTGTTTCTTTGATTGAAATTAAGGGGCCGGTGTTTTGCCATGGTGGGTAAAGCCACAGCCTGTTCATGTCATGGCTGCTCTACTTCCGGTCCAGCTCTCTGCTAACAGCCGCGGTAAACAGGGGAAGATGACCCAAGTACTTGGGCCCCTGCCACCCGTGTGGGAGACCTGGATGAAGCCCTGATTCCTGGATTTACCCTCTCCCATTCCTGGCTGTTGCAGCCATCTGGGGAGTGAACCAGTGGATGGCAGATCTCTGTCTGTCTCTCTCTTTCTCTGTAGCTCTAACTTTCAAATACATAAATAAATCTTTAAAAAAAGAAATTAAAACTTGCTCGCCTGTTTAATAGATGACTACTCTAACAGAAGAAAGAATGAGGTCAGGTAGAAGCCTGGGCTAAGGTCTGAAGGTGGCTGGGTCTCCTGCCCGCTCTGGCAGGTGCTGCTGGAGTCTCTGCAGAACCCAGGCCCTATTCCTCCTCCCCACCTAGGCCTCCTGACTGCTGCTCAGTTTTTCAGGGTTCTGGCGAGCTAAGTGGCCCTCTGATGACGGATCCTACTCATTAGTATGTTATTGTGAGGCAGAAGCAGCAGGACCAGCCCCACTGAGAAACATTGCCTAGAGGGGAGAATCGTGGGAGGGGCAGGTGTTTGGTCCATTGGTAAGAGGCTGCTTAGGACACCCGCATCCCATATCAGAGTGCCCAGGTATGAGTGCCAGCTCTGCTTTCAATTCCAGCTTCCTGCTAATATGCACTCCGGGAAGCAGTAAGGGATGACTTAAGGACTTGGGTCCCAGCCATGCGTGAGGGAGACCTAGGCTGAGTTCCAGACTCCTGGCTTTAACCTGGCCCAGTTCTGACTGTTCTGAACATTTGAGGATTGAACCAGTAGATAAAAACAATCTCTCTCTCTCTCTCTCTCTCTCTCTGCTTTTCAAGTTAAAATGAAAACTAATTTTTAAAATTATAAAAAAAGCCCACAAAAATCCATCAGAGAGATGGGTCAGGTGAATGCAGTCCAGCGTTGGTTAGAAACGGGATCTGCTTTTGAAGCAGGCATCTTGGTTATAGGTGGGCAGCCCTGAACGTCCAGCAGCAGAGGGGAATGCCTGGCAGGTTCATGAACTGTTGGGCCCAAACATAGGAAGGGTGACTTAGACAAAGACAGGAACCCGTGGAGAGTCGAGGCAGCCAGGCTGAAGGAGGCAAGGAGACCCAGAGGAGAGGAGGCCATGCCAAGGGGAACGGCGCTCAGGGCAGGCCCCTCCATCGCTTCCTGCCATCGCCATCTCCTAGGCAGGAGCTGGGGCAAGAGAGACGTTGCCCTTCACTGCCCTCGGGCGGGCCCAGGCTTCAGCGCTCTGTCCACAGCTCTCGGCCGACCTTTCTCGCTAGATTGTGGGTCCTTGTGTGCACCCCAAGCTCATTTCCAATCCCTGAGCCCCTCCCATACCTGAAAAGAACCTTGCTTTGAATTCTTCATCGCGGCCACTCTGATCATAGTTGGAAAAGCTTAGTGGCTGAAGTGTCTTCAGATGGTTCTTACAAAGAGCAGGGAAATTGGTCATTTGATGAGGTCACGGGATGGGTGCTTGGATGCCGGCTGCATACCCTGCCCCCAGCCTCCGCCTGCCTGCGGCTCCAGCTGGCTCAGGGCCTGCTTGCTGGAGTGAGGCTGCTCGAGCTGAGGCTTCAGGCCTCTGGCACACCCAGACATAAATATCTGCCGCCTCACTGCCTGAGCTGTCAGTGCCAATGGGCCCCGTGGGACTCTCTGAGGTGAGGGAGGCCTGGCTATTTCTGGCCTGAGGGAGGAAGTAGCTGTGCCTCTCGACAGAGAGCCAGCACCCCGTCTCCTGACAGAAAGCCCTAGCCAGACGTTGTAGGTCCAGAGACGGCGCTAAGAGGCCTGGCCAGGGCTTACCTAAGGCGAGGCTCTGATTTGGGCAGTCTCTTTTCCTTTTATCCCTCCCATCTATCCTCCCTCTCCTCTGGTGTCCCAGGGCTGTGTGCTGGGCACTAGCGATACCATACTGAACAAGATGAGAAATGCACCTGCTCTGATTGGCCACCCAGAGTCTGGGGGGGGAGCCTGATTGGCCACCCAGAGTCTGGTGGGGGGAGCCTGTTACGTCACTCGGCGATGCAGTGAGTGGAGGAGTCAAGTCCAGGGGCGGAAGCACCAGATCCTCTGGAACAATCCAAGAAGACTTCCTGGAGGGGATGCCCGGCCACAGAGGCAGCTCGTGTTAGCTGCTCAGTGTGTGCTTCACCAGACTCTCTCTCTATTTATCTGAGTGTATGTTCACCTACTTTAATGTAAATAGCAGCAGATGTTTTACAGCTAGATATTTTGACTTCAGAATATGTCATGGACATCTTTTCTTGGCAGTGTGTAATGATCTATCTTACTTTTTTTAAAAATCTGCATGGTGTTCTTTGGATGTACCATAATTTGTTTAACTACTTCCTCACTGATGATTAGCAGCGTTTTGCGATTATAAATAACACGGTAGTAAAAACCCTTTAATCTCCATCTCCATATCTCTATCTGCTTCCTTGTGACAAGATACGCGTATTTAAAATGCTGATCCACATCGCCGACTTGCCCTCTAGAAAGATTGCATCGATTCGCAGGCGCCCTGACAGTGGGAGAGGCCTGTACTCGGCACAGCAACACTTTTATCTTTGCCAGCCAGAGAGGCAAAACACATCTTGGGTCTTCTGTGGGTTTTCTGACGAATGGTAGTGCTGAGAGCCTGCTCCTGAGTTTACTGGTCATTTGTCTCAGAGGCCCGTTCTGCAGGCTACGTGGCTGGGTTTGGAGGAAACACGGGGCAGCTTCTCCAAGAAGGAGCCACCTGTGCAGAGTAGGGAGGTGCGAATAGCAGGGCCCCTTCTGGAAGGGCCGTCTGGATTGACCGGCTGCTGGATGCCTGAAGGAAGCAGTGGAACCCGAGGCTAGACCGAGGCCGGATCCCCAGGAGCCCTGAGAGTGACAGGAGTTGGAGCTCTAATCCTGAATGGTGTAGGGTGCCACTGATGGGCGCTGGAGCACCTACGTTTGGGGCCTCTCCTGCCTCTTGTGTCCCCAGATGCCCCACTGCCTGCAGTTGGCCGCTGGTCCACCCCACAGGGAGGAAGGTGCCCGAGCATCAGAGTCCTGCTTGCCGGAGCAGGGAGTCGCACAGCCACCTCCCCCGGGCCCTTTGTCCTGGTGCCCCTCAGAGCCCCGACCTCCCACTGTGGTGTGTGAGGTTAGCAGGAAGTGCTATGACGTGGCCCCTGTCCCAAGCCAAGAGGTGGCAAGAGTAAGCATATGTGCTTCAACCTGGTGTTCCCCGCCGGCCTCACCTCTTAGGAGCTGTGCTCCGTGTGTAGGGGAGGGGAGCGTGCGCATGATGCCTCTCTGCCTGGAGTTCATGGCTGGAAACGCCTGCCTCCTAGAGCTCTGTCAGGACGGACTGAGAGCATGCCCCAAGTGTTTCAGCAAGAGTCGGGTGCTCTGTAGGCTCCGGCGGTTCTTAGTGTGAACTGGAGGGGACTTCCCGTCCTCAGACTCGCCGAGAGGAGTAAGATCAGAGTACCTGGTATGTGTCCAGGACAGGATCTGGTGGTGCAGGTGCTCAGCGAGTGGCAGCCATCAAGGCTGTCATTACCAATAACTGATTTGCCAGAAAATTGCCTCTTAAGCACCAGAGGAAAATGAACTACAGGGTGAGGCCAGGGTCAGGGCTCACCTGAGAAGGCCCCCTGCGGTGGAAGGCTTGGGCTGTCAGCACCCCCTCAGTGTAGTGCGTTGTTGTGGGTACAGCCGGTTTCCTGAGGTGTTCTCGGAGCTTCTCGGACAGGTGTGCCAACTGTGGCCACCACCACCGCCTTGCACTGCCAGCTCTGGCCACCCTGTGCACCTTGCCGAGTGTCCCCCAGCACCACTTGGGGGCTGGGGCTTCTAACCCCATGCTTCTTTTATTTATGAGGTAATGCTTGTTAGCTGTCTCTGCATATGTTGGCCTGTATTTGTGGATATGAAAATAGAACCTTTTGTAAAATACCCTTTTAAAGCCCCCCAAACATTAGGCTTATGTTAAAACCTGCAGGTTTTTCAGTGCTGTGACATTTCCTGTTTGCATTTGCACAGCTTGGAGAGCAAATATACACTGATGGGTTACAGATTTATTTTCTTTCTGTTCCCTTTTCTCTGGTTCGTGTCTTAGCTCATCTGGGCATTCGTTCTTTAGAGATGCAAAAATAATTACTTGAGCCTATTACTTTTCTTTGAATCAAGTTTTCAAGAAAATTCTCTGAGGGAGAAGGACCCGCTGCAGCCCCATGTTTTGTTGGGAAAGCCATATAGACTGTATGAATAAAGTATACAGTTGGTGCTCATAACAGGCAAATTCCTTTTCCTGTGGATGCTGTAGCATACTGCAAACATGAAATCTGGTCCAGGAGAATCTTTTACAACCTTTAGTAAACATTCCTCCAGAACCTTTTATGTGCTTATTATTGGTAATTTGGGCAATAAAGGAGGGAATTATTTTTAACTGAGGTAATAATTTATACTGCATCTACCCCGAACTGTATTATCCCCACAAATCCAGCTATCTACCAACATTTTGAAACTTTTCTAAAATTAGAAATCGGAATTCACAGGAGTTGACAAACCATGAAGAAAATTCATCT